>NW_027531305.1:549598-555120 GCF_008692635.1 Crocuta crocuta
GCTGCATGGAGCCCCCCCACCCACAGTTCCCACGGCCCCCCGCCCCAGCCCCAGCTGTTGGGGCTGCAGCTGTCCCTGCCAGCTCAAGCCCTGGGAACCACAAGGCAGGGGCGGGCAGGAGGAGGTGCTGACTTGTGCCAGATGTGGGGACTCAGGAAGCTGCCAGAATGGGGGGTGCAAAGGCAGGAAGTGAGGGTCCTGGGCATTAGAGGGAGGTCTGGGGCCATGCGCCCAGACCCCAGGGTAATGGAGAGGGCAGGGGTAGGGAGGCCTGGGGGCCATGGTTCTCACTTCCCCCTGATGTTGGACATCTGCTCCAGCTGGGCAGACCTGAACAGTGCTCTGCTGAGAGGGCCCAAGGCAGGTACCCCTCGCACAGCCAACACTGGGTGTTGCAGGGATAAGGTGTGGTTTGAAGGGAGGGGCAGCTGGCACTAGGCATGTGCTGCCCTGTCCAGCGTCCCCATCCCTGAGGGCTGTGTCCCTCTGAGGTGTGGCAGTCTAACTGTCCCGCCAGACTGGTCTGGGGTGCGGCTGGGTGTGAGCTAGTGGAGAGCTGTGTGTGATGGCAGGTGTGGGGCCTGTGTGTGTGTGTGTGTGTGTGTGTGTGTGTGTGTGTGCCCTGGCTGGTCACAGATAGAGAGAGATGGAGGGAGATAGAGAAAGGCAGAGACAGATACAAAAAAGGAAGCTAGAAGCAAACTGCCTCAGAGAAGAGAGAGATGTGCAGAGACACAGAGGGAGAGACGGAATAAGGTGAGCTGGACCTGAGAACAAGACAACGAGGCCTGTGTCCCCTTCCTCAGGGGATAAGCAGAGACAGGACCCTACCACCCGGACAGGGCCGGTGCCTGTGAACTCACCCTAGGGGGCCATATGATGAGCCACGTGTGTGTGCACTTGAAGTCCATGTGTGTACACACGCCCGTGCTGTGATGTGCAGGCCGGACCTGCGGTGGGTCCCTGTGCGTGGACGTTATCTGGGTACACAGCTCTGTGTGTGTGACCGCTGTGTTCTCAGGTGTGTCTGTGTGCGCGTTGGATGTGACCGTCTGCCTGCACGTATAAACTGGGTGTGGGCATGTCTTGGATCCGTGTCTACATGTGCTGAATGTGTGTGCAGGCAACGCGTGCAGGGCCTTGGGCTGGTGACCCATGGTACCTAGGAACACGGGTGATTGTACGAGTACGAATGTCAGTGTGTGAGCTGTGTGTCCACGTCTGCGGGTGTCGTGTGTGTGTGCGTGCGCACGTCTACGTCTCTGTATGTGTGACCCAGGGCTGTGTGTGCCTGCAAGTGTGTGACAGGCCATGTGTGTGCGCGCTGGCCCCGCGGGGGCGGCAGCTCCTGCCCGATCCTGCCCGATCGGGCACCGGGCTGGGCTGTGGAGGCCCTTCCCTCCCAGCGCAGAGTCGCACGGAGGCTCCCTGGGACCCCGGACCCCGGCCGCTCTGGCCGCGTATCTCTTCCGCCGGCCAGGCCTCCCTTGGGGGTGTGCGCCCCCGCAGCCCCCGCCCAGACCCCGCCGCCCGTCCCGCTTTGTCTGGCAAAGAAAGCGCGAGGCCGGCCGGGGGGGAGGGGGTGTCAANNNCACGTGGGCTCGCGCCCCCCGCCCTCCTTTTCCCTCCCCTCGCGGGGGCGGGGTCCCGGGGCCGCCGGGTCCCTGCGGCCAAGGGAGGGAGCGGGGCCGCGGGCGGGGAAAGGGGCGCGGGCGCCGCTGCGGCTCCCGCTCCGACTCCGGCTCCGGGACTTGCCGCGCTCCGGCCTGAGAAGTTTTCCCCGAGTTCAGAGCTCCGAGAACTTCGCGCCCCCTCCCCGTCGCCCGCCCGGCCCGGCCAGGCCGGCCCTGGGTGTGTAGGGGGGCTTTTGTGCGAGGGGTCCCCAGCCTGGGGGTACTGAGGCTCCAATTCGTGACCTTCCCGGGACTCCAGACGGGTGTGCATTGGGAGCGTGCTCCAGATCCTTGGTTCCCCCGATCTCGCGTCCCTGATCCCTGCACCTCAAGCTCCCAGCCCCTGATTCCTGAGTCCCTACACCCCCAACTCTGATCTCTCCTGGGCTCGTAATCTGCGGACCTCTGAGGCCCTGCCCCCTCCCCCCATTGAGTCCCTNTGGAAATTCAGGCCAGCCATGCGGTGAGGCGTGGGCTGAATCCGCAGTGACAGACACACCAGCCTCGTCAACACCCACGCTCCCAACACACACTCAGAGCCCGGGGACGCACACAGAGCCAGGGCACAGACACAGATCCCCGAAAACTGAGGCCAGGCACGTCCTAGGAATCCCATGCACACACAACCACCCTGCCCCATCGCAGACATACGCGCACAGAGCTTCAAGAGGACTGAAAATATAAGACACAAACCCAAAATTCAGGCCCAGCCAGGCCTTAAGCCTGGGGCAGCATTTGCAGCCTCAGACCCCAGACACATATTAGGAAGGAGCCTCATGGATGTGAGTGCACACACACACACACACGCTCACACACACACTCTCTCTCACACACACACACACACACACACACACACACACATGCAGAGTTAATCTCAGCTCTCCTGGAAAGCACCCCTCTTCCTCCTTACTACCCTCCGTAAACCCCAAAGGTCCGCCCCAGCCCCCAGCCCCACCCAGCTTTGCTGCTTAGCCTTGCTCAGTTTGATCAACTGCCTTTTCCAAAACCAGTCATGCTCCAAAGCCGCCCTGCAGCCCACTCTGTCCATGTGGCGATAATGGGGACCCTGAAAGGGGCCCCAAGCCCAGCCCTGGAGAAGCCCTCATTCCGAGGAAGAAAAAGCAGGACACAGAAAGGCCCCCAGCTCTGTGGGTTCAGAGCTAGGCCAGAGGGAGGGACAGAGTCTGGGAAGGGGTTAGTGAGGGCTCTGCTTGAGGGTAGTTACTTATTTGTTCATTCATTTATTCAACAGGTGCGTATAAATCTCTGGCTTTATGTCTGGCTTTGTTCCAGGGGCTGCGGTATACCTTCCTCCCCCAGAGAGGGCTCCCCAGAGGCGGGTCCAGTGGAGCCCAGCCAGGAAGGCCAAATGAGAGGGAAAACACGGTAGCAGAGACACAGGTCTGCACCCACAGGAGGGAGCAGAGAAAGGAGGAGGAGTGGACAGGTCAGGGGTCACACTCGCCACCATGAGGAGGAGAAAGAGGCAGGCTGCCCCCCCCCATATTTAGCCGCAGGGAGGAGGGATGGGTTAGGAATCTGGAGCCTAGGGGTGGGTCACCTCTATATAGAGGCTGAGCATCTAGAAGCCATGGTTGGAGATTTTCACCAGGGCAGCCCAGAGAGCTTCAGGCAACTTTTAACCTTTTTATTTTAAAATAATGTCGAATGCAGAATAGCGTGATTTCCATATGCCCTTTGTCCAGATTCACCAACTCTTTCCGCATTGTGCCACATTTGCTTGATCTGAATCAGTTCCTCAGCTTTTCCCTGTCTTTTGTGATATTCGCATGTTGAGAGAATTGAGGCCACTTGTTTCTCAGGACGTCCTCCAGCGGCCTGGCCTGCTGGGTCCTCCCACCCAGGGAGTGTGTCTTTGTCCAGAACCACAGGTCCACAGGTCCAGAACCAGGTGATGCTGGCCTCCCCAGTGCCGCGTATCAGGAGGTACCTGACATCAATTCCTAACACTGGTGATATTAAACTTTGATCGCTTGTGTGAAGTTGGCCAGCTTTCCCTACTATCAAGGTACTGTTTTCTTCCCATCCCCTCCTCCTGTTATTAATAAATAAATCTCAGTATCACGTGCGGAGATACTCTGAGAGTATATGAATAGCCTGGTGCCCATCAAACAGTGTTCACCCACTGGGTTGGGCATTTATTGATGATTTCCTCTGAGGATTTTTGACAAAACTGAGATAAAATTCACATAAAATTAACCACTTGCCATTCAATTTTTTTAAATGTTTATTGATTTTTGAGAGAGACAGAGACAGAGTGTGAGCAGGGGAGGGGCAGAGAGAGAGGGAGATACAGAATCGGAAGCAGACTCCAGGCTCTGAGCTGTCAGCACAGAGCTGGACGCGGGGCTCGAATCCACAAATGGTGAAATCATGATCTCAGCTGAAGTCGAACACTTAACTGACTGAGCCACCCATGCGCCCCCCCACTTGCCATTTTTAAGTATACAGCTCAGTGGCATTTAGTGCAACTATCACCCCCATCAAGTTCCAACACATTCCTTTCTTTCTTTTTTTTAAATAGTTTGTCAAGTTGGTTTCCATATAACACCCAGTGCTCATCCCCACAAGTGCCCTCCTCCATGCCCATCTCCCCCCTTCCCTCCACATCCATCAGTCCTCAGTTTGTTTCTCAGCATTGAAAAGTCTCTCCTGGTTTGCCTCTCTCCCCCTCCCCCACCATTTCCCCCCTTCTTCTTCCCCTTGTTCCTCAGTTAAGTTCCTCCTAATCCTCCTATACGTGCAAACATATGATATTTGTCCTTCTCTGCCTGACTTATTTCGCTCAGCATAACACCCTCAAGGTCCATCCATGTTGCTACACATGGCCAGATGTCACTGTTTCTCATTGCCATGTAGTATTCCATGGTGTAGATAAACCACATCTCCTTGATCCATTCGTCCGTTGATGGACACTTAGGCCCTTTCCATGTTTTGGCTATTGTGGAGAGTGCTGCTATGAACATTGGGGTACATGTGCTCCTATGCATCAGCACTCCTGTATCCCTTGGGTAAATTCCTAGCAGTGCTATTTCTGGGTCCTGGGGGAGTTCTATTATTCACTTTTTGAGGAACCTCCACACTGTTTTCCAGAGGGGCTGTACCAGTTTACATTCCCACCAACAGTGTAGGAGGGTGCCCGTTTCTCTACATCCTCGCCAGCATCTAGAGTTCTCTGATTTGTTCATTTTAGCCACTCTGACTGGCATGAGGTGGTATCTCAGTGTGGTTTTGATTTGTATTTCCCTGATGAGGAGGGATGCTGAGCATCGTTTCATGTGTCTGTTGGCCATCTGGATGTCCTCTTTGGAGAAGTGTCTGTTCATGTCTTCTGCCCATTTCTTCACTGGATTGTTTGTTTTTCAGGTCAGTTCCAACACATTTCTATCACCCCAAAGGGACACCCCATCCCCATAGGGCAGCCACTCTCCAGCCCCTTCCTCCAGCTCCTGACAGCCACCAAGCGGCTTTCTGCTTCTATGGGTTTGCCTGTCCTGAACATTTTATATACATGGAATCAGACAGCAACAGGGTCCTTGGTGTTTGGCTTTTTTCACTCAGCATAATGTTTTTGAGGTTCATCTACCACCGTGGAGCATGAGCCAGTTCTCAGTTTCATATGGCTGAGTCATATTCCATTGACTGGCTGTACTGTATTTTGCTTATCCCTTCATCCATTAATACCCTGGATGATTTTTAAATGCTGGAAGAGGAAGAGCGGAAGAAGGCAGAGAAGTACTATTAGTCAGAAAGAAGAAGCATGAAGGGCCGAGGGTGACAGGTGAATGACTGGCCGCAGCCTGGGGGCCAGAGATGACCCCCCCCCCC
>NW_027531305.1:555138-556690 GCF_008692635.1 Crocuta crocuta
GGGGTGGGGGTGGGGTGGGCTGGGCTGGGGATCAGAGAAAGGGATAACAGTTGCACAAGAAAGAGCACAGCCTGAGTCATAGTGAGTGTACTGAGTCTATAGACCCTAGGGCAGGTGCACTCCGGTGTCCATCAACCCAGGAGGAAATCCAAGCCCCTGGGCCCTGCTTTCAGAGCCTTCAGACTGGCCTTACCCTCTGCAGCCCTTCCCCTCTCATCATCATACTGCTTCACTGTCCCTCCTCACCCAGCAGGCCTGTGCTCTCGTGGCCTTTGTCCAGGTTCTTCCTTCTGTGGGGACACCCAGCTAGTTACAAGGACCCTTGTGCTTCCTCCCCAAGCAGGAACTCACAGCGAGTGTTCTCTTCAAAAATGTATTTTCTTGGGGCGCCTGGGTGGCTCGGTGTTAAGCGTCCGACTTCGGATCGTGACCTCACGACCTCACAGTTTGTGGGGTCAAGCCTTGCGCTGGGCTCTCTGCTGTCAGCACAGAGCCCCCTGAAGATTCTGTCCCCCTCTCTCTCTGTCCCTCCCATGCATGTGCTCTCTCTCTCTATCAAAAATAAACATTAAGAAAAACATTTTAAATGTACGTTCTTTCAGTTATAGGGAATGCTCTGCTATTTCCCACAATGCCTCCCCTTTGCCCATGCTGGTCCCTCTTTCTTCCAACCCCCCATCCCTGTGCCTGGTGAACTCCTTTTACTCTTCAAGGTTTCAGCTCTCTGTCCCCCAGGCAGAGCCCCCCTGGGCTTTCCCACACCCTCCTGCTTTCTGTATCAGTCTCATCCACAAGGGGCTGGGGTATCTATGCCCTGCTCTGTATCTCCCCCTAGACTGGGAGCTTCCCAGGAACCAGGCATCACACAGCATGATCTGGGGACAGAGAGGGTGACATGGAAGGGTTTGGTGACTCAGGAATTGGCTGAAGGAGTTAGGATGCCCAATCCAGAAGGGCTACCACAGGGGGGCCAGACCACTATCTTCAGTACCATTCTAGAACTCTGGGGGTCCAGAAAAGGGTTTAAGGTCCAAGGGCAAAGGTAGGGGCTTCGGGAGGTGGGCTAGCTGCTCCCCTGAGCCCTCTGAGAAAGGACGTTTTTCTGGAATGGATGTCCTAAGAGGTACTGAGCTGCCCATCAGAAGGAGCAACCAAGGAATCTGGACCCACATTTTGCTAGGCAGAAAGTCTAGAGTCTGTGACTCTGCTGCTCCGGTGGCCTCTGGTTCCATAGCAAACAGAGAAGGAAAGGGGGCAATACTAGTGAAAACATAGGCTGAGGCCAGCATGGGTGGAGTGGACACAAAAGACAGACACCTTTACGGAGTCCCTTCAGGGTGTCAATCCCATGTCAAGTCCCCATGACTCAGCAAGTAGAATGTGGAGTCCTGGCTCCAGGATCCCGCTGCCCTCCAGCCACAGTGGCAGAATCAGCCCAAGGTGTCCGGACTCGTGGGGGACAGGATCGTCTGAAGCCACCATTCCCACAGCCTTGCAGTGGGCTGCCACGCAGTTCCCAGTGTGGTGGGCCTGGGGCGGGGGTGGGGTGGGG
>NW_027531305.1:556707-565263 GCF_008692635.1 Crocuta crocuta
AGCTTGAGCCCTCTCCCTGCCCTTGCCGGCCGCCTTGGCCCAGGACTGCATTTCTCCTCAATAAGCTCAGTCCCCAGGGACACAGGACCTGGGGCCAGGCCAAGACACAGCTGCCGGGCCCAGGCCGATGACCGGGAACCTGAGAACGTGCCCTCAGCTTCTCCTCCAGGGACCACAGTCCTGCCCTCTGCACCAAAGCCGGGGCCAGGCCCCCAGGCCCAGGCAGTGGGCCATGAGAGCCCGACAATGACCAGCAGGGGTGAGGGCTGCTGGGTGCGGGCCCTGGGCAAGAGAGGAAAGGCTGGACTCCAGGGGGCTGTTGGCCGTAGACCCAACCAGCTCTTGTGGCCACTGCCTCCCGAGGGCCCTCTCATGCTCCAACCCTCTGTGGCTCCCCACTGCCCAGAGTGACACCCTTCTCACCCTATCAGTGTTGGCACAGGCTGCGTCCACCATTGGGAGCTCTTTTCTCAAACCCTGAAGGCTCCTTTCGCCTGGCGGTTCACTCCGCCCCTCCAGCTTTCCTCCCCTTCATTCATTCGTTCGACAGATATTCATTCATTCGACAAACATTTTACTGACAATCTATCAAAGGCAGACAAGCTCAGTTCGTTGAGCATGTGGCTCATGACTTCGGCTCAGGTCATGATCTCACAGTTCGTGGGATCCGGCCCTGCCTCGGGCTCTGTGCTGACAGCGCTGAGCCTGCTTTGGATTCTCTCCCTCTCCCCCTCTCTCTCTGCCCTCCCTTGCTCATGCTCTATCTCTCTTTCTCTTTCAAAATAAATAAACTTAGGGGTCGCCTGGGTGGCTCAGTCGGTTAAGCGTCCAACTTTGGCTCAGGTCACAATCTCACGGTTCCTGAGTTCGAGCCCCGCGTCGGGCTCTGTGCTGACAGCTCAGAGCCTGGAGCCTGCTTCGGATTCCGTGTCCCCTTCTCTCTCTCTCTCTGCCCCTCCCCTGCTCATACTCTGTCNAAAAAAAAAAAAAAAAAAAAAAAATTTAAGTTAATAAAAAAGAAAAGAAAAACAAGAAGGCAGACAAGTAAGAACCATGGACTGTGGCCCGAGGGAAGGAGAGATTTCAGTGTCGGGGATGGGATGGCAGGACAGGCCCCAGGGTGTTAGCATCCGTCTTGCTCATTGCTGCATCCCAGGGCCTAGCCGAGAGCCTGGCCCACGTAGGTGAAACAACGATCAGTTGATCGAATGAACCTGCCAAGTACATTTCAGTGCAGAGGGGGCCACAGGGGTGGGACCTGAATGTACCCATTGGCAGCTCTGAGGCTGCCCCCATTAGATCAGGACTTGGTCAGAGGAAGGGATGAGGGCTGGGGCCGGGAGGGGGTTCTCGGAGGAGGAGAGGGGGTGAGAACTGAGTATGGAAGAGAGTGAAGAGAAGGGAACTCGCTTCTGTTGAGCAGCTGCGGGGCCCTGCTGCTCTGGAGGCCACCCCTCGCCCCTTCTGGAGGTGGTGGTTTCCCTTTAGGACCCTCCACTGGGTGGGACATCCACTGGGCATCTTGGCCACACAGGCCCTCGTGGTCCGTGTGCACAGCCTTCCTCCAGACCCCATCTCCTCCTGCTCAGGTCTGAACCATGACGCCCTGATGTCCCCTGCCTGTCCTTGGCTCCCCAGCCCTCGGAGCTTGTCCTTCTCCCTATAAGCGTGGCACTTGTCTCCCGACCGGTCCTTCTGCTTCAGAGAAGGGAAATGTCTCCCCAGGGCTTTTCATTGCCTCTTCCCTCGGCCAGAGGCTGAGCCCTCTTCCATGACAAAGTGAAGTTCACAGGAATGCGCTGCAAGTGCTCCTCTCACACTGCCCCACCCCCAAGCTCCTGACTCTCTACCCTCTACCCCCCTTTCCTTTGCCCCTGCTTCGCTCTTCTCCTCCTCCACCCACTCCGTGCCCCCAGAGGCTGACCTCTACCGGCTGCATCAATGGACGGCCTTGTCCTTGGCTTTCAGGTGGGTTTGGCCAATAGCAGGCACTGGCAGAAGATGAAGCCAGAGGAGAGAATGGGGTATTAATTCTCCTGCATCCCTTCCTGTAGGGTCAGCTCCTCTGGCTGCAGCCCTTGACCAAAGGCCCTGTCTGCATACATCTGTGCTTGGGTTCTTTTTTTTTTTTTAATTATTTTATATTTATTTATTTTATTTTTTTATTTTTATTTATTTCTAGGAGAGAGAGAGAGAGAGAGAGAGAGAGAGACAGCGTGAGCAGGGGAGGGTCAGAGAGAGAGGGAGATACAGAATCTGAAATGGGCTTCAGGCTCTGAGCTGGCAGTCAGCACAGAGCCCGACATGGGGCTCGAACCCATGAACTGCGAGATCATGACCTAAGCGAAAGTCGGACGCTTAACCGACTAAGCCACCCAGGCGCCCCTGTTTATTTATTTTTGAGACAGAGAGGGAGAGAAATATAGAGTGCAAACGAGGAGGGACACACACACACACACACACACACACACACACACACAGAATCTGAAACAGGCTCCAGGCTCCGAGCTGTCAGCACAGAGCCTGACACGGGGCTTGAGCGCACGAACCATGAGATCACGGCCCCAGGCGAAGTCGGATGCTCAGCTGACTGAGCCACCCAGGCGCCCCTGTGCTTGGGTTCTAACACCCCTCTTCCCTCTTGTCTGGTCAGGGGGACCAAGAGACCGTAACGGCTGTCCATGGGGTGCTTGCCCCTTTGGTTTCTCCAAACCCTGCCCACTGTATGGGGTCCCTGTAGCAAACCTGTCTCAACTTACTCCATTTGAATGTGCCACTTATTCCCCCTAGGCTCACAGCTGGGGTCCCTATTCTTCCCTCCTCACTCCTGCTGAAGGGTGCTTAGAACGTCCAAGTCTTGTGTCTTCCGCCTTCACTCCCAGCTTCCCTTCCTCACAATGTGCGTGGCTCATTCTTCTCAATCTGTCAGCGGCTTGTGAAACCGTGGGCGGTGCCCCTCCTCCTTGACATCCCCTGCCCCCCACTGCTGGGGCATCACGCTTGCCTGCTTCCCCTCCTAACTCGGTGGTTTCTCTGCTCTGCTTGTCCCTTAGATGTTGCGGCCCCAGGGGCTCAGCCTCCAGTCTTGTCTGCTCTGTTCTGGAGAGACTTCATCTTCTCCCGCTTCGGCACCCCTCTGCCCCACCACACACGGATGCTCCCTTGTATCTTTGTTTTTAATTCACAGATGCTTCTAGGTCCTTGCCCCGGGGGTCCAGGCCCCTCAGACTGACCGTGCCTTCCAAACGTGCTTCTGGTCTTTCCTTCGTATCTGCTCGTCACCCAGAGCCTGGATTTGGGCCTCATCCTTTGTGGCCTGGACCACGCCCATCTCCCTCCCAGGCCTCCCAACCCTCAGTTTTGCCCCTCGGGTCCTGCCTCTTCACCAGCCCCCGAGTAATATTCCAAACACACAGGCCTATCCGCAACCCTTTCCTGCTGGCCCCTGGGGTTCACGCTCCTGGCCTGGTGTGTGAAGTCCACGGCTTCCCGTCCCAAACTTCCCTCCCAGCCTCACGGAACACTAAATCAGCTGAGCATGGAGGCTTCCGTGGGTTGGGGCACATCCTTGCTGGGGGTAGCTCCGAGGTTGCCTCCTCCAAGGAGCCTTCCCATCCACTCCTCAAGTAAGTGCCCCGCCCCTCCCCCTTTGCTTCCTCCGCCTCCCTAGCCCCTCCTCTTGTGCGCGGTCAAAGGCTTTGAGCCTGTAGCAGGACAGATGAACGAGTGAGTGAGTGAGTGAGTGAGTGAGTGAATGAATGATTGAAGGCAGTCTGGAGGCGGGAGCTCTGAGCAGGGAAAGGGAGTCGCCAAGCCTGGGAGGGGCCTCAGCCGCCCCCCTCCAAACCCTCCGGGTCCCTTCTCCTCTCGGAAAGGAGGCGCGCGCCCAGCTCCTCCCCCGGGAGCAAGGCGCGCCCCGATTGGCTCAGGCTGGCTTCGGCCGAGTCACGAGTCTCTATTGGCTCGCTAGCCAGGACTCTGCCCAATCGCCGCGATGAATTCCCCCCCACCCCCAGACTCGGACTCCCTCCCGCCGCGGAGGCGGCGGAAGACGGCGCCTTCCTGTTACCCTGGCAACCGTCAGCGGACCCGTCGCCCCAGCAACCGTCCGAGGCCTCCCGTCAGCCTTCGCCTGGGCCCCTCCAATCACCCAGACAACCGCTACCCGTTCCGGTCAACCATCAGCCCTTTCCCCATCACCCTGGCAACCGTCGCCAGACCCACCGCCCCCTGGACACACCATCCTCGTCCTGCCCGCAGGCCTCCTCGCCCCAGACCTCCACCCCAGGCCCGAGGTCGCGGGGTCCCCTTCCCCTCCTGCCCATCTCCTCGCCGCCAAGGGGCACTGTTCCCACCCTGGAAGTGGAGGCCCCGAGGTGGGTCGGGCGCTGGGGACCCCGGCTGCCGTAGGGCCTCCGGGCCGCCCGGTGCAGAGGCAGTGCATGGCCCCCTGACTGTCTCCCGGCTCGCACTCTTGCGTGGGACTGTCCAGCCACAACAGGGAGCTTTTCAAAATGCAAGCCATGTCCCTCCCCTGCTGAAAACCCTCCCCTGGCTCCCCTTGAGAATCGAATCCAAACTCCTCACAGCCCCTGGCGCTCTGGCTGTGGCCTCTTCTCCTCCCTCACTCTGCGCTAGCAGCCACTAAGCCCCACGACGTACTCCAGTAGCCCAGGCTTCTTTCCACCTCCAACCTTCCTATTTACTGCTTCCCCCTCCCCGAAGTGTGTCCCCCAGGTAGGGAAGCCTTTCCGGAGCCGTCAAGACACTCACCTAGCTCTCTATGCCCGTTCTGTTAACTCCAGAGTAAGGCTGTGTTGTTCACTCCCCGGGGCCTAGATCAGTGCCTGACGCACATGATGGATGAAAAGGATGTTATGTTAGAGACAAGAGAGTGCAGAAGGGGATGACCAACGGGCAGGCTTTAGCCAGCCAGGCCCATCCCAGGGAGAAGAGAGTGTATTTCTGAGGTTGCAGGTCCCCAGAGAGATTCATCACCATTTGTCATAACACGGTCCCCAAAGGCCAGGCCAGGGCTGGGGAGACAGAAGGGCCGTGACCAGCCTGAGGCTGGATGATTCACCCTCTCCTTGTCTCACCCTCATCTGGAGGTTGGAGCCAGAGCCCCCCACCAAAGACTCAGCAGAAACTGTGGTTAATTTGGAGAAGATTCGGGAACTGGAGAGGCAGGTCTCAGACTTCAGATTGTCCTTCAGGGAGCCGGTCCCTTCCTGTGCCCCGTCCAGAGTCTCAAACATCCACCCTAACAAGGCCTAGGGCTGTTTTTCAATGGATCTGACGCAGCGATCTCAGGGATCTTTCCCAGGGCGCAGCTAGAGACCTTGACCTTACAAGGCCCGGGAGTCCCAACCGGGAGGAAGATGGTGGGAGCCACCCAGGGCCTGGCTAGACAGGAGGTCACACACGCACCTGCTTCGCACATGAGAGTCCTCCCTTGGTGAGCTGGTCAGGTAGCCAGGTACAGACACCCCTCTTCTGCGAGTACCTTCATCAGCACTGTCCAATAGAATGCTTTATGCTTATGTGTCAACGGAGCCCTTGAAGTATGGCTACAGTGACGGAGGGACTGGAGTCTTAATCGATCATATTTTAATTCACTTGCATTTAAATCGAGGCAGCCAGATATGGCCGCCAGTACTCTATTGGACAGAACAGCTTTTAGCTGAAGACTCAGACTGGAGGTGAAAGCCGGGGTTGGGAAGGTCAGCTCTGGGGGGAGGCCGCTGGCAGAAAGCGGTGGGGGGCCTCCCGAAGAGGAGAGGTAGGACACTGCACCCAGCTCCGCAGAGGAGAGGAGTACTGGGTCCCCCAGGGCTGAGGTGCTTGCTCCCGTGCACAGTACACTCACACCGGTGTGTGAGCGTGCAGCTTCGTGTGCCTGAGGGCATCCACAGTCACGCTCTCGTGCGGTCTAGGAGTCCCACGCCTGCGCGGGACCCGGGGATCATCCAGGGGCACGCAGGCCAGGGAGCGAGGGCCACTAGTCCAGCAGGTCTTGCAAGAAGGCCCACATGTACTGGTGCATCTCCTCGGGGTTGCTCTGGGGGATCCAGTGCCCCACGCCCGGCAGGATGTGGGCCTCCAGCCGGCCGGGCACAAAGCGACTGGCGATGGCTCCCACCAGCCCCTGCTCGAAGTAGGTGTCCTTCTCGCCCCACAGCAGCAGCGTGGGCACGGCCAGCTCCTGGGGCTCCAGGGGGAAGTTCCTAGGGCCAAGACAGGGAGAAGAAGAACGGTCTCCCCACCCCCCGGCCCCCAGAACTCTCCCGGGCTTCCACCCTGGGGCTGGTCTCACCTGAAGAGGTTTCGGTAATAGTTGAGGGGCCCAGTAAGGCCACCCGGCTGTGAGAAGTAGTAAAGGAAGGCTTCAAGCTCGCTGGGGGTTAAGTGTGGGATGCCCGTCTTGTGGTGTGTGAGGCTGGTCTTCAGGATCTGGGTACACGCAGGACTACGGGTTCAGCGCCCGCTCGGCCAGTCGCGCCCCTCCCCTCCCCCCACCTCCAGGCCTTCGCCCCGCTGCACCTGGAAGTCAGACATGGACAGTAATTTCTCCGGCAGCCAGGGAAGCTGGAACAGGAACACGTAGTTGGAACGGAAGAACTGGCCGATGTGGCGTATAGAGTAGTCTGCGGGCGGCAGGGGGAAAGGTGGATGCGAGGCCTGGGCCTGGGGTGGCCGCGCGCCCTCACGCGCCTACGTGCACCCAGGGCAGGCACACTCCTGAATGTCATCGCATGCCTGACTGACCCTGTGGGGTGACTTGACGCTCCTCCAGGCCAGGGGACCGGTGTCCCTCCCTGCCGAGGGGTGGCTGCACCCGCAGAATGGGGGGCCCCTCCCTCTGCAGCTCCCAGGAGCCCCCAAAACCACCGGCATGCTTCCCTTTCCCAGGTCTGGATGCATTTCCACATTTATTGAGCACCCACTGTATGCCAGGAGCAAACAGAACAAACAAAACTCCCTTTGCCCCCAGAGAGCTGACAGTCTAGAGACAGACAAGAAACACCAACGAGGAGGGTGAGAGACAGAGGGAGAGAGAGAGGGAGAGCGGGAGAGAGAGGCCGCGCACCAGGGAATGTTCTGGGAATTAGACTCAGGTGATGAGAAGGGCATCTGCTTACTCATCTATGCCTTCCTTGCCAGAACAAAGACATTTAGCCTCTCTTGCCTCCGTTTCCCCAACTGGATCATGGAGATAACGACACTTTCGTATGCACAGAGGCTTGCGTTGGTTATGGACGCAAAGCCCCTTGTCAGAGCAATTGTTACCTGCGAGCGCTCCAAACCTGTGAGTTACTCCGGAGTGTACTGTCACCGATTGCAGATTGGGAGCATCATGCGTGTGCCCCGGCCCGGGAGTGTTGACCGGTGGACAAGGAAGCGTAGACACAGAGACAAGCCCCTTCGCACAGGCATATCCCAGCGGCCTGGACTCCCCAACACACCTTGGTACACAGACATAGGGGCAGCACCGACAACTACCATCCGCATCACCAGGGATGGGTGGTAGATGGAGAAGTTCCAGGCGAGGAGCGCGCCCCAGTCATGGGCCACCAGGATGCACTTGGAATAACCTGGAGGGTGAGAGGAACCCGCGTCAGTGAGATGCCAGGCAGAGGCGAGGCGAGGCGAGGCGAGGCAGGTGTGAGGGAGGCCAGGCCTGGGACGGGGGTATCCGCACCCAGGCCCAGGATGATGTCCTGGATGTCCGCCGTCAGCAGGTCGATAGTGTAACAGTCAACGTCGCGAGGCGCATCTGAAGAGCCGTATCCCCGTAGGTCCACGGCCACCACGTGGAACCGGCTCTGGAACTCCCAAAGCTGGTAGCGCCAGGAGAACCTGTCAGGCGGGTGGAGAGGGAGGTTGAGTCAGGGTCCGGGGGCTGCACCTCCACCCTCCGCCCAGCGGGGGCTTTTGGTGACCCCACCTCCCTGCCCTGGACTTCCCAGAAAGGAAGAGGGGGGAACCCCAGGCCGAAGGCAAGGTCAGCTGCGCTCTGGGTCCAGGGCAGCCCCAACACCGATACCCCTCTGTCCCATCTCTGTAGGGGCGTTCCTGGAAACGCCTGTCGGCCAGCACCCGGACCGGATGCCTTGTGGCCCCAGTCTACCCAGCCCGCCCCGGTGGCCCGAGCTGCACCTCTAGCTCCACCTGCGGCCTTGGGCTCCCCAGGCCCCCAGGTTTCAGACTTACCAGTTCTCCGGGAAGCCGTGCAGAAACAGCATGAGGGGCCCGTTGCCACGTCCAGCAGAGACATAGTGGAGGCGCAGGCCCGAGCTCTGGGGGAGGGCACGGTCTGAGGCCTGGGGAACCCCTCCTCACTAGGTTTGACACCCCCCTCCCCGCCCCTTCCGGCCAGGCGCCGACCCATATTTAGATTCGGCCGTTTGCTGCCTGCTCACCCGGGCCGGCCCCCTCAGGCCCGACCCCCCGGGGTCCTCGAGCCCCCACCCCAAGCCCCGACGGCCCCCCACAGCCGCCCGCGCCCGCGCGCCCACCTTGAGGGTCAGGAAGCAGTGTTCGCCCAGCGTGGGG
>NW_027531305.1:565323-576261 GCF_008692635.1 Crocuta crocuta
GCGCCGGGGGCGCCCGCAGCAGCCGCGCCGGGGCCGGCACAGCACGTGCGTGAGCGCGATGCAGCCGTAGACGGCGGCGGCCACCAGCGCCGCGGAGAACACGAGGCTCCACATGAAGGCGCGCAGCAGCTTCAGAGTGACGCGCGACGGCGCCAGCAGCGCTGTCACCACCAGCTCCGGCATGTCGGCGCGACCCGGGACCACTTCGGCGCTGCCTTCGGGGGTGTGGGCGGGGGGAGACAGCAGCAGCAGAGAGGCGGGATCCGGGCTGGGGAGCCCACCGCCTTTGGGCTGGGGTCCCTCCGTGCCTTCGGGGCTTAAGCAACGCGCCGAGAGAAGAGGCGGGAGGCTTAGACCGAAACCGCCACCGCACACGACTCACCTAAGTGCCAGGTAAACACCTGGGCTCGACGGGGAACGAGGCTAGGGTGAGGGGATGGAGCCTGCGAGGACCAGGCTTCCGAGGCTGGGGGAGGGGCTTTGAGGAGGGGGAAGAGGAATTGAGGGCGGGGNGTCTGGACTAACAGGGGATAGATAAGGGGGTGACCCTAGAGAGATGGGCGGGGCCTGGAGCGAAAGGGCGGAGCAATGCAGGGTAGGTGCGGCCTACGCGCCGGAACCCTGGACCCACCTTGACCTAGGAGCTGAGTAAGAGGCGTGGCTTAGAGGGTGGGCGGGGAGAGGGTGGAGCCCAGGTGAGGCGGGGCCTAAAGTTGGGCGGGAGAAGGCGGGAGGCTGGGCCTTGATGGTTTGGGAGAGAGGGCTGGGTCAATAAGCTGGGGGTCGGCNCCGCAGCCCAGGGAAGACTTGGGAGCCCCTGCCGCCGCCCTTCGAAGCTCCCCTCCCTGGAGCGCGCGGCCCTGTCCTTGGCCTGGCTGAATGAGACCTAGCAGCACCCTCACCCAGGCCTGGTTCCAACGGCGGGTCCAGTGGCCTCGACCCCGGGCAGGCCTCCAGTTAGTCCAGGGCCCGTCAGCCCCGCCCCCTGCACAGCTCTGATTGGAGGACGGTGGTCATTGACGTGCGGGTGACAGGTCTCGCCGGGGAGCCAATCGGCAGGTGTGGAGGCTGGGATGGGGGGGGTGAGGGTTCGCCTGTGGCGACCAATAGAGACGCAGAGACCCTAACTTCTAGAGGGCCGACCCGGGCCGGGAGCCGGAGGACCGGGCCGGTTGTGTCCCTGGGGCTGCCAGAAAGAGGAAGTAGGGCAGGATCGGTCGAGAAAGCCGACAGGGCAGCTTCTTCTTCCTGTTTTGGAACCTTCCCCCAAGATCCTGAACATTTCATGGTCACTCATCGTTTAACCCATATGACAACCCTATTAAGTGTACGTACTATTATCACATCCCTGTATTACAGACGACGAACCTGAAATTCGGGGATAAGGTTATTTGCCTAAAGCCACACAACTTGCTGAACAGGACTTTCGAAAAAAGCAACAATCTGGGGCTCCACCTCTCCCGTCCGGAGGCAGCCACTGGAACGCTTTTAGCTTTCTTCCGGTGGTTACCCAGACATCTTGATAGGCTTGTGTGGCCATTTCTTGAGGACCAGTTGAGGGCGTTCATTAGGCATGGACTTGCTCCTCCCCATCACCGGACGGACCCTACCCATTTTTAGTTTTCCTATTGGTTTACTCTAACTTTAAACACCCCTCTCGTTATTTTTGTCACCTCTCACCGCTAACCTTTACCTTTGTGTTGTTAGACTGCTAAACATGACACCGTCCTGGGCCCATAATTAAATCTGTGGGTTCCTACTTAAAAGGAGAATGGTGGTTTATGTGGTTCCGGCGCGGTCAACAATGTATCTCAGCACCGGGTAGACGGCTATGATTACATGGCCTGTATTGTACAAAGGTTTATTCTCCCTGTACTTAGTACCTTTCTTTTCTTGCACGATTAGGCTGGATCACAGCTTCGGTTTCTTTTACACTTTCCATCAAATCAATCCTCCAACCACTGGGTGATCCCAGTATCCCTCGTGAGTCCTCTGATTTGGCTGCGTGGCTGGTGGGAGTCTGGGGATCGCCCTTCTTCCTCTGCCACACACAACCGCCTCCCACCATCTCCATACCCCAGCTTTGCCCTCAGACAAAAAGACAGCAGTAGTCACAGGATGGTTAATTTTATATTCAGTACAAATGTTTATTTTTGCAATGAGAACTGCACAAAAAAAAAAAACCTTTAGTATATAAGTGAAAAGTCTACGAATTCCCTTCTACAAATGTCTAAAGTGTTTAATACAAGTCTCAGATTCACTGACATAATTATTGGCCAAGCGATCCGTGCATACAGTACAGTAGGGGCTTGTACACACCTCTTACTCTTGTATAGGACTAAGATTTCTAGTACTGTGGGAGGGAATGGGAAATGGCCAGAAAAATTAAATAGTAGATCCAAGTTCTAATTACAACCCAGTTAGAGGAACACCCATCAGGGAGGTGTGGAGAGGGCCGTGGCAGAGTTTTAAATCTTTAGAAGGAAGGTGCAGACAAAACCATTTCTCCAGCTACACAGTTGGACCTGGCCTGAGAAGTTAGTGAACATAACACGGGACAGAAATGAGGGGGTGGGACGAGATGGAAGAAACCCCAAAGAACTGATGCGAGTCCCCCCCCACTTGAACCAGCCCGGTGGCACATTGAGGAAGTGCCTGCTGGGGGGCGGGGCAAGGGTGAGGAGAGTGGGGGCCTCTGGCCGGATGCCCAAACTACAGAACCCAAACACAAGATGATACGAGGGCTTTTCTGGCTGAAACAGAAAGGGAAGTAGGGGCTAAGAAACAGTGCTAGAAATGGTTACGTTTCTGCACACGTGATACTTTCGTCTTCCATCCTAGGGGCCGCTCTTGGGTGCCCCCCGCCTTGTGGCACACCGTTGGGCACACAGGTGCGGGTGGCAGGGTGGCCACAGCGCAGGACCTCTTGGCAGGCACGTGTGCGTGCGCGTCTATGTGCATGGGGCAGGGGAGGATCCCGTTCTGGGGGGGGATGTATGCTTCTCTAAGAACGTCTGGTTAACCCTGAGCTTAAATGAAAGGAGTAGTTAAGGTAGAGGAAGGCAAGGTGGCAGAAGTGGCCCAAGTCCTCTGGAGAGTGGGGGACCAGGATGGAGGAGGGCGGACGGGGGAAATACTGTCTGGAGTCTGGCCAGGTTCTGCTGGAGCATGTTAACCCCGCTAGGAGACCAGGGTCCACGGGAGGAACGGGTACCTGGGCTCCCTGTCACAGCTTCAACTTGGTCACAGGAGATGGCCTAGGTGGCCCTGGTGGTAGTTCTCATACACAGGTGGTTTGGGATGGGGGCTGGAGGGGCTGGGCCTAACCTAGGCAACAGGTTGTTCACAAAGAAATGTCAGGAAGACACCAGCATTAAAAAAGAGAGATGTGTTTATTCCATGATCAGTACAGACCAAATGCATATTCACCGTATGAAAGTCAAACCAGTCAGTGACTCCAGAGTTTGGCCAACACTGAGGCACCAGCGTCGTGGTGTAGAGTGGGTTCTCATGGCACACGTAACCTCACCAAGGGCTCCGATTACAAAATNTGCGCCCCCAGCCCCTGGTGCCCGCCTCGGCCCCTGGCCCTTCCTTTCCTGGTAAAAAACAACTCAAAACAGATCTGACATTAAAAAAACAAAGGAGGAGGGAGGGGAAAGAAAACATGGCTTTATAATTAAAAATAGACTAATAAAGTTTGAAACTGAGTAAAATATAGGCAGTTTTTTTTTTTTTTGTTTTGTGTGTTTTGTTTTGTTTTTTGTGGGTTTTTTTTTTTGAGTTTTTTTTACACCAGTTTGGTGGAGTCACCAACAAACTTCAAACAAAGATATGCCAACTATGTTCACTACACAGTACAGCCACGGTCACACACTACCCACAGCGCGGTGGCAGCCGCCGCTCAATGAGGAGACGATCACACCATTTCGGAGAGAAGCAGTGCCATTGTGTCTGGAGGAGAAGAGAGAATTAAAAATAAAATAGAATCCAACAAAAAATATATATATAGAAAAAAAAACCCAGAAACACAGGTGGGAAGGAACTGACTTTGGTTGGTGGCCTCACTCACCAGGCGAGGCCGGCCCACACACGCACGTGTGACAGTCACCTCGCTCCAAATTGCCATGGACACACACACACCTCCACGGCACTATTCCCTTTTGCACAAGCGAACACTTACAGAGAGCGGCTCTCGATTAAAGGCTTGTGGGGGGAGGGGAGGGGTGGGGTATGTTCAAGGCAAAGTCAGTGCCAGCAAGGGGGTGGGCCGGCGCCCTCGCCCGCCTCCAGCTCGCTCGGGCCTGCCCTGGCCTCCTGGGAGCGGGCGGTGGTGGCTGGGGTGTTGGGGGGAAGGACTCCTGGTGGGCAGGACGTCACGAACGTCACTTTCTCGGGGACAGAAACCAGTCACGGTGGTGGCGGCAGCAACAATGTCCTGTGTATACTGTGTAGACATTTGGCGGAGAGCAGGGCCTCTGCCCTGCACGCGGGGACGCGCGGCTTGGGTCTGGCCGGCACTGGCTCGTGGCGAGGCGTGCTCTGAGCTGACGTCCTGTGAGGGGGTGGTGGGTGGCGGGCTGTCCGGCTGGCTGTAAGGCAGACAGGCTCTGCGATCCTCAGCTGCCCGTCAGGCCTGCCCCGGGCATAGCATGCAGGAGGGCCAGGCCCGGAGACACCCCCTCGCCGCTGCTACCGCCTCCACTGCCGCCCCTAACACTATGGAGAGTCAACGTTTTGCCAGAAAATCAAAGTCAGAAGTCACCTAGGTGCTCTCAGAAAAGATTTTCTTCAAATATTGACAATAGATCACTCTGGAAATTCATGTCAATGGTAGCTGCCATCTGGAGGGGAGAGAAGGGAAGGAGCGAGTGAGAAGAGGTGCCCTACCCTGGCTACAGCTTCCAAACTCCCGGCCCCTCACCCCCTTCCAGCACTGGCCACGCCCTCAGGGCCCACACCCAGGAACCTCGGCACCGGCCCTGAGGCCAGCGCAGTGCGGAGAAGCAGGGGCCCTGCTGTCCCGAGGCCCCACCCCATGGGTGCTCACCCCACCTCTCGGACACGGACTGCCTCCACCCCGCCGTTCGTGGTTCCCTTTCCTGGCCCCTCCAAGGGTGGACTCCTGCCCAGAGGTCCCCCACTCACCGCTTCCCGGCGCCTTCGCTCCTGCTCCCGCTTTCGGGCCAACTCCCTCTGCTGGTCCAGCATGGACTGGGGCTGGGAGCTCTGGGCCTGGGGGGTGGCGGCGGCGGCCACAGCGGCCGCCTGCTGCTGCTGCTGCTGCTGCTGCTGCTGCCGTTGCTGCTGCTGCTGCTCCTGGCGCCGGCGTGCCTCCTCGTGGGCTCGCCGGGCCTGCTCCAGCGCATCCTCGTCCTCTCGGCTCCTGAGGGGAGCAGGCCAGAGCAGCCAGTGAGCAGGGGGGGCGGCAAGCAGCGCAGAGCAAGCCCCAGAACACCCCAGGCTGCCTGCAGCCCCAGCCCACCTCATGCGCTCCTGCCGAAGCCGCTCCTTCTCCTTTTCCGCGTGCTCAGCCTGCGCCTTCAGGGCCTTCTCGCGCTCCTCCTTCTCCCTGGCGGCCCGGCGGAACTGCTCGAAGCTGTCACTCGAGGACTTGGCTGTGGAGGACGGGGTGGTGGGATGCTTCTGCACCAGGCTAGCCCAGGAGCCCATGTTCTTGATTTTTAAGTCCTGCCGGGCAGAGAAACCACAGGGTCGGGGTGAGGGGCCCTGCCACGTCTGGATTCCTCCCAAGAGGCCCAAAGCCTGAGGGCACAGCCACTAAGGTGCCTCCCTGGAGTGAGGGACCCTCGTGGACTCACTGTTCCTACCTTTTTGGGTGCAACTGGCGTCTTCGGCTCCTGTTTCTGTTTGTCCTTGTCGGGGGCCCCTGGTGGGGGTGCATTCTGCTCAGGGGGCCGGATCACAGGCCTCCCGACGTCCACAGGCTTCATCTCAGGCCCTGGAACACAAAGAGCTTGTGGGCCTTGGCTGGGGCCTACTCCCCCCTGCCCCCAAGCCCAGCAGGGCACAGTCAATCAGCCCACAGGAAGCTCTCGTCCAGTGCAGGCCGGGGGCAGAGAGGGCACTCACGTTGGGGCAGGTGAACAGGCGCCTTGATGCTCTCCGGGTGCTTAGGGGGCTCTGGCCGCAGCGAGGGGCTGAAAGGCTCGCTGCGGATGATGGGTGAGTGGATCTTCTCCTCCTTCACCACCACCAGGGGCTGGGGCTGGACCACAGAGGCCGCGCGCAGCTCCTGGGACGGCACAGGCATGGTGGCCGGTGAGGCAGGCGGGTGCCTCTGGCACCGGCCCACACCTGGCCCTGGGGGTTGTGGCCCAGCTCTGCCCTTTACCTGCTTCTTAGGCTGGACGTTTTGCTGGGGTGGCGACTGGTGGGTCAGGCTCTGGAACGGTGGCATCTGGGGGGAATGTATCATAAGCGGGGAGGGAGCTTCGCGGAGGTGACCTAGGAGAGGTGACAAGGAGCACATCAAGTTCTGTGGAAGCCACTGGCCTGTGCCTGGCCAAGCCCCACAGTGGCTGAGCCCCGAGCAGGTCCGGCCCCACAGTGGGTCAGGCCCCTAGCTCCGTGTCCAGCAGCGCTGTGTGGGGCCATGAGCTCAGTCCTGCTGTCAATCTTCAGAATTCTTTGAAAAGTGAAGATCCTGGTGTATTTGGTCCCACGTAAGGTCTAGGCCTGAGTGCTTTTCAAAGCTTTCCAGAGGCCTCTATGGCACAGCCTAGGTTAAAGATGAGGCACATCAATAACCTCACAGAACACACAGCCTGGGCTCCCAGGTGTCCATGCATGGCTTAACCCGCCTGTAGGGAAGACTGCTTTGGGCCTAGGGCCACACGCCCAGGGCCCTCCCCACACCACTTAGCTTGCAAGCCCCACACAAGGGGGACCCCTGGAACGGCCCACCACCGCACAGCTGGGAGAACAGTCCTTGCCTTGCAGCTCTTAATGGGAAGTGGACCAGCCCACCCACCCACCTTCCTCAAACCAAAGGTGGGGGGAAGGGGTAGGGGAGGGTCGGTTGAGGTCCCGGCAGCCATGAGGTCGAGGTCCAAGTACCTGGGACAGGATAGGAGTCTGGAAAGCTCCATCAAAGCACTTAAACCTGACGGCCCGCTTGCACTGGTGAGAAAACAGCCTCAGGTCATAGTCCCCAAGTCCTGCCTTCAGCTCTTCTGCTTACCCTACCCCGGAACCGCCCTCCTGCCTGAATCCTTGCCACGTCTTGCCAGCTCCAGTGTGGGACAAGCCACACGTGCCCACAACACAGAGCCACCTCCCTGCAGTGCCTTCCTCACTCCTGGGTCCTGCTTTGTGCCTCACACTCAACAACCTAACCCAAGTTCCGCATGCAGGCCCTTCCAGTGACCTCCTCCAGGCTGGATTCCAGCTGCCATCTGCCAGCATAGACACAAACACCCTTGGCCCTTCCTCCAGTCTCCCGGGCCTGGCACAGACACAACGCCCCAGGTATGGTGGACCCTCCCTGCCCATCTCTACACAGCCAGAACTTGCTCCTAACCTCAGAAAGGCAGAATGGCTGCTCAGAGACAGCATGGTGGCAAGGATCAGCCTGCCCCTACTCCTTGGCCCCGTGTGGCAGGTTTTGCCAGACTTTGTGTTGGGGGCCCCAGTTCAGGCCTAGGACAGGACTGCGACAGCCTCTTGTCCGGGTGGCTCCCTCAGCAGCACTGGTTTCATCCACCGGCCATTAGAGGGGAGGCCCAACAGCTCAGGGATAGTGCCTACGAGCTGGCCACCTGCCCACGGGTGCCTGTGAAACCCCCTTGAGACTCCAACCGCTGGCCTTTGGCCCTTAGTTCCCAGCTGTGTTCCAAACCACACTGGTCCCTGTGACCCATCCCAGGCTGCAGAAGAGCAGAGCAGTGGGCCTGGGGACTCACAGCATAGGTGGCCAGAGGAGGCTTACCCCACCCCGAGTACTGGCTCTGCTGAAGGCAGCTCGTCACCTGCCCCCGACGAACTCACACAGGGGAAGCCTGGCCTTCCTCAAGGGTGAGAATAGGCAGAGTGGCACAGCTACCCGGGACCAGCACCAGCCTTTCCCAGGGAGGACAGACAGCTGTTCTTGGCTCAGGGCATGCAATGATCCACTTGGCACCTGGCAGCTTTTGCTAGGTTTACGAGCAGTCACGGCTCGAGATCGACAGCCTTGTTGTTCAATTTGCAGGCAGCACCTGCAGTCCCCAGCCAGGCTGCGCGGTCTGCACTGCCACGGCCAAGAACCCCAACCCTGATCCTCACGCGTCAGCACACCAGGAGGCGCTGACTACAACAATCCCCTCACTGAGGTCGGCCAGCACGGTTTGGTCATAGCCACTGAAAGAACAAGGGACAGGAAAGGCGAGAGGGTGTGGCCTGACCACTGCTGTGGAAAAGGGTAGCCTGGATCAGGCTGGAGAAAGGGAGCAGGAAATGGGAGATGGCTCCTGGGTGTGCTCCAAGCCACCTCTCTCTCAGCTTAAACCCAATTCTCTCCCACACGGTTCTCACTCTACCAGGTGAGCTTTACAATGCAGAGAGCAGAGCATCTAGTCCGGCAGGTTCCCAAACAGCCCCCGCTACCCTGGCCGGCCCCTAGCTCGGCCTGGACCTCACCTCCCACCCTGTTTGTGAAATTGGCTCCAGCTCATCCTTTGATACCTCCTCCAGGAAGCCTGTCCTGACTTCCAGAAATGGATCAGATGCCTCCCTGGGCTCCTGGTTTCCCCACCTAGCAGGATCATGATGCACTGTAATGCTCCTGACCGCAACTTCCAAGACAAGGGCCAGCGGGGACCCCGTTCTCAGTCATCTCAGGTTGCAAGCCAAGACAGACCCCAGGTAACAACGCTCCATGAAGCACCAACGCTCCCTTTCGGTTGCCTCTCCAATGAACCCAGAGCCTTCAAGGATCAGCTCTGAGCCCACCATGAGCCGACCCACCAGGCTTCTTAAAAACAAGATGCCGGGCCCAACATCAGCCTTCCCAGAGCCCGGGGGGTGGGCAGGGCCAGCTTACCGGTTGAATAGGGGTCCGACTTGTGGTGCCTGGGTGAAGGGTGGTGCTGGATGACCTGTTGAGGCNTGCAGGTAGAGCTGCATCTGCATGGAGGTGAGGGGTGGGGCAGGCGGCTCTTCATCCTCCTGCAATAGCACTTGGGGGGGCTGAGCCATGGGGGGCTGTGGGAGAAGGGGTGGCTGGGCCAGGGCAGGCGACACGGCCGGGGGCCGGGCGGGCTTGGGGGGCAGGGCAGCGGCTCGGTTGCTGGGCCGCGACGGCTGCTGGGGCAGCGCGTTGTGCAAAGCTGGAAAGACAACGGCGTGGCAGTGAGTCTCAGGGCTCCCACACCCCAGGGTCCCCGGCCTGGCCTTCCCACCCATCCTGACTTCCTACCAGTCTCCCTCCAATGGTAGGAGGCTTCCCACCAACGCAGGAATAAGAACAGTGTCCAGAGAGGTCTATGGGATGGGGCCCCTCACCAGGGCCACTCTGCCCTATGCTCTGCATCCCCGCCTTCCTCTTGCCCTTTGGGTCCCAGAGCAGGCCTTCCCTGAACCCCCCAGCTACATCCTCTCTGACACACGTGTGTACCCCCAGCACCTCCATCCTCAATTGGGAGTTGGGGGCGGCATGCGGCAGCCTATCTTTTTTCCATCTCCTGCGACGCCCGGCCCAGCAGAAGAAACAAACCCGTGTCTTCCATACCCAAGAACTAACTCTTATGTGGGGCCTGTCCCCTGGCGTCGCACGTAATTTCTTCAATGGCTCTGAAAAGCAACCGACCTCCCTCTGGAAGCAAGACAACTACAGCCGAGGGTGGGGGTGGGGGTGGGGGTGTGGCATTCCACGGGTGGCCCAGAATGCCTTGTCAGTGAACGAGCAGGACGGGAAGGCGGCCTCCCTGCACCCCGGCAGGCGCGGCCGCAGCTCACCTGGAGGAGAGACCACCGAGTGCTGGTTGAGATGAGGTGGAGTGCTGTGCTCGGGCGGCTGGGGCAGGTGGGGGGGCAGCTCGGGCTGCGGCAGGTGCAGGATGGGCTGGGTGAAGTGGCCGATGGGGTNTGCATCTGCTGATGGTGGTGGTGATGGTGCTGCAGACAGACAGGCTGACGTCAGGCAGGAGGAACATGCCTAGGTACCCTCCGGGCCCACGAGGGCAGGTGGCCAACTGCTCACCTGCTGGAAGACACCCCTGAGACCACGTACCTTCTTCTGCTCCCTCCCGGGGTGCCCCTTCTTTTTTGACTTCGGAGCCATCTCTGCAGAGGGAAAGAGAAGGTGGTAAGGCTCTCGGGGAGAGCATGGTGAGCTGGCCTCAGAGGCAGAGCCAGAGCCAGGAGAAAACAGAGGGTAAGTTCAGAAGGGCCAGTGACGGTGAGAGGGAAGGTGGCTGGTTCTGTCAGGAATGGGAGTCGGCCATGGGAGAGGAAGACGTGTGGGGTGTCACCTACCCATTTGCCTGCCACTTTTCCTAGTGGGGACCACGTATGACAAGCCTCCCTGCCCACCAGCTCCACTAAGGGTTGACGCCTGGGTATGCTGGGAGATGAGCTACGGAGACCTCCTCGTCCAGTGTCTCTCCCACTTGCTGGGTCAGACACCCCTGTGGGGACCGAGGTGTCCGCACCCCAACCTGCTTTGCCTTGGGAACAATAGTGCCGTTCAAAATTATCACATCCATTTGATGGATCAGCTGAGTGAGGCCCAGAGAAGTTAAGGGACTTGCCCCGGGGTCAAGCAGCTACAGAGCAACAACACGGCCACCTCCAACTGTAGTGCCCTCTAAGCTAGCTCCTTCCCATCCTCCCAGGGGAAGCAGAGATGCACAACCGCGGTGAGAGAGTGGTGGAGTCAGCATGGGCCAAGCCCTGGCCACAAAGAGAGCACGCTGGGGGTGGGGGTGGGGGAGCGGG
>NW_027531305.1:576373-577824 GCF_008692635.1 Crocuta crocuta
GTGGGGGAGCGGGGGGGGGGCGGGAGGGAAGGAAGCAGGCCAGCCTCCCAGGAATGACCTGGAGGAAACGGAGAAGGTGGCTCAGTACCATGGCCAGCAAAGGCGGCCACCAACCAGCATCCCCTTCCTTGTGAGAGAACAGCCTCAGACAAGTCCCCGTGTTGGGACACAGCCAATGTGTGGCAGGGAGAAGGCAGTGTGTGCCCTGGTTCCTCAGGGGCCAGTGGCTTGTTGCTGCCATTGCATGGCCTTGTCTGGGTGGGCCTGGCCCTGCAAGGAACGTGCAACAGCCAGTGCACACACCAACCCACAGATTTATGCTAAGGATCTTCTGCCACCTGTTTGTCACTTGCCAAGAATCGCTGGTGTGCAAACCCCAGACGGGGGGAGGCCCAGGTGGCACTCTTGGCCTAGGAAATGATGAAGTCGACAACCAGGTGGGAGGCGGGACCCATGGTGCCTTTCAAGTTCTTGTCACCAAGAGACACCTCTTGGCTTTGCCTGGCTTCCCCTGAGCTCCTTGCCAGGGTGCCGGCTCTTGCTGGTGTCGGAGGACACATGCTTTGCCCCAGGCGGGGCCACTTCTGCTGGTAGCTGCTTCACGGAGGGCCGTGCCAAGCTTCTGTGAGGTGCACGGCCACAGGGGACGGCGCTACCAAAGCGGATGAGAAGGGACCTCATGCCAGCGAGAGCTCACCATTCCATGCAAGAGACAAGACAGGGACAGAGACCTTGGCAGCTACGGACACACGTCCTCATACAAATGGCAGCAACTGGGGACATCTGAAACACGGGAACCACACACCCAGCCTCAAACCCAGACACTGGAGACGCCAGGATAAAGGTTTCAGGGCCCTTTGGGTCACAGCAGGAAACCGGGGGGGAGGAACACTCTTGTGGGTGGGACATACAAAGGGGACAGTGTGGGTGATTTGCGGGATTAGGGCCATGGTGCTGGCAGCTGTGGGGTGAAGGAGGAACGCTGAACTAGAAAGGTTGGAGGCCCAGGACCAAAGGGGCCCTCCATGCACCAGGGAGAGCACGGTGTGCAGAGGCCCCGGAGCCAAAGGGAGCAGGAGGAAGGGGCTGCAGATCCCTCCGGGATGGGCACCTCTCGCAGCAGATCCCAAGAATAGGCCCTGAACTCGAGGGATGCTGGAGCAGCCACTCACACATGGGCAGGCCTTTGGGAGGCCGCGGNCACTGTTGTGGGGAGATGGCTGGGATGTCCTGTCATCTCATGGACTGGGGGGAAGCCCCGTTTTTTTCTACCATAAAGGAGGGATGGTGGTGGCTCTGTGTGCCCTGTCTCCTCACAGGCCGTGAGCAGAGAGGCACACGTGAGCACATGCCAGGGGTTCCGGACAGTGAGTCTCGGCTGCCTTGGAAAGTGTCCCACGTGTCTGTCTGTCTGGGGAGGGGCCGGTGGGGGGGGGGGGGGGGGGGGGGCG
>NW_027531305.1:577858-578195 GCF_008692635.1 Crocuta crocuta
AAACCCAGGACCAGAGGTCACAAAGGGGGCCAGTGGTGGGGACCAAGGGGTGCTGGAGCCTGTTTGGGACAGCATATGGCTCACGTGGCCCGAGCCTCCTGCTGGAGTTACTGGTAGGAAGACAAGACAAGTGCACAGCTTCACAACACACCAGCCCGAGACACCCACACAAAACTCTCTAGAAAGGGTTACATGAAGATGGCCTCAAGTACTGTGTGATCTTTATTCCATGAAAATCTTGAACTCAACACAAATTTCATCTTTACATAGGATGGTAATTGTACAAAGAATTAAAACGTTTTTGTAAAATCTGATTAAAACACTGATTTCTCCCACC
>NW_027531305.1:578307-652693 GCF_008692635.1 Crocuta crocuta
CCCCCCCACCCACACTCAAGGGAAGGAGACAGGAATGAGGGTAAGGGCAGGGCAGAGGCCCAGGCCACCCGCCCCTCCTACAGCAACTCCTCAGGCCCCGCACGTTGGCTGGTGTCTCGAGGCCCAGCTGGCACGCCCCCCCTGCTCACACAGCCCCCCTGCTCACACACAGGAGGCTGCTGATGGGGAGTGAGTGGGCACTGCTCTCTCTGCCCTATTCCTGGGGCACTGGGCACAGGCGACAGCTCGAGCCTAAAGATCGAGTTCCTGGACAGACAGAAGCCCAATGGGCAAGGCGGCCAGGATCCCTGGACAGCAAGGCTGCAAAGACCCTGCAGGCGAGCTGGCCTGTGGCTGCAGCTGGTGTGCCCGAGTGTGGGAAGGGGTGGGGCAGCGCACAGGCCGACACGCGGGAATCCAGGCTGCCATTTGTTCCAAGACGGCAGAATCTTCCCAGAAAGACAATGCCAGCAGCTTCCCAACCGTCCTGTGGGAATCTCCGGGCATGAAGCCCCCTGGCTCCAGCCAGGCCGAGCTGCACTGGGAACACATCAGGCACAGGCCAAAGGGTAACTCAAAATAGTCTGTTTGGCAAATGAGCTGGACTGGAAGAAGACTGGCCAGAGGATCAAAGAGCAGCCTAGGAACTCGCAAGCATCACTGCAGGGCCCTGGAGAGGCTGGATCTAGAACCCAAGGCCCTGAGGAAGTGTCCCAGGATTTCTGCACAGGAGGAGGCCAGCGCCCGAGGGCTTGCTGCCAGTGAACTACACCTCCTCAAACTTGCTTCCAGCTCCAGAGGGCAGGCTCCAAGGTGCCAGGAGACTGCTACAAGCCTTGAAGAAGTACACACAAACTACACTTTAAAAAGAAAGAGGGAGGAAAAAAAAAACACAAAAGCTCCCTGAAACACAGATGCTGTTCCTTAAGGGACTTTTCATCAGGCAGTTTTCGGCTGAAATGCTGGATTCATGACCAAAAAAGGGCTGATATTTATTTTTAGAGCCAAAAATCCTATTCAGTGCCTCTCACATGGTGTGGATGATGTGGCCGCCCTGGCCTGCCCCACCCCCAGAGGCTGCCCTTGTTCTAGGGGACTGACGACTCGGAGGCTGCCTGCACTGGTGACGGCCCTTCAGAGATGTGCACAGAGCAGGCCCCGAGGGCTCTGATGGCCTCACTATGGACTGGTCCAGTGTTCTCGCCCACCAGCCCAGTGTCTCACCCCACTGGCGACGGGAATCGTGGACCCTAGAGGCTAGGTCAACTGACGGCATGGCCACTCCTCCTCAAGCGCCCCTTGCCAGTGGCTTTCCTAAAAGCAGCCCTTGTCCACTGCAGCCTGCTTCTAATTACTTGGGAGGGACAGGGAGGCAGCCCAAGAGGTACTTTCCCCTCGGTGACTTCAGGCGAAGAGCCCAAAAAAGTTGGGAAAATGCCCAACAGGCAACAATGGGAACAATGAAAACAGAAGGAAGACTCCAGGGGCCCGGGAGTCGGCTGTGCCTGGTGGCAGCCTCTGGCTGATGGAGCATCACAAGCCACCAGAGAGAGGGCACGCTGGGGGACAGCCCTGTGAGCTTTCGGGCCCAGCCAGGCTTGCCTCTAAAATCCCTGTTCCTCACTGGAGAAGGCTCTAGATATTAAAGTGTTCTTCTTTAGGCTGAATGAGATCTTCCCTGGGCTAACATCATTTTAAGGTCCAGGAGGAAAGCAGTTAGGATCCAGAAAAAGAGGGAGGGATGAAGAGAGAAAACATACTCGTGACGGGGCCTCGCACACGGAGCAGCACCACACGTATGTGTGTGCGGGGGGATTGTCATCACCCTCTGGGAGATGCCACCCACCCAGAAGACCCCAGACGACCAGGGAGGCTGGGCACAACAGCCAAGCAGTCTTTACAGAGGAGGCCCGGATGGCCAGCCAAGCAGGCAGCCTTCCCGGAGGCGGGACTAGGCGTGTGCTGCTGGACATGACTAAATCCACCCCAGGGGACAGGCCCAGGGCTCTGAGGAATTCCATAACTTGATGGAGTCCTGTCCCTTTCACAGAAGAAAATGGACTTAAGCTATAGCTTGCTGGGAAGGAATCTGGAACTGAAGACCGTTTTATTAAGAGTCCGTGTCCAATGATTAGGCAGGACCTACATAGAGGGAGAGAGAAACCAGTGTGAGAGAAATGGTGTGGAATGTACCGTTCAAGTCACAAGAACAGAAGAACCACAGACCGAGCCAGCCTCCTGTGCCCTGCCCACGGACAGGGCACGAGAGAACGGCGCCGGAGCCTAGGAGCCCTGCCCCCTGCCTGGTCAGCCACGGGCGAGGACGGACCCACCTTTCCTTTACAAGGGCCACAGATCCGGCACATGTGGACGTCTCCAAAACCACCCAGAGCCTGCTCATGCTTCTACACAGAATAACTGCTTCCAGTAACAAGGTCCATTTGCACCCTGAGCGTGGGCCGGCACGTCCTCTGCTGGTCTCTGAATCTGAGAGATGCCCTGGCCTGTCCTACTTGCCATCACTCCCGAAGACCAGCCAGGTGTGCCACAGCCGTGAGGCACCCCCGACTCTGAGCTCATCCCCTCTGGATCTGCTTTTCTGCACACTGTCTCTCTCAGGGAGGCGATGCCAGCCCTTCCTCAGGGCCTTGGCAGAGGTAAGAAACCTCCCAAGAAAGGGGCTCTGGAGTGCAGGAACTCCAGCAAACATCTTCATTTCTGCATTCCTACAGACACCAAGAAACATCAACAAAAAACAAATTACAAAAAGACTAAACAATTCTATACATCGTCAAGGTGGGGAAAAAAATAAAGACATGCTGAGGAGGAGAGCTGTCCCTTTTTTCCCAGGGCATCCCCTTGACGGGAGAAGGGCGTGGGGCATGTTCCCACCCACACAGCAGAGTAGATGCCTCTGCCAGAGTCACGGCTGCAACTAACACCACAGGCAGTCCCACGGTCTTCAAGTGTGCGCGTGGGAAAAACCCACCCAGTGGCCAGACTACCATTCAGGGCACATTCCACAAGGCTCACTCTCGCCCACGAAACCCCAGAGTCTCTCCAGCTGCAACTCCTGCATGTGGGTGTAGGAGGGGGTCACCTGACAGTACAGGCAGACCAGCTACAGTCCCGCCCTTCTGGTCTCTTCCCACCTCCCCAACCCTGCCAGGGGCCTCTCCCTCTTCCCAAGAGCAAGTATCACACCCTTGGAGCAGGCAGCAGCAGGCCCCAAGATGGGCCTGGGACCCAGTCCCTCAAAGACCCCAGGGGTCGGAAGCTGAGGCTGGTTGTCTGGGAAGAACGCCCCATGGCCTCTCTCTGCACTTTCCGGCTCAAATCTTTCCAAAACATCAAGCATTCTTTTTTCCCCTGGAGCTATTAAGAAACACCCACAAGCTCCAATCCTGGGAAAAGGAAATAAGGAGACTAAAATAGCTAGAGTGAGCTCCCATTGCAACTGGAAGACCAGGCACAAATCCAAGAGAACTGCCCCACATCTCCCTGAACCCATCCCAGCCCAGGTAGCTGGGGTAAAAGGGTGTGCTGCTGAGAGGGACCCTGCCTAGAAAGACCTGTGGATGGCATGTGGAAAGTCTGTCATCAGCAATGTGATGGGGTGGAAAGCTGGACAAAGTCCTAGCACATTCCACCTGGCCCCATGAGCCAGGCAGACATGATCACAGCACTGGTGACCGCCAGGCCACAGCTCTGCCCAAAGCCCACCGGGGATGGAGGTGGCGGTGGGAAAGGGGGAGCCAGGGCACTCGCCTCTGGCCTGCCTAGCCAAGGTCTACAGATGCCTTAGGAGCAAGTAGGAAAGTGGCATTTGTATCCCCTGCCGTGTCCCAGTACTGAACCCTGAAGCAGATTCAGACTTTAGCCAGAATTGAAGCTCAATGAAAGACCACAACCCAAGTTAATAGCTGGGTTCAGAGGATGTGGTGGGACTGGCCAACAGCGTGCTTCTGGGCGGTGGGGAGGAACACGTGGTGGCTTGCCAGGAAAGACAGGAAAGCCCAACCCCCGCCTCACCTCCATCGGGGGGTGTACCACCTCCCTGAGCTGCTGCTTGGCCCCAAGGACCAGACCCGTGTCTTAAGCAGTCCACAGCATCCTTATCTATGGAGAGCGGCCAGAGGAGGGGAGCCCCCCGCCCCCCCGGCCCCCCCGCTCCAATTTAGTGCCTCTGTTTGGTTTCTTTTGGTGATTCATGTCTCAGGGCCCTGTCGGCAGAAATGACCCTTAGTACAAGTGACAAAAATAGGCCCTCTCAGGAATTTCGGCTCCAGTCCAAATGGAAACACAAGAACAAGGAGGGCAAAAACAAACCCCAAAAGACCAAAGGAAATACCTTCAATATCCCCTACCCTGTCCCACTCTCCCAAGGCAGAACCACTAACTGGCCCCAGAAACTGGGGCTTAGCTCCAGGGACCCAGCTTGAGTAGCTGCCCCGGAAGCGAGTGCAGTTTCCTGTGCGGGATGTGGTGGTGGATGGCTGCATTCAGGGGTGCAGGGATGCAAGCTCCCATTTTCGGGCCCACAGTGTCTGAGCCCTAGGGCACAAACCCACACGACAGTTCTCTTGAGAAAAGAAGTGCCCAGCTGACCCATAATGGAGCTCTCTGGTGCACGCAGACTGCAAAGGAAGAGCCAGAACCTTGAAGACCAAAGGGAACCTCCCAAAACTCAAGGTGGGGAGGGTGCCTAGAAAGAGGGATGAGCCGGGAACAGCAGGGCAGGCCATCGGGCGGGATCGCGGGAGCCTGGGAGCCTGCGGCCGTCGGCACAGAGACTGTAAATCTCATCCTCCTTCCCGCCAGGACAGCTGTTCCCAGGACTCTCAGATTACTTGTTGCACAATCTTTCCATTTCTTTAAGGCGGGGGGGGGGAGGATAAAAAGGGAAAAACAAATCTCAGCAGCAGAGAGCTGCCGGAGATCCCATCACAGCTGCCCCACAGCAGACGTCTGGCGGGAGGTGTGTGCAAGGCACTCAGGAGCCCAGGAGAATTCCCACCTAAGGCAAACACAGCCCAAAGAAGAGCTTGGGGAGCAGGGACAAAGGCCACGGACACAGATCCGCAATGAGGACTTGCTGGTCGGGTATCACGTTCTACACTGGGGCCATAGCGGTTTGCCCTTGGCCAAAACGTGCTGTTTTAACAATCAGGTCCCCTGCCAATTCCAAGCTTTGGGGTTTTCTTTTGGTCACTCATATACTTAGGAGAAAAGGCTGTGAAACCCCTAGCAGGAACTGCCTGATAGAAACCGCAGGAGGTGCAAAACCCCAGAGCAAAGGCAAACCCGAGGTATGGCTGGCACGGAGAGAGTGAGAAGTCAGGGGCCACCAGGAATGCTAATTGGGCCCAAGAATATAGTCATTCATCCTGCTCAGGGGGGTTGGCAAGGGCTTCCGACTGGCCCTTCCTGGGCGGGCATGGGGTGTGGCGCCCCCTGCTGGCGGATAGATGAAAAAGCAATGGGAGGGGTGTGCTGGTTAGGAAAAAAGGACAAAGGATGGAGACAGAAGGGCAGCAATCTGCCCACAGCAGTCTCTGCATACAGTGGAGTTCAGGAAATATGGAACATGGCTTAATGACTTAATGACTCATTTGGGCCCACTGGAAACAGAAACTGGAGTCTTGGAGAAGCCCTTAGCCCACCTCAAGGCAAGCCCCTTGAGGTAAAAAGTAAAAGTGAAGAGGGAGAGGGAGAAGACCCAGAAGCCCTCCTGTCCTCAGCTTCCCCCCAGAAAGGCAGGATGAGCTGACACAAGGACCCGGGTGTGCACACCCCGTGGGAGATGGGCCACAAAGTGCTAAGTATAAGGGACCTCAAACTTCTTGGCACGATCAGATCACATTATTTTCATGAACTGATTAAGTGGGGCTTACTATTAATTTCAAGTCAGAATAAAATGCCAGAGACAGGATAGGTTTATGAAAGGAAATGCCTAGAGACACATTTCCCACGTGGATGCACATACCACAGCCCGCCTGGAGAGGCCGCTCGGCTGATGGAGCCAGACCTGCCCAGGGGCCAGCCCGCTCACCCAGACGCACATGGCCACCTGCCAGCTCCAGCTCACAGCACAGGCTGGCTGCCAGGCTTTCTTCTCTAGCCTCTCCTCCAGGCCAGTGTGAGGGAGCGCCTGCCCCTCTCCCCAGGCTCCTCGCGGGACAGTGCCTCTCTGCAGGAAAGGCTGCTCTCCTATCACCGCGCACCTCTCAGCAGCTCCACCTGCCCTTACTCACGCCCACCTCCCACACTGAAGCTGCTCAGGTGGGCAGGAGGCTCAGCCAGGACACCATGGCGCACACGTGCAGGCCCTCGGATCATAGAAAGGGACTGTTAAGAGGCTGTAGGACACGCAGGTCCAAGTGCGTACACGGTTAGGAGCAGCCAGTGCAGCTGTGAGCACTCTGGGGAGAACGGCAGATGCCCAGAGCCTGGGTGACAGCAGAGCCGAGAGCAGGCTGCTGCACACCTGTTGCTAACGTCCATTACCTGAACAGCCATGCTGCATGCGACTGTGACATAGGAAGAGACCGTAGGGCTGGGCAGGGTCACACTAACACCGATGCCACCACCTGGGCCCCAACACCCAAAGTCCTCACCAGGACCCCCAAGTCCCCAGAATCGTGCAGTGTCAATACCCTTAGCAACTCATCCTCAGGATACAGGGCTATCCACTGACCCAATTAGAGGGTTACCGTGGAAGCCCAGAAAGTTCTTATTATGACAGCCATCTCTGGTCTCAGGTAGTGTGGACACGTGACTGAGCCAAACATAGTCAAGAGCGCGACAAAAAACTAAGGAAGACATCTAACCTGTTTCAGAGTCTTCACTGTCAGAAGAGCTGGACTCGCTGGTGCTCTCCGACTCCGAGGACGAGAAGCCCTTCATCTTTGAGGAGCCAGCAATCACATCAACTTTCTCAGCTGTAATGAAGCAACAGGGATGGAGTCAGGCAGGGCCCTGCCCTAGGGGACTGCTGTTGGCCACAAGAATAGCCCAACCGCCTGCAAGAAGGGCCAGTGGGCTGCTTCTACAAAGCCCTGACCAGTCCTACCGTACCCCAGCCAAAAGCTTGGCTTAATACTAGAATTTCAGAGCCCTTCCAATCTCAGGTTCACCAAACAGTTAAGCAATTCCCTAACAGGAGGAACCGCTGAGCTCAGGCTCCCTCAGCTACTTGTCGGGCAGTGGGTGCAGGGGACCCAAGACATGACAGCAGCTGGACGAAGCAAAACGTGAAAGAGCCCTGGGAGTCTCCCAGCATCTTGGTGTGTAGACGGAGGGCACTGTGCAGCACCCCAGGGAGGGGACCAAGAGCCCCAGGAGTCAGTCTGGAGTGGGACAAAGGCTGCGTACCACACTCGGACATGGATATTAAGACCTACTGGTCTCCAGACAAAAGCTGTGAGCTAAGACAAGGCATTTTTAATGGGCAAGTGCTGCTTGGCAGACTGTTAAGGAGAAGGCCGTGTAGAAGAACAGCAGGCAGTGCTGACCTAATGCCTTTCCTCCTGGCCACTGCACCTGCCCTCCCCCAATCCCTGTTCCAAAGAGGTGGCAGCAGGGTGGCGGCGGCCGGTTTTTGGGGAAGACACGGTGGGAAGGGCGAAAGAAGCTGCTGCTCAGAGCAAGGCTGAGGACATGAAGGTGCGGGCAGGCCCTAGATGGGTAGCAGCCAGGAGGTCGTGAATGGCACTATCAGCCCAGGGTCAAGTGTGAGATCACAGCCCTCCAGAGGTTTGTGTGTAAGGACAAAGCTTTTGTAATTGGAAAAACAACCTACAGAGGCAGAGGGCCATGTCTGGAAGGCAAAGTTAATGGAGGATGCCCACTTGCCCCAGGGCTGGCCAGGACTCAGAACACACCCTGCCCGAGGGGCCCAAGGGCACCTTGAGGTTTCCTTTTCTTCCGCAAACAGGAGGTCACATAGCGCTCCAGTTCTCGAAGAGTGGATGGCTTCAGAGTCTCAAAGTCAATCTCGATCTCATCAGGGTTGGAGTTCTTGAGGGAGGGCTCCCGCGACTGGATGATGTGCACCACGCGGCCCAGCTTCTCTCCAGGGAGCTTGTTGATGTCCAGGCTGAGCTGCCGCTTCTCCTCATACGACATGGGCTTGCACTTGTCCTCCTCCTCCGACTCGTACGCAGGAGGGGGCTTGTTCTTCATGGGCGCGGGCTCCTTCTTGCTACGAAGGAATGATGCACACCATTGTCAAAGCCAGGTACCCATTCCTCCATCTGGGGCTTAGTGGAGGGCTTCCACCCCCACCCCCCAGATGGCCTTCACAGGAGACGGGAGGCTTGCAACGTCTTCCTGGGAGCGCCCATGGGAGACAGACTGCAAACCATGCCCTGTCCTCACCTTCTGCTCCAGGCTACCTGCTATCTTCCTTCCCTTCCCAAACACACTGGGTGCCAAGATCCATTCCAGAAGAAAAGGCAGAGAGGCAGCCTGCCTACCCACCACGGCCAGCAGGTGTCCCCCCACCCAGGGCAGACCAGGGAGGCACAGACCTCGCACTGCTGTTGCTGCTGTTATTTTTCTTGGTCTTTTTGGGAGGAAGTTCCTTGGCTTTACTCTTCTTATTCTCCTCCACTTCTTCTTTCTTTTTGTGCTTTTCTTTTTTCTTTTCTTTTTTGTCTTTCTCCTTTTTCTTTGGTTTGTTCTGCTGGGGCTGGGAGAGGGCTGCAAGCTGCTCGTGCACGGCTTTGAGCTGTGGAGCAGACAGGCAAGATACACACGCCCATCATCCCAGTCTCTGGGTGGACCCGCGGGCATCAGGGTGCAGAGGAGGAGGGAAGCACACGGATGGGGCTGGGGGCTGGCCTTCAGCCTTGTGACCTGTTGCCTCACCAGATTTTTGAAGTGCCCACACCCACCCAGGCTGTGGACTCCAAGTATGGCCAGTGTCCTCCTTGCTAGAGGAGCTGCCCAAGTTGGCAGATACCGAGCTCCATGGCCATCTAGGAGGAGGGTCCCTGGGAGGCTGGGTACTAAGGCCCTGATGGCTTACTTGTAGGGCCTCAGGAGAGATGGACATCCTGGCTCAGGCTCCTCCTTCCAAATGCTGGAAGGATCTAGAAGCCTCACCTCTGCCCACAGAACAGCCATGTCTTCCCACCTCCACACCCACAATGTACACATGTGCAACTGACTCTTGAACAATATAGGTTTGAACTGTGCAGATCCATTTATATGTGGATTTTTTTTGGATTGATATGGTATTTTCTAGTTCTTATGACTTTCTTGATGTGTCCTTACTTTATTGTAAGTATACAATACATAATATATGTAACCCATAAAACAGAATTAATCGATTCTTTACATTATAGGTAAGGCTTCTGGTTAACAGGTTATTAGTAAGTTTTTTGGGGAGCCAAAAGTTATACACACATTTTCCACTGCATGGGACGCCAGCACTTTTTAAACCCCCCCATCACGCAAGGGGGCCAGTGGGAGTTCTGCTCAAGCTGGGACTCCTCATGTTGGGGAGAACCCTGGGGAGACTGCCGGGCCCATAAACTCTGGGTGCTGCCCGCGTCCTCACCTGTTCCTGGAGCTCGGCCAGCCGCTGGGCTCGCTCCTCTTCAGAATCATCGGTGGAGCTGTCACTGTCAGAGGAGCTATCGCTGCTGCTGTCGCTGGACGACGGCGGGGCCGCCACTTTGGTCGGAGGCGGCACCGCTGGGGAGGACACGGTCATCACAGAGTCCTCAGGCTCGTCTGGCATCTTGGCAAAGCGCATCTCGAACACATCCTGGTGGGGGAAAGCCGTGCCTGTGAAGGCTGCCTGGGGCCCAGGCATGTGTGGCGGGGGGCTGCCTGGGATGTGGCTCAGCATCACCAACCTCCTTGGCCGCTGGGGTTGACTCAATAGGAAGTAAGCAGGAGGGCCAAAGAGGGCTGGGCTGATGGGGACCCCCATCCCAACATTAAGGCAAAAGGGGCAGGGTGGGGTGAGGCCCCTTGTCAGCTCTTCCAACACTCATCACAAATCTCATTTTGAAAAGAAATGTCCTGGGGCGCCTTGGTGGCTTAGTTGGTTAAGCATCCGACTTTCGCTTAGGTCATGATCTCGCGGTTCGTGGATTCGAGCCCCACNCCTGACATGGCTTGGCACCTGTTCCCCAGGAGACACAGGCCAGGTAAGTATGTGTGACCCAGATGACAGGAGGCGGCTGGCCCACTGAGGACGTCTGTCTGGAGATTCCAGATAGATGGCAGGCTGAGGGCAAGATGCACCAAGAGTGCCTTGATGCTCAGTGCTTACTCAACACACCCTGAGGAGCCTTCTGGATGCCGGGGCTGGGCACTAAGGTGCAATAATGAACAGAACAGGAACCTCTGCATTTTTAGAGGCAGAGGAAACAGCACACGCCAAGGCCCGGCCCTGGAGTAAGTGTGCCTAGTGCAGAGACCAAGGCCGGCAAGGCAGCTGAGCCTCTGCTGCAACAGGCACGTGTCCACACCCGCCTACCCCCTAGCCCCCCCCATCCTCAGACCACCTCTGGGGCACCTAACTGAGCAGAGCCATGCCACTGGCCAAGGGGTCTCAGGGCATGGCCAGCAAGGCGGGAAAGGTGTAAGACAAGTGGATGTGGGGTGCTGAAGACAGGTTACAGGAGAGAGAAAGTCTTGTGAGGTGCCAGCAACCCAAGCAGATGCGCCAGGGCTGTTAAGCACAGGGTCCCAGGAGATTCTGAGACCTTCCAACTCTAAGACCCAGGAATCTGATGGAACTCCATGTGGGGTCACAGAGCTTGGGGGCAGCAGCTCTGCCTGGGCACCTGGGTCCAATGGCGCTGCCTCCCCAGCCAGCTGGCAGGCCCCTTCCTACCCTGAGGGTTCCATGATCAGAAGTCCAGTGATGACTCAGGACAGAGAACAGCAGGGAAAGGAACAGAGCTAGCTTCCCAGCAGGACTGCAGGACCTGCTTTTAAGTCTAGAAAAAGTGAGTCAACACAGCATCTCACACAAGAGAATGGGCCTTCCCAAGTGAGAGCTGATGTTTCAGAGCAGCATGGCCCACGAGGCCCGGGAGGGATGTGGGGTCAAGCTCCAAGGGCACCGTGTCCAAGAAACTAGGGTACACTTGACAGAGCTGGTCCTAGAAGCCTCCCCTGGATGTCTGGAAACACAGCTGCAGGTTTCCTGTCCCCAGGGCAGACGGGAAAGGGGACCCCAGGTGGCAGGGCAGGTGTCACTCCCAATTGCAGTGCTGCCCCATCCCTTCCAGACCTCCCAGTTCAGCCTCCTCCAAGGCAGCTCCTCTTCCCAGCAAAGTGATGACCTGGATTCCGTGGTCTCAGCGGTTTTGCTACTAGACTAAGTACTAGAAGGGTTAAAACTTTCCTGACTTATGCAGAAATACATTCTGGAGCAGGTCTGAGGGCAGTGGAGAAGACACACAGGAGGCAGAGGCAGAGACCGTCACAACCCTGGCGAAAGGAGACAAGGGGCAGGGGTGGGGTGGTGGTGGTGTCACACCAGGACAGAGGCCCTTACTGCCGACAGTACCGGGTAAGGGCGGGCCCGGGTCCCCAACAGACCCCGTGAGCATCCAAGAAAAGCCAGGCCCGCTGCCAAGAAAGAGGGGTCAGGTTAGAAGTGTGCCTGAGGTGTCAGGACCCCACAGAGGAGGAGGGCGGCAGGCGTGGCCAAGTACTTGGTGCTGCTGGGAGGTGAGCTTCACCAGGTGGGAGCTTTCTGGTGCCACTTGTGTGTGTCCAGCGTCTCCTGGCAGCTGCCAGAGCAGCACCACCCTTGCCACAAGGACGCCCCTGCTCCTCTCCAACAGGCTGTGGCTGTGCTGGAAACGGAGGCCAGGACTCGCCCAGAGTCCTCTCCTAGGGTACTCCCTGGCCCTGCTCTGTCAAGACCCCAAGACCAAACGGCAAAGAGCACACACCAGGAGGCCACGTGGGCCGGTTGGCTGCGAAATCACCGCAGGGCCTGCAAGCTGGGGCTGCTGGCTTCCTGGCCGTGAGCAACTGCAAGACCTGTCATCCTCCCATCTGACCCAGTCCCAGTGGGGGGCAAGATGGGAAATGCACTTGGGCTTGAATGCCAGTAAACCTAGGGGACTGCAGAAAAACCTTCCTGCATGGCTGCGATAGACTTGCACCTGCTGGGGCCTGTTGTATGATAAAGAGAAATGATGTGCTCCTTGCCCTCAAGGAGTGAACATAAATAGTTATAAAGTGCTACAAAGTGTTAAGGTGGGAACAGCAAGGGAGTGGGTGAAGAGCCCCAGGGAAATCTGAAACCTAAGGATGGGGGCAGGGCGAGGAAGGGGGACAAGATACCAAATGCTGCAGAGACCCAGCAAGGATGTCTTGAAGGAGAGAAAGGGGTGACTCACGAATCCAGGTGCTCACCCTGCTGGCCAGGTGGAAAATGAGTGGAGGGGGTGTGGGGCCAGGCTAGAGGATGCCAAAACCAAACAAGATGCACCAGGGTGAAGGTCTTGTGAGGGAGGACAGTGACGGCGAGGAGCAGTGCACACCAACACCCAGCACTCTGCAGGGGAGCAGGGGCTCGAACCTTCCACACTAAGGCTAGCAATGTCTCGTGGTGGATCAAGTCCTCTGCCCAGCATGCCACAACCTCCACCCACATTGCGATTCTCAGCATCGATCAGCAAACCACGCTGGTTTCAGAGCATGGGTCTCTTCTTGCTAGAATGTTCACTGGGCCACCTACTCTGGGCTGCATCAGATTCAAGGGGGAAGCACACCCTTCACCCCTCTAGTTAAACAGCAGCTCGAGTGCTGAAAGGTCAAGCATGGCCAAGCCCGGACAGGGCAGTGGTGAGGAGCAGAATGCAGGCTGTGGCAGGCCACTGGGTGCCAAGTGCTGGATATGCAGCCATGAGTGGACACTCAAACACATTTACACACACCTCAAAGCTTCCTGCCTCTGGGATCTAATGCACGATATCCCAATGCAATTTTCATTTTTCCTTGCTGTAAAAATAATTGCACATCACCTTGAATTTGCACTTTTTCTTGAAATAAAACTCTAGCAATCTACAAGGGTGCCAAACTTCCTAAATGACTCATTTCACAACAGAGCAGGCAGTTGAGAGGGCAGTACTGCCAGCAGCTCTGGGCCTATCAGATGGGCTGGCAGGCCTCAGCCCAAGCCACCCGTGGACTGAGGACACCCTGAGCCCAGACACTCCTGGCTGTCTTTGTGACCATGGCTGCCAGGTGGTGGGATGTGAGTTTTCTAAAGGCACTGAATTTAGAGACTGGAAGAGGAAAACCAAGTGGATCCTTTTCCATGTAATTGTCCAGATAAATCCCAGTCCTTGGGAACAGTCTAATTAAGAGGAGGTAGGTCTAATACTTCTTAAAGAGGCAAAAAGAAGGCTGGGGATTTGCTGCTGCTCCTTCCCTCTGGACAATCTAGCCATCCCAGCCATGCTGATCCAGGAAAGCTTATGAGGAAGAGAAAAAGCCTGAAATGCCACAAAAGAGCAACTACTTTCTAGACAAGAAGCCCTTTACATCGACTCTGCATCTGAAGCAGATGCCTCTCCACCTGCCTCATGGCAACGGAGAAGGGACATCACTTCCTGTAACACAGCAACCCACCCTGAGGTGGGCCAAGGTGCTAGGGCAGAGGCAGCCCATGCTAAATGGCCTGCCCAGGCACTGCCCCTGCCTGAAATGGGACCCTCTTTCAGGTCAAGGACCTCATCTAGTCCGGTCTGATATCTGGAACAAAAATGTTCAGAAAGAGGCTGCTGTGTAGAAAATAGCTCAGTGGTCTTCCTATGGGTAAACCCCATGTCTGGGCCACGTTCATGCCATTGCCAGAAGGAGAAAAATGAAAAACATAAAACCAGGGCACTTGGGTGGTTCAGTCAGTTAAGTGTCCAACTTCAGCTCAGGTCATGATCTCATGGTTCATGGGTTTGAGCCCCACACTGGATTCTCTGCTGTCATCAGAGAGCCTGCTTCGGACCCTCTTTCCCCCACCCCCCACTCGTGCTTTCTTTCTCTCAATATTAAATAAACATTAAAAACAAAACCAAAAAACTTAAAACAGGCACGGAAATTAGGAAAGCTAGAATATACTGGAAGATTCTTTCTGTTCTTATTTATTTATTTACTTATTTATTTAGAGAAAGAGAAAATGCATGAGCGGGGGTGAGGGTGGGGGCAGAGACAGAGGGAGAGAGAAAGAAAGAGAATTCCAAGCAGGCTCTGTGCTGTCAGTGAAGAGCCTGACATGGGACTCGATCTCACAAACTGTGAGACCATGACCTGAGCTAAGATCAAGAGTCAGATGCTTAACCGACTGAGCCACCCAGGCTCAGCCACCCTCTTTCTGTTCTTTTTAAAGTAAAGTAGCTCAGAACAGCACTCTTGATGCTGGCAGAGACCTTGTTTTGGCTTAGCTGTTTGCATGAGGGCAAATAAAGGGTGTGAGTTCAATCTGGGCAAAAGCTACCTCCCTCCCTCAGTCCTCACAAGACAGTGGAAAGAGGAAGTCTAACACAAAGATCTGAGGGTACCACTACCACCTGGTGGCCGTGTATGAGAATTGCCATAAAATTATAAAGCCTGAACTCTTAAAGGATGGGAAATGCAGAACAGTGAAAAAGCAACTTTGTGAAGAAAGCAGAGACTCCGGCCCCCCTCAAATTCTCAGGGAAAATAAAACCAAATAACAAGCATTATAAACTAAAAATGTCAAGGCTGAGTGTGCATTTCAATAATAGCAGCCAGGTTCACACCAGTAAGAAGTTTTTATCTATCCCAAGAGTTTCAGGACACATCCTTCGGACCAAAAGCAGGCCCTGACCCAGACAGGTGCCAAGGGAAGAACAAGAGAGATGGAACCCTGCTCCAGTGTGAGAAGGTAGGTGTCACTATGATGGTTAAGTCTGGGACAACGTGTGGAGCTAACAGAAGCAGGAGGCAGGAAAGCAATGAGGCTCAGGCAGCCAGATGGCTGGGAAAGCCAGGTGTGAGGAAGCGGCCCCCCCACCCCCGGCCAGGTGGGAGGGGCACAGGAGATGTGCAAACCAGCACTTGGCTGGGCCAGAGTGCTTGCCCCGTGTGACAGCAGAAGCAACCTGGGGCCTTGGGGATAAGGGGCTGCGTATTTTTGTGTGTGTAACTTTAAGAATTTTTAAAAAGCAGATTATAAAAGTACTAAATACAGACTTTATTCTCCAGATTTTTTTTTTTTTTAGTAACCTCTATGCTGAATGTGGTGCTCGAACTCACAACCCCGAGATCAAAAGTCACGTGCTCTATCGACTGAGCCAGCCAAGTGCCCCGGTTCTCCATAATTTTTAACCTCTGATTTTTCCACCCAAAGATAATAACCACTGTTGAAATTTGGGCACATTTTCCCTTTTTTAAATAAAGCAAAGTGAAGTCAGTTCGCACATTATGCTGTAACCTGCCCCCTTCCTTCCACCTACATGTGCACTTTACAGGGTGCACTGCCCAGGCCAACCTGAAGCCTCCCCCCCCACCCCTGCCATGGCACCCATTAGGGAGTTGTGGCCTCACGGAACACCTAGTAGCACCTACCTCGCAGCTAGTAGGCAAAAGACTTCAAGGCTCTGCTGAATGTTCACAGCTGTGCAGTTACTTCAACTCACAACTGTGTCAAAGCGTCTACCTTATAAAAGTGTCTGCTACCAACCTGAGACGGGTCTGTTTTGGAGAACAGATTGGGCCACATATAGCATCTGCATTCTTCTGGCCAAGGGCAGCCGAATGCAGGTATGGGGCAGGAGGTTTTCAGTGGGATACCCCAAAACAAAATCCCAAATGCCTAAGACCAAAACCAACTGCTCTGATTATAATAAAATAACCCCAATGTAAAATGCACACGCTATCCTGACTTGAGTCCACATTCAAACTACATTGCATCATACCAAAGCAAACGACAGAAATAAAATTTATAAAGGCTCATACACGCCTGGCCTCCCCAGGATCCCAGCCTGCTCTACAGCAGGAGGTTGTGCCTGGAACTTTCCCAGGGCCTCACCTGGAGCTTGCGGGCCATGGCCACCACCTCATGGTCAGGAGGGTTGTACTTGTAGCAGTTGGAGAACATCAATCGGACATCAGCACCAAATTCCTGAGCGTCGCGGTACTCGCGGGCCTCCAGTTTAGACTGCAAAGACGAGATGGCCTCCTTAGTTATGCCCATCCCTGCTCCAATGGGGACGTGACAGCCAGGAGGGCTGCCTGTAGGAGCAAGTCAATTCCACAGTGGAGCAGATGTTATCACCTTAGTTCTCTGTCAGGTGGACAAAAAGACACTCAAAAGCAAGTGTCAGGGCCGGGAAATGCACTGCTAACATGCCAAACCTGTCCACTCTGGGCATTGTGACTGGCTAAGGAGCAAGTGGGCACAGAATAAATGGAGGCAGAACTTCAGCCAGGCTGTAAGGGAAGGGCTGGGACCAGTTCTGACCTGAAATACACTTGTTTTGGTGATATGGGATAGGACACTGGTCAAAAGGAACATAAGCACTGTCCCTTCCTCTGTCTGTCCCATGTTTGAGCAGGCTTACTCCACTCCCAAACAGAAAGAAATGCAAAATGGTTTAAAATAAATGAACATAACCAAAGAGACTTCAAAATACTACAGTAAAAATCCAGCACTGGTGTGCCTCCTCCTGAGAGGAGACATCAAGGCCGTCTCCACAACACAGGGCCTGGAAAAGTCATCAACTCTCAACCCCTCCTGGATCACTTACTGTGTGCAAGGTGCCTGTGGACACCAGGGCCCAAAGCCACTGAGGGCTTGTCCCCAGACCAGGGGGCGCAGCACTGCTGTCTGGGAAGAAAATTCCCAAGCACATGGTCCTGGAGGCTGTCCCCCATGACTCCCAGCAGGGGGCGCTGGGCTGCTTTGAGCTGGTGAGAAGAGCAGGATACTAGGGCTCAGTTCACAAGCACGGAAGGCCTGGGCGCTCCTCTTGGACCAGCCTAGGGAGTTCTGACCTTCTTTGTCCCGGGGAGCCCTGCCCCAGCTCTGGGGGGCATCTGCTCACCTTGATTGTGCTCATGTCCATGGGGTGCTTGATGATGTCACAGTAGTCGTGCAGACCCAATGCCTCTACATCCACGGGCTTGTAGAACGGCCAGGCATAGGCCGCGTGCTTCTTGGCAAACATCTCCTTGAGGATGCCACTGCAGCACTTGAGCTGCTCCGAGACCTTGCTGCTCTTATCCGACACTGGGTGCTGCTGCGAGTCGGGCACGTCCTTCTTGGGGGGCTTCACAGGCCGGCTGCTCTCCCGCCGGGGGCCCAGCTTGGCCGTCTTAGGTTCCGGGGGTAGTGATGGTGGTTCATGAATGGGGTCGATGGTGGTGGGGGTGGTGGTGTCCGCTTTCCTCTTAACTCCCTTCTTTGTCTGCCGAGAGCACAGGGCCGACAAGCAAGGTCAGAGGTGGCAGATGGCACGCCTGGCCCTTGGCTCACTCCTGCAGGTAGGTCCTTTCTAGGGTTCCAACATTCATGGGGAATGGGGCTCAAAGGTAACTCTGGGTGAAGGACTAAGGCAAGAAAAGACCTGTCCCACCACTCTGCTCTGCAGCTGGGACAGGACTCGCCAGTGGCAGGAGAAAGCACATGCACAAGGGCAGAGTCCGCTCACTGGATGCCACAGAAACCCCCTGAAGCAGCTTCCTACCTCGTGCCAGGAAAGCTGCTCAGAGCCAAGCCTTGCCACACTAGCCCCCAGGGGAAGGCATATCTCAGAGGCTATTTGGGTGGCATCTGCAAACATGCAGAGTCTAAATTAGAACGGGGTGCAGGAGTTGGCGAGTCCCAGGGCTGGGTCTCAGCTATGGGATCTGGGGGGCCAGCAGGGCAGCAGCTTCTAGGCCATGACTTAAACACTGCACGATGCCCCCCAAACACCCACAAGGCGCCCCAGGAGCTGGGACAAGCTCTGCATGAAGTGCTGGCAGGGACAATGACGTGTCTCCTGTAAGCCTCACTGCTATGGAGGAGAAGACAAAAAAGAAGGGGTGCTGAGGTGGTAGGAGGCCGGTGGCGGCCGGGCTGGGCCCCACGCACGCACAGAACGCTCACCTTCACAGGCTGTGGGGTGGCTGCGATGATGGGTGGGTGGCTCTGCACAGGCTGGGGGTTTGGCGCAGGTGGGGGTGGTGGCTGAGGGGGCACCGGTGGGGGTGTCTGCAGTGGCTGGGGAGGCACCACTGTCATGACGGGGGTCTGAACGATGAGGTCTGGGGTGACCGCAGGGAAGGGATGAGGTGTAGCCTGCACAGGCGGAGGGTTCTGCTGAGGGGTCTGGGTCTGCGGAGGAGTCGATGCTTGCGTGGTGTTTGGTACCGTAGAGACGCCAGGTTTTGCCGTCCCTAATCATAAAACGGACAGGTGGTTAAATGCCGAACCTGATACACGCTGGCTGACCTCATGGGGACACTGTCACATGTGGTGTGCACACATCTGTGCGGGCACAGCACACAGTGTCACCATGATTATTCGTCTAAGAGACAGAACAACCGGTACACCCCAGACCTTGGCCAGATTGGTCCACCTGCCCTAGGGTTCCCTGAGAGCAGAGGCACACTGCATGCCACACCTCCTGAGGCGTCCTGGCTTCAAGTCCCAAATCGGGCACAAAGAAGCCTTCATGAGCGTGGAGGCCTGGGCCAAAGGAGCAGGAAACACACGCTGAGAGTTAGCACCAGGCCTGTAGATGGAGAGCGGAAAAATGTTCCTTGGCACTTTCGGACAGAGCTGTCCTCATTCCCAGAAGCGCTGCCTTCTGAGCAAGCAATTCTGGCAGAGGGCCGGCATCAGGAGCCCTGGCCAAGGTTTCTGGAAACTGGCAAACTTCCACCTCCCTGAGCCACAAGGGGAGGCTGGACGGCTGCTGCCCTTTGTGACCGGCTCAGACTGCATCCCTGCAGCTGCGCGGGTGAGCTCTAACACAACAGCTTGCATCTGTCCCATGTGCAGACCAAACTCCCTCTCCCAGAGAATACGGGCAGGACTCCCAGATGTTAAGGATACTGGCCACCCCTTGGCAGGACCCGTGGCTAAGGGAGAACCCTCAGGATCGCCTCTCCTAGGCCACTCCTCATCGCTGCAGGGGATGAGGCCAACTGCCTTTGCTCCCATGAAGCCACCACTTCTGAGCAGGGTGGGAAGTCAGGTGCAAGCCTTCTCTAAAGAGAAGGCAAACAGCCCACAGCATGGTCCCCACAGCACAGAGCTAAGGACAGCAAGATGCAAGAGGCAGCTGTTAGAGCTCTTCCTAGACAGAAACATTTCATTGTTCTCCGCCCTCCGAAGCAGCCAGCCTTTGGAATCCTATGTCAGGCTGAGACATGAGAGCAGGAAGCAGGGAGGATGCTGAGATAGACAAGGAGGGGAGAGCTTCACTTCGACTTCAGAAGCATCAAAAAGCAGGCCTGGCTCTGACATAAGCACCTAAGATCATTCAAATAACCAACCCTGACATTCAAGGACAGGGATTGTTAGTTAAAACCGCCAATGGTCAGGTGAATTCCTTTTCTCTAAAACGGAGTAAATAATTCAAGTAACAAAAATGCTTTGAAAAAGTTTTTTTTTTTTAAACCAAGGTCCATTAAAAAAAAAAAAAGAAGGGTCTAATTCTTTCTGCTTTGTGGAAGTGTGGGAGGTCACACACCCATGCGACCCTCTGGGGCACATCCACCATTAAGCCTGATCCTATCACTCTCAGTTATTCTCTCAATGAACCTGGATAAGGGGACAAGACTGGGGAAAAGGAAAGCCAACGTCCTTGTTATTTCAATGTGACACAAATGGTGCTGGGGCACTAGAGGTGCCCTACCTGCTTCTTTCCTCCCACGTCCTCTTCCTTTTGCCTGGACTATCATGATCTCAGTTTCTTCAGTGGGCAGTTCATTGATTTTCTGCAAGAAGAGCTTCTCCAGAGCTTCTGCCATTAAGACTATGTCATCTCCAGGNCTAAAAAAAAAAAAAGCAGGGTCCAATTCTTTCTGCTTTGTGGAAGTGTGGGAGGTCACACACCCATGCGACCCTCTGGGGCACATCCACCATTAAGCCTGATCCTATCACTCTCAGTTATTCTCTCAATGAACCTGGATAAGGGGACAAGACTGGGGAAAAGGAAAGCCAACGTCCTTGTTATTTCAATGTGACACAAATGGTGCTGGGGCACTAGAGGTGCCCTACCTGCTTCTTTCCTCCCACGTCCTCTTCCTTTTGCCTGGACTATCATGATCTCAGTTTCTTCAGTGGGCAGTTCATTGATTTTCTGCAAGAAGAGCTTCTCCAGAGCTTCTGCCATTAAGACTATGTCATCTCCAGGCTGGAAAAGGAGACACGGGGGTGAGGGTCAGAAAGCCCTCACCACCTCTCTATACAGAGTTAAGAGCTGCCCACCCTGTGCCATCCACCCCCTGCCCCAAAGCATGAAGTATCACAGTCAGGGTCCTTCCTGATCTGATCCCTAAAGGGCCACAACAGTTATGCCACCAGATATCACAGAGGTTCACGTGCCTGGATCAGCACCTGTCCACCTGCACCTCCCTCTCTAGTCTCTTCAGCTCTGGCCTGAGAAACCATCCTAGTGCCTGAAGTACCTAACAAGCCCTGCCACTCGCTGAAGAACCCCTCCTTTGACACAATTCCACTACAAATACGTGAATTACACAGGATTTCTTGCCACAGACACATTAGCAGGGCTCTGACAATGCTCCCCAGTGTCCCCTCAGGCAGCTCACCAGGGCTCGGGTCATGCCTGTCTTGAGCTACATTATGGGTCCCCACTCTGTTGCCTCATCTACGACATGCTGTTCCCACTCAGCTCTAAACTGAGAAGCTCACCTGTGCACATTTCACTTAAACCTAGTGATGAGACCTGAGACTTTAAAAAAACACAGTAAACTTCAAGAAACTCACCTACCCATCTCTTCTGGGCAATTTTACCCACTACACCAGCAGAGGTCAAAAGCTGAGTTCTGTATAGTGTCTCCCTCCAGAGCCGTTCTATATGAAAGGGTTGGTTTTAATCACATCTGTGGTCTGAACTGTAAACAAATGATCTGGCTTCATGGCACAGCCGAGCCAAAAGGTTTGGCCAACGGGGTTAAGTAGTGACCTTCAGGTCTACAAGTGACATCAGAGGACATTCAACTCTATGGCCACAAGTTGTCAATGGTCATGTCCACATTTCAGATGCGGCGGGCCCCATCACACCCTCTCTCACATTGAGGTTTCTGTTTGAGCACACCTTTGCACAACTACATGTTAGTAGGCTCCTTCCTGACAATTTACATCACCCAAATGGAATTTTTAATGAGTTGTCACTGTCCTTCTCACGCCTTCTCTACTACACACTCCCAAGAACCAAAATCCCAAGGGCACAAGAAGCACATGCTTCAAGCTAACAAGGACGGCTTGGAAGTAAAGCAAGGCCAGCACCCTCCCGCCCCCAAAAGAAACACCCAGTCACAGGCAAAGCCATGGGTCCCATTATTTCTGCCTCCAAATGATCTCCTCCCATCAGACTCTAAATCCCATCGGCTCCCGCATACCCATGCCCACAGGCTCCAGATATGTCTGCCTCCTTCTCCTCTCTTCCCCTCCCCGCAGGGCAGCTGGACACCTGCCACCACATCTCACCTTGTTGTAGATGTAACAATTTGTAAACATAGTGTTGAAGTCCTGGATACATTCCTGAGCATTCCAGTAATAGTTGTTTTCCAAGCGCTTCTTTATTGTTCCCATATCCATAGGCGTTTTAATGATCTTATAGTAATCCTGGAGAGCAAAAAGAGCAAAAGGCCAGCGTCACCTCCCAGGCCATGCAGCATTCATAGGTGGGCCTGTGGATCTCACTCCAGGAACACAGATGAGAGCCACGGCATTGACTGAAGCCCTTCCATGGTCTCAGCAAGCAATCTCAATGGGAATCCAAAACAAAGTGAGAATTAGGGAAGTACTCTTAAATGTTGGGTGCAAATCTGGAGGGAAGATGTCCAAGTTTGTCAACTGCCCTGGTCTGGGAACAGGTTGTCTTCACTGAGATCTAGGCTCCACCTGCCCTTTTTGTAAGGTTAAAATCCTTTAATTTTTAGTAAATAAAAACACAGCCCTTTGAAAAGTGGTCTTTATCTGGTAAAACAACCCACAGCAGGGTGTACTTTCCCCCAAGGATTTGACATTTTACTGGTCTATAAAATGCATAATCGAGGCAGGGGCCTCGGGGGCTCAGTTAAGCATGCGACTTTGACTTCGGCTCAGATAATGATCTCGCGGTCCGTGGGTTCGAGCCCTGCGTCGGGCTCTGTGTTGACAGCTCAGCTCAGAGCCTGGAGCCTGTTTCAGATTCTGTGTTGCCCTCTGTCTCTGCCCCTCCCCAGCTCGTGCTCTGTCTCTTTCTGTCTCAAAAATAAATAAACGTTAAAAAAAAAAAATTTGTAACTAAAAACAATCTCTAAGGAAAAAAATAAAAAAAATAAAATTCATAATCCTATGGAACCGGCACCGAGGCACACCTGTTAACAACTGGAATCCCTGCTTTGGTCACACTGAAGAAACACGGAGCAGAAGCCTCCACCTTCACTCAAGTTCACCACACTTCCATTTCAACTGCTAGTCTGTTAGTAGTACCTGAATGTAGCTTAATAACTAGCCAGGTTAATGAGGAATCCAGACAACCTGTACAACTCTTAGTTAAAAAAAAAAAAAAAAAAATCCAGCAGACCTCACTCCTCAAACTTTCAGTTCTTACTGTGTAAGTGCCAAACAGAAGGAGCCAGGTGGCAGGTGTAGATATCCTAAAGCCCTTCAAATCAGACTCTACTGCTGTCAGCTTTCTCTAAATCTACAGCTATCCTAAAACTGAATGTTTATTTTTAAAAATAACCATAGGAAGTATCTGAGGACAGAACAGGCAGCACACCAGGCTTCCCAGTAGAAGGACCAGAGAGAGCCAGGCAGGGAAACTGGCGTGCAGCTGGCCAACTCCACTGAAGGCCGCAATCTCAGAGGCTCCCTTAATCAGGCTTGGGTGGGGTATCAGAACCAAGTCCTGATGGCAGAGAGGCAGGCCTATCCTTCAGCAAGTACCAAGGTCTTGCCTGGAAATGGTGGAAGGTACTGGAAAGGTGAGCAAGGGTGTGAGGCTTTAAGCTACTCTGACACCCACGAGAAAGGAACAAAAGCAACCAGCTTACACATAATGAGTGGCAGAGATCACAGCCCTGAGCTGACGAGGGCCACACACGCATGCCTGGGTGCCCTGCCACGAGGGCCACGAGGACAGACTACCCCGGACTTCCTATGTTCTACTACGGCTCTGGTCACCTTTCCCAAGAGAACCAAGGCCAAATAGATCTGCCCCAGTGGAAATAGATTTTTTAGTCTATGGCCAACAATAACGTCAAGTGCTTGAATTGGCCATGGCCTGTCAAGTGCAGAGAGAGAGAGACAGGGAGAGCACAAGCGTGCCGACAAGGGGACAGTGGGTTTAGGGGGTAACAATCCAACTGTACATGTTTACTGAACAGAAGAGACAGATATTCTAGTGAAAAGTCCAGCAGAGATTCCTGGAAGGTGTCAGAAAACATAAAAGGAAGGAACCCTTTTTTGTGTGGCTCTATTAACATTTTCTCGAGGAGGGGAGAGGCCCCCAGAATACCAGGCTTTAAGCATGACACTGCTTCCAGCTGGCCAGCCCTGCCCTGCCCTTCTGGGTCAGCTCCTCGCACTCCCCCTTCCCTGAAGACACCACCAGATCAGTGCCACCACACAACGGCCTCTTCTTCCTATGTCTGAACTGCCGAGGGCGATGTCAGCAGACACGGAGACAGGGATTCACACTGTGACCTCCAGGGAGCCTGGCCTCCACTGCACAGTGAATGACCTCAAACTCCCAAGCCACTGGGCCTGACAGCACCCCCTGCCCCATGTGTGTCCTGCTAGCTGGGGATGTTCCTTATCGGGATTTCAGGTACTCCAGCCCCCGTTCCTCTGTCTTTGTCCTCTCAGCCCTCTGCGTTTTCCTGTAACAAACCAACCCCTCCTCCATTCTGGCCCTGCTGCAGTTTCCCTTCAAAGCCAAATTTCTTGAAATCATGGCTTCACATCCTCACCTTCTCATTCACACCGTCGGGAATCTGGTTTCTACTTCTGCGTCACATCTTCCTAAGGTCACCAATGCCCTCCTAAAGGCCAACAGGAGGGTCAGGTCGGAATCCTCATCTCTTTGACCTCCCTGCAGCCTCTGATGTGGAAACCTGGGAGACTGTTCACTGCTGGTGATTCTCCTGGCTCTCTTCTGTAGGCCTCCCACCTCCCTCTGGTGCTATAAAAGTTGCAGTACCCCCTGGATTTCACCACCCCCCCAAGCCCCACCTCTTCCCAATCTCTGCATTTGCTCTGGGAAGGTCACCCTCACCTGTGGATCCCGCACAGCCCAGCCCACTAATCCAGCCAGAGATTATGCTGTAGCAAGCTCTCCCAAGAACCTCCCTCCAGTGACATGTCGTCTGCCCCTACTCCTTGTCATGGTCACCAGCAAGACCCTCTTTTGCCTCCACCCCTTTCCGTGAGCCAGTTCATGATCTAGACCTGCAGTGCCTCCTCCTGACTTGCTCTTCCTGAGTGCATATGACACATATTCAACAGAGAGAGGTAACTGGACCAGTGTCCCAGACACAGCTGCTTTCACAACAAGAGAGTCACACTAGTGTATTCATCCTTCTTGAAACTTGATGTCCGGCAGAGGGTGAGGTTCCTACACTCAGGCAGCTCAAACCCTCACAGACTCATGCCTAGATCTATGGCAATAATCATCTAACTCCTCATCCAGGGGGTTTGTGGAACTTTGCAAACAGCAGGGCTTAACTTAAAGACACTTGGTCCTCGATGCTTGAAGAAAAGAAAAAAATTATCTATCCCGTTTCTTCCCTGAGGTTCAGTTAGAGATAAAAGCTGAGTTTCCAGTACCATGTGCTAGGGATGGATGTGGGCAAAAGGAAAACTCTAGTGAAGAGCAGAACAGGGGTACAGAAGAACAAGATCAAGTGCACCGTGGTCACAACCGAGCAGGCGGTGGATGTGCATGGAGGCAGCTGAGGGCAAAGCTGCACCGGCACCTCCTCTCTCCACCCAAGCCCCTCCGTGTATTCGCTTCCTGAGAGATACTGCACTACCTCTTCCTTCCCTGCGCTCCGGGTGATCACGATGATGACCATGTCATCACAGAAAAGGTACCCTGTACACCAGTCCCTCTTCCACAGCCTGGCCAACCATGCCTGAGAAGTAGGGGGCCTGGACCACCAACTGCTCCCACTTCAGCTCTCCTAAGGGATCAGAAGGAAAGCTATAAGCACTCCTTTTCCACCCCCATTTCAACTTCTCTACAGTTTCTCCCAGACTTAAAATCTAAGAACTGATGACTGCCTATCAGGAATACCGAAACAATCACTTGAGGGCCTCATGAGTCCTGGGAGTTCAGAGCTGGGCCCCAAAGGCATTTCTGTGTCCTCCTCCCTGCCCCCACCCTCACCAGGAGCAACACGGGAAGAGACTGGAGGACAGTAGCCCTGGGCCCAGCCCAAGTTACTCACAGGGAGGTTCAGCTTGACGGCGTCCACAGGCTGCTGGAAAGGCCACGCAAACTGGTGTTTCCATAGTGTCTTGAGCACCACTTTGAGCAGATATTGCAGTTGGTTCGTCTGCCTCTTGGGCTTGTTGGGGTTGGAGGTCTCCGGGGGCGGGGGGTTGGTGCTGGCTGTGTTGGCTTGCTGGGGTTGGGCCTGGGCCTGCGTTGTAGACATTTGGGTAGTTTCTAGTCCATCCCCCATTACTGGCAGATTTCTCAATCTCGTCCCAGGGCCGCTCTCCGCAGACATGCTACTGATCCCATCACATTCTTCAGTGGGCACTCTACAAGGAGAGAAAAGCCATCATCAGAAACCAGGCAGCAGATGGGTGCCACTCACAGTGACGAGAGGGTGTGGCCTCCAAGGGCTGAGTCCCTCTGGTGGGAACTGGTCAGGCCAACTGGAGAGCCCCTTCTTGCACTGACTAAAAGGCCCCTGATGTCTGCCCTCCTCAGCAGAGAGCAGATGCACCCTACAGCAGGGAGGAACGAGCGAGCACCAATGGCAAGTGCCATGAGGGACAGGGCTCAGAGAAGAGAGCCGACCAGGAGCCTGCAAGGCTGTGAGCACTACTGATTCCATGCAGAAAGAGGCAGAATAAGCAACAAACCAGGTTTTCACATCATGTGAGGGTTAAAAAAAAAAAAAAGTTTACTCATTTAGTGTGGCGGGGGGGTGCAAAGACAGAATCCCCAAGGAGCCTCCGGCACCATGGGTGCAGAGTCTGATGCAGGGCTTGATCCCATGAATCATGAGATTATGATGTGAACCAAAGTCAGATGCTTAACGGAGAGAGCCACCCAGGAAACCCCCACCTGAGAGTTTTTAAGGGACACTGCCTGTGTGGGAGACAGGATGATTTGGAAGCCACCAAATATGTCCTTTACATTACAACTGTTCGTGCTTGTGGCTCATGAGGTCCAGTGCCAAGTGCTCAGGGAAAATCCTCACACTCACTGAGAACACTTCCTCAGTAACTAAAATAATGCATGTCTGTTGATTAAAGAAATCCCACAAGGTAAGGGTTGATAACCTAAAAATGAATCCACACTCAATCTTCGCTTTATTTACCAAGTTTTCAAAGCTTATTCACAGAGATATAGAAGGTCACCTTGCGTGACCTGCACAGGGTTTTGTTGTGAGACCCCCCCACTCAATGCCTTATGAGGACCCCTTCCTATGCACTCCCCTCGCCTGAACCACCCCTGCGCTTTGGGCCACGCCAACAATGCAAATCCTGCCATGAGCATCCTCACGATGGCCACTTTGTGCACCTGTCCAGTTATTCTAACAAAACCACAGATGAGGGGTACGTGTTTTTACTGCCAAAATGCCCTCCAGAAACACACTAACTCAACCCTTACTTGCAGTGTCGAGAGTTCCCACACTCTATTAATGAGAAGAAACATCTGCTCAAATGTGTACGGACTATTTGGCATTCTTTCTGTGTACACTTTTCCACTGGCAAGAAAAACAAAGTATCAGCTTTAAGCCCAGTCCCCGGAATAAGAAAGACTTTGTAATCTAGGAGCTGCTTGCATCTAATGAATATCACCAGTAATAAACCTAGGAGTTCAGTGCGGGTAAGAAAACCTCTCCAGCTGAGGGAGTCAGGCAAAGGCTAAGGAAAAAAGGGCAGATTCTACCATCACATGACTCTGGTAGGCAGAGGGGACCAAAAAAGACAGGGCAAGTTCGCTGGCTGTGTCATGGCTTTCTTTCTGGAACACACTTTAGCACATGCTAGGCACTCTTGCTGAAGAATTACTTTATAATTCAATCCAAGTGTAATTTAAACCAACATCCCCACAAAGGTTTTTGTAAACGCAGTTCTGAAAAATTATCAAGTTTTCAAAGCACCAGGGGGAAAGCTCACTATGTAAAAGCAACTTGGTGGGGAGTCTGTCACAGGGGCTGTGGAGAGCTGGCCCTCCTGGTCTGAGGCATCCACCCCCCACCCCACGGCCAACCCTACACATGGGTCCTATTTGCAGGGTGGCCCAAAAGGTCACGGAGATGACATTCCTTCCAGGGTGCTCTGGCCGACTGCAGGTCTAGGTGTCACCTGGCTAGTGAACACGGGGAGGGGCCGCTGCAGGGAGGGAACCCAGTGGGAACAGCCCAAAGCCAACAGGAGCAAGAGGCCGGATCTTATAGATTCAGTCTGGAAACTGAATCCATGCTTGCGTTAAGGGGTTAAGACCGTTCTTTATCCTTTTTCACCAAACAGGTAAGAAATCTGCAAGTGCCTTTTCCCTTTTCCCAGATGGGACGGCCACTCAAAAAGCAAAACAAGACAAAACAAAAACCCAAAACCAAATAATTAACTAGTCATTTAGCTCATGAGAGAGGACAACACTGGAGAGAAACCCTAGTGCTACCATCCAAGGCACCGGAGGGTAGGTATATTACAGCAGTGCGACTTAGAGAGGTCTAGACGTGGTCTTGCATCGAATGCTAAACTTAAGTATTTAATGAGGCCCAACTGTGTCTAAGACACCAGGTGGGTATCTATAGTCTGCCCTCTCAGGGTCCTCTGGAGACTTGAGGAAGGGGGGTGGGGATAGAGAAGCAGCCTCTAAGATGGGTGTGCTCTACCACAACAACAGGCCAGGCACACTTACAGGAAGGGGGAGTAAGGGGGCTTTGAAGGCATGAAGCCATTTCCTGGTACCCATCCCCCCAAACGGTGCTAAAGATGGGGAAGTGGGCCACAGGCTGGAGAGCATCTCCCAAGACACTGGGAGACACGAGCAGTGCTCCAGGAGTTCAGGACCAAGGAGGGGCATTTCCCTAAATCAACTTCATCTGAAGGTGGGAACAGTGAGAACACTGTGGACTATAATACTTTCCAAAGGCAGATGTGACCAGATAGGCCTGTTCCAGGCTCTGGAGACACAAGATCCTTCCTCTCTCCCTCCCTCTCTCAGGGTTACTTGTGGTACAAGTCTGTCCAGAACTAATGGCCACGTGGTGCTGGAAGGAAGTGCCTGGGGCATGAATCAAGGCAGGGCGGCAGGCCTGGAGGCAGTACTGGTGGGAGGGAAGCCCAGCTGGGAGGTAAGAAAGGACGCTCCAGAACCCAATGACTTGAGTAAATGCACCTCAGTGAGAGCAGGAAGGAGGGGAAGCACCCAGAGGGTAGGGTAAGGTGTGAAGCCATCATCAGGAGCTTGCTCAGACAGAGGAGAGAACAGAGGGAAGAATCAAGGGGGTTAGGCTGAATCACACACCATTGAGTATGATGTGGAAAGAAGTGAGGAAGCACCCTAGAAGCTGCATTCAGTCACGTGTTGAGCCTTCAGAAAGTGCGCCTTCATTCCTGAGGTGAGCAGCAAGGAAGACAGAAGAGGGTTTCCCCAAGCTCTGAGGTTTAGTCAATAAAGAGCGGGGTCTCAATCTCAGAGAAGCGAGGTCTGCAGCCACCTGCAGAGTGACATGCCAGGGCTCCAGTGGGACTGCGGGGAGGGTTCAAAGGACACCTTGAGGTGGATGGCGTGTAATCACCTGGTATGCATCCTCTATTTTCGTTTTACTCATTCCAGTTCTGACAAGGAAAGTCCCTGATTGGTGCCAGTGTGAAAGGGTTGTGCAGAGAGGTGTCAGCAGACAATACGATCATCTGCATAGAATTTAACAATGCTGTTGTTCCGTTCTCATGGTATTTAATTTTACTGATACCCATCTGTGGTTTTTGTTTTAGTTTCCTTTCAAAATAAAGGCACTAAAACAAAACAGTAAACTGATTTAAAAAACCCAAAACTCAACACCTTATCTCTGAGGGGAGCCAGCCAAGACCAACCACAGGTTCCAGGTGGGAGACCCCAGTGGGTCAGGAGAGCTTGCAGAACTGTGGGAAGGGGGACAGAGGACAGAGAGCCATGGGCAGGACTGCAACAGCTTTGGAGCGCTCCCTGGAAAGTCCTCCATAGGTAAGTGGATGGGGGTAATCATTTATTGGGCAACTACAGAGACTGAGGTGAGGCCAGTTAGGCAGGAGGGGGAGACAGAGGGAAGAATGACCAGGAAAATGTGCCAGCTGGTCAGGATCCTTTGGTATGGTGGCCATGGACCAGGCACTGAGTGCCTGGATACCACAAGTCTCAACAGAGGGGCAACAACGCAAAGAAGGAAATAGGTCAATAGGGTTTTTAAGGACTCCTTGGAGTCAGCTGGGAGAAGGTTTCTGTGAAGCAGGACGGAATGCTGGTCCAAAGGAATAAAAGGGAACAAGTATAAATGTGGCACCATCATGAAGGGAGGCCGGGATGCACTGAAGTGAGCCTGGAAAGGAGGGTGGCACTAAGTGAGGATAAAGAATGACCTGCAGTTCGGCTTCCACTATTCAGTTTCTCCAGAAAACAGCCCAAGAATTACACAGTCAAGCACATGGCAGGTAAGCTGCCACAAGCAGAGGGTGGCCTCATCAGCCATAGGGACACAGAATGCCAGTGGGCCATGCACGTCCCACCAGGAGGAAGCAGTCCCATATGTTTTCTGTTAAGCAATCACATTCTGGAAAGCTCCAAACAATGTCCATGGGGCAAGATGAAGTCAAGGTAACTGACTTCTGAAACTTGTGGGCTGTGCTGTGCTTTTTTTCCTCTCCAAATGTTCTCTCAGGGAAGCTAAGGGATGGAAGGCTCTGGACATAACCACTTTTCTTCACCTTCAAGCAAGGATCTGATGGGCTCTTGAGCCAAGAAAGCTGTTTTTTTTTTTTTTTTTTGTCCCACGTAGCTTTCTATACAGATAGCCGGACCCTCCAACTCTGCCTCATCTCTGCTTTAAACCACTATTTCCACCACAAAAGCCAAACACCCTCCCACATTCAACACAGAGTTAACATTTAAATCCTCAAAACAACAGAGATTGTTTCTGGTCTTATCCCCATTTTAAAGATGAAGAAATTGAGGCACAGAAAAATAACTTATCCAAAGATCAGACCTAACCAGCCAGGGTAGCCCAGTGTCTAACCTGACTGCTGGGAAGTTTCAGCTGGACATGAAGCCCCCGTTTAAGAGATGAATATTCAGCTCCTGAAGGGTCCACTGCAAATGACTGGGACAAGCTGGCACATTTTAAGTAACATGAGACACTAAGCACAAGACCCATACAGTTGTAAAGACTGAGGTCAATTTTATAAGGAAAGAAACTGCTGGAGGTTGTCAGTTCAAATGTCTTCGAAGGCATGACACAGTTTAACAGATCAGATGGACCTGAGAGATACAAGCGCCTCAAAGTTTCTTTCAGGAGGCTCTGAGGACAACCAGTGACAGGTGACATCCATGGCCTCTACGTGTGGTAGTGCCATGAGATGCCCAGGATGTCCTGTACCGCACTTACAGCTTGAGAAGCCATGGCCAGACAACCTGCAGCTCAGCCCTCCAAGGACTGATCCTTATGAAACTTCCAGAAGCCACTCATTCACACCAGGGCAAAGAACACACAGGAAACCAACAGGACTCTCTAGTCTTGTGAGCCAAGAAAGAGAGGGACTAGCAAGTCTATGTGAGAGCCAGGGTGACTTCTCTGACACACAGATCCAACAAGATTGCTACTTTAGATACTCTTCCCACAGCGGTCACCCCCACCCAGCACCGCCCCAGACCCTAGCATCAACACTGTAAACACAGCTGCCAAAGTGGGCCCCCTTCCTTGTCACCTTCACATTTGCTGGACCTCGTGCTTCCTTAATCTGTCCAGTGGCTTTGACAGTCGGCCACTGCACACACACCTGGGAGCCCAAGGCCAGAGCTACCTTTACTTCACTCTTGTCCTCCCAGTCAGTACACACCGAATGCTCACTGAATGACTCAGGTACAGAAGGCACCCTACAATGACCACACATTAATGTCACCCTGGGGATTTTAGATCTCAAAGCTTTGGAAAAGGAAAGCAGCTTGTGCCCTCACAAAGAAAAATGTGGTGACTGCCAGACTCATTTGCTCAGCCAATGCATCCCGTGCGTGCCATGTGCCAGGCCCAGGACTCTGCGGTCAATGTGACATTCTTCCATGATTGAGCAATACTTGGGCAAGTACTATAAAGGAGAAGGGCAAGGCTACTCTGACCAAGGACGGGGTGTGTGTGTGTGTGTGTGTGTGTGTGTGTGTGTGTGTGTACGTGTGTGTATGCACACTCCTGTGGTGGGTGAGGCAGAGGAGGACAGAGAGGGTCAAGCCTCGTGACAGGAGAAGGCAAGACCGAAGCAGTAACACAGGCATGGGTCTGGAGGCAAAGGAGATACCCATGCATTTGAGGAGCATTTGAGGTAGGAGGGGAGGGATGGCACAGTACAGGGGCCATGTGACCACACTGGGCTTTTGTGCTTCACAGGTCCTTGATTCAGGGCAGAGAATATAGTGGGAGGAGCAAAAGGGGTGTGTGTGCTTGGAGAGGGCATGGGGGACAGATTCCAGGGTCATTCAGAACATAGATACAATAGAAGTCCATTCTTGCCTCATGGTTCATTTTCAACGATACCTGTACCTGTGAAATTCACAGATGCAAAAGACAGAGAACCCAAGAGGGGATGCATGCAGACAGGTGAGTCAATGGTTCAGCACCAGGGCTAGATGGGGAGAGACAAGCTGAAAATTCAGAAACTCGTAAATCTACCTGCATATATAAAGACGTAGAATTCCTGTGATACAGTAGATATTGTCTTCAACCAATTCAGGCAAAGTTTTAAGTCGAAAAGATCCCAAAATGCTGTTCCCTGTTTTCATAATGACTTGTGGCCAAGAGGCAAGAGCCACCATTGACTGTGTTGAGTTAGTTAAAGGACAAGGGACAGGAATAAAATTTCATCTACTGTTTCCAATCCAAAGAAGGTTGCATGATTCAACTGAGTATCCTAGTTCTGAATCTATTCCCAACAGATATCCTGCAACAAAGTCTCAATTTTAAGGAGTAAGGAAAAGATGAAGACAGATTAGATGGTTAGTGCCCTGGTCCCCAAACTGAGTACCAAGGGTGTCACGGTACCCCAGAGGGGCACTGTGGGAATGATCAGTATAAGGCAATTGATAATTTCAAGGTCAGACTACACTATATATGCCTTTAGACAATGTCCCATCTTGCAAAGCCTGGTGTTCAGCGAATGCTGTAACAAAAAGCAGATACCACAGAAGACCTAATGTGGAACAGGAAATGCAGGTGGTAGGCATCCGACCTGGCTCTAAGGCCTGGGGAGTTAAGCAGTGCCCAACAGGTACACACATTCCATTAAGGAGGAACCATGATTCTCCTCCTAAGGGGATTCTCTTCCTAAGTTTAGAGTCCCTGATGAAGCACTCCTGCTTTCAGGGATATTGTCTGCTTACATTGCAACTCATCTAAATGACCTGAGAAAAATTTAAGGACAGACAGAATTCAGCAGAAAACACAAGTGTAATGTTAGTTCTAAGTCTTCCTGGAGATTAAGAGGCAAGACAGACATGGGTAGGCTTGGTTCTGGGACTCTGAGGAGAGAAGAGAAAAGGCATGTACAACTGCCCAGAAATGGATTGATTTCTGGATATCTGGCCCTAGTTCTGTCCACCACAAAAGGCTGGGTAAACCTACTGGGTTGTGGTCAATTACATTTTGAACTTGTAAGCCCATCTGAAGTCCTGGACTCCCAGAGGGCCCACAAAGCCGAGGAGCCTGCCTCCACTTTGTCATGTTCATTTACTCACCCTCATCCTGAAGTGACACAACACCTAGGCAGCAAGACACCAGGGAAAACAGGAGCAGTGCAGGTTAACTGGAAAGCTTTATGAATTCTCCTGTGAAATACTATGGCCACACTTAGCAGAGCTGTAGGTAAGCCATCACCACATACACCTGCACTAGGGCCTACACAAGCTTGCCAACATGTATCTGCTACTTCCTGGGCCAGTGCTCTCTGATCACTTGAACTATACCTGCTTAATCCTCACAGCAACCCTACAAGGCTGAGGGCAACATTATCTTCATGCCTGTGGCAACACAGGAGAGGGTGGTAGTGGCCTGGTCAGCTGGAGGTCACCCAGGGCTGTGTGTATTTCAAGCACTCTGCTCCACAGGTGCCTCTGCTCACCAAACACAGAGGCTGAGGCCTAGTTGACAAGCACTGCTGGGCCCGACAGGACTGGTTTGCCCAAGGGCCCCCCCCTTCCATGTCCTGGCATGTATTAATCAGAGGGCCTGCCTTCTCTGCAGAGGCAGCTGAAGGCCATGTGACACTTTAGCTAGGTTTCTAGTTGGCTTTCCAGAAGTGGTGTTTCCAAATTTCACCCCCAGAAACAGATCAGAGCCAAGATAGCTCTCACGGCACCTGGCCACCTGTTTGCTCGTTTGCAGTGTGACTTGTCTCACATACTAGGTGAGATCTGAAGCACATATCCCTGTTGATGCCATGGGGAGAGAGGAAGGGAACAGAGTCCAAGCTATTATTTACCGTTCCCACATAGTTAGGGCTACAATGAGCTGCCTTGAACTTGTTTCATGCCAAGCAAAACGTTAGCCAATGCCAGCTGAACCCTACCCCTCATGAAATTACACGTGTGTTCACAGTGCAGCACATCCTTCAGAGGAAGTGACCTTCCCACCACTGCAAGGCCCTCCTATAAAGAATCACTTGGGGGGAAGTGCAAGATCCTACCCAGCGATAAAAAGAAAGGGTTGGAGAACCTGGCAATTTCTCAGTACCAGTCAATTTGCAGTAAATACTTATCCTGTCCTAGAACAACTTTCTTGAAATGTTGGTTACACTGGTTATGGAATACTAATATCAGAAGGTCCATTTCCTTTTGGTCCCAGAGCAGAAGCTATTTCCATTCATGGCCATAGCCCACTTCATTGTGCATCTGTGTCAGTAGGGAAGCACAAACAGGATTACTTTTCCATCTGACCGGCTCAGGCAGCTGGTGAGAACATCGCTCGTGTCATCAGCCAGACCGCGCTGTCTGGAGCTTGGCCAGTGGCTGTGCGCTGAGGCAGCTCTCAATAGCCTTAATCTTCCTTCGTGCAGCTTGTACAAGCCCTGACTCCTGCCCCTGGGGCCCATTACCTCAGACTCAGCCCTGCTGCCTGCCTTGAGCCAGGTTACCCACGGCAGAGATGAGCCACCTTCCTGGGAGGGGAGCGTAGACACACTCAAGCTCTCTGTTCCCCAGAAGGGGGACACCAGGCCCACATGGACCTTGTGCTCAGGAGGACTGGAAGCAAGGCCCAGCAGATCACAACACTGCCAATTCAGAATTCCTGTCTTTTGCTTTAGAAACCAATCACTAAATTAGGGGCACTGAGATTTCTGCATCATCTTTTCTCTGTAAAAGCTGCTAGAAGCTGGAGGGATGACCAGCTCAGGTGCAGTAAAAGGTTCCGTTGTTACATACGGTTTACATCATGGTGCTGATGGTTAGATCTGGGTGGATGGATTTGTGAATTTAAAATATTCCTGTGATGGGTATGCATTAAAAGCAAAACTTTGATGTGAACAAGATCAAAACTGCAAGGCTAAAACACATTCCAGCAGAGCAGGGCAAGCTGATTCTTCCTACAAAGGGCCAGGGAAGAAATACAGCCAGCTGTACAAGACATAGTCTACCGCGATACTCGGTGCTGCTGCTGCTGCTGCTGTGCTGTAAGAGCAGCCCAGCCACAAGCCTTAGACAAGTGAGCGTGGCCACATGCCAGTAACACTCAGACTGGCCCAGGGGCCCTAGTTTGCAAGCCCAAAGATTTCTAGACTTTGTATCAGAGTGAGGAAAACGTCTGTGACAAAATGTTATGTTAGAAAAGCAGAATACAAGGGGTGCCTGGGTAGCTCAGTCTTTAAGCATCTGACTCTTGATTTTGGCTCAGGTTGTGATCTTACCCTTTGTGAAACTGAGCCTAGTGTTGGGGATTCTCTCTCTGCCCCTCCCCTGCACACACTCTCAGAAGAAATAAACTTTAAAAAATTAAAACAAAACAACAAAAGAATAGGAGAATACAAAATTACAGGTTAAATGAGGTAAAGGTGTGCAAATGAGTGGGTACACAGAACTATAAAATGAAGTGGGGCAAGGGATGGTGGGTGTTGAGAACTCTGTTGAAAACCCAGCGGACCTACCAATACATATGTAAAAACAGCCTGGCCTATTTGCAGTCAGACACCTTTCACAAATCCCCACTGACCTCACTTGGTGTGGTCCATCTCTCTGCCTGGTGAGCAAGCCTCCAGGCACTGCTACTCAAAAGCAGCCTTGACCTGGGCCAAGACTCCAAATTAGAAGCTGAAAGACTATGACAGAAATACGATGCCACTAATACAAACATTAAATTCCCACTAACCTGGGTCTAGGGTTGGGCCCTTCATAGGTAAGGTAAAGTGACATTTTCTTCAGGTTGCCTCTTTTAAAGCTATTACTCCAACTCCTTTAACTGTCTTCATTTTTATACCTTTTATTTTCAGTTACTTGCTTTTCTAAAAGAGCTGGTGCAGTGTATGTGGCACTAGGTTAACCTAAATTGTAAAATAGAATGCGAAAGGCCTGTTAATTCACGTAGAAAAAAATCCTGCTTTGGGAAATGAACTCCGAGATGGCTGCAGAGCGCATGGCCAAGCAGACTGCAAAGCTGAAGTAGACAGTGAGGCTTGGTACTTCCTCCACTTAGATGAGGATTTTCTGAGAGGAAGGACACAAAGAACTGGAAAACAGAAGAATCTACAGGGCACCAAGAGTGAGTGCGAACGTTCGCCTCTTGGAAAACTACTGAAATGAGGGAAAAGTCTAAGAGTGAGAAACCAGGATTAGTTTCAACTAGGGTGACAGTCTTGGGGTGCCCTGTTATAAACAGACCAGAAAGCTTCTGAGGATGATCTCACACTGTCCTCTGGCACCCTCTCATTCCTGACAAAAGGATAAAAATCAAATTCATGATCATGAACAAAACTTAAAACTATTAAAAAAAAAAAAAAAGAGGGGCGCCTGGGTGGCTCGTCAGTTGAGCATCTGACTCTGGCTCAGGTCATTATCTCACAGCTCGTGAGTTCGAGCCCCACGTCGGGCTCTGTGCTGATGGTTCAGAGCCTGGAGCCTCCTTCCAATTCTGTGTCTCCCTCTCTCTCTCCCTGGGTTTCTCCCACTCACGTTCTCTCTCTCAAAAATAAATAAAAAAAGAAAAAGACAACTATGGCGTTTCCAGCACATCAAGCACCAGGGAAACATGTTAGTGCTGACCTCCAAGTGATCAAAGTCAAGTTGTTTAGGAATTTGGGAGGCCAAGAAGGAGGGGAGTGAAGTTCAGGTGATATGCAGCCTGCGCAGCCAGTGGCTGGCACCACACAGGGGAAGGCGGTCCATGCCTGGGCCTGAAATGTTCCGCATCGTGCCAGCTCAGCGTGTATGTCTGTTATATGTAAGTGGAAACAACATTCAAATGTAAACAGACCCATGATTGGGAAAGGCAACATTTCAATCAACCTTTCTACAGTTTCATATCCTGGCAAGCAGGGGCAACAGGGCCGGGTGGATATCCCCGTGAGAGCACATCCTGCCTCTAAGCTCTTCAAAACAGAATGGTGGCTGAGAGCAAGAATCAAAGTATCCCTGGGGGCCCACCTATGTTCACTGGGGACAAAAGGGGATCAGGAAACAGGGCCAGAAAAAGAGTTTCCAGGGACCACATGACTATGGAGAGCCCTCGCTGAGAGGAAAGGCCAAGCCAGGCTGCCAATGGCCAAGAGGACACATGGAGACAGGACACACTGCAAGGAGCCAGGAACAGCAATATCCATGAAGGACAAGGGCACACTGACTCTGGGTTTACAGATGCAGAAGCCTGGTTACCTTGAGGAAGAGCTAATGCATACGGGGTGACCTTTCCCTCAATGATATTATCCTCCGATCCTCACTCTGAAGTTGAATTTTAAAAGTAAAACCTGTGAAAAAGGTTACATCTGTCAGTATCAGGTACTCTCAGGAAATGACTCTAGCAAAGATGACTTTTCTTCTCACCATGCCTCAGTTTTCATTACACAGAATCCAGATAATACGGGTGGGAGTGGGGAAAACATCACTTTTCCCAAAGGAAAGGGAACACAGAAAGTGACAAAAGTAATGTCAGATCTGGAAAGACCCCAAGTCTCCAGTTTCCAAAGCAGGAACTGAAAGACCGACCCAAGGCCTAAAGACAACCAGTCATGAGAGCAGACAATGTCAGAACGGGACATCTACTCCAAGAGTACACAGCAAAGATGGACCCTCTGAGAGGGAAACAGGCCAAGGGGCCTACCTTCCACACAGCCTTGACTTCCTGTCAGGCGCCTCTTCTCTCAGGTAAGGGGTAAGCTTACCACTCCTTTGTCTGCTGGAAGGCCTCAGCCCTCAGCAAATATTCAGTGTCTACTTCTGCCCTGACAATCTGACTCTGCCACTTTAAGATGGACACCTGGATGTTAATAAACCAACCTCCTCTTGATCTCAGTAATTTTCAGAGGGAAAAGTTGCAGAGCAGAAACAACAGTCAAATCACTTCAGGAGTCAAGAGCGAGGGAAGTAAAGAGCTTGAAGGGATCTGTTTGTTGCCATTAATTCCACCCAACCTCTGCTGCAGTAAATGAGCCACAGAAGTCAAGTGCCCCAACTCCAACACCAACAAGAGGGGAAATGCAGATACCAGAGAGAACAGGACAAATGACACAAAGCACATCTGATCCCCTTGCAGGACCCACCTGCCATCCCCCTCCTCCCTCTCCAGCCTGCTCTCCCCTGGGGAGCACGGGCCTTGCTGGCAGGCAGCGATCAGGGTCCCAGGAGAGCCTCGGCCACAGCCAAGCCAGCATCTCCCACTCAGACTGCATGGCATGGCCCAAGTTTACTCCTTGGCAGACTCAGTCACCCTGTCCCTAGTTAAGTGTCTGCCTAGGAATAAAAGCTGCCTGCTGGTAAGGAAGCTCGTCAAAAACCAGGTCACCTGCCTGGTGCACAGACTGGTGCATCACTCACTCAGTGAACCTGCAGCACTACCCACAACTCCTCACGGCCTTTGTGTGCAAACTGTAAGAAATATTTAAGGAAGAGGAACTAACGTTCATCACCTATGAATCTTCACATCAGGGCCTAGCACACACGATGAATGAATAAACAGAAATTGCGCGCACACGCATGGCCCTCCGTGAAAACGGCCCTGCACTGGGTTTAGTAACTGGTTTTCCAGCTGCGCCCAGGGAAAGCTGGGACCCAGATATTGGGCAGCTTGAAGTCCAGGCCTTTTCCAGTTCTCCATGCCAGGCATGTGTCGCCTGGGAGGGGGCAGAGCTGATCTGAGCTAGTGTCCCTTCTATAGACCTTTGGGGTTCCAATGCCCTCCCACCAATGATTCCCACACCTCTGCTGAGGACTTGGGGTAAAGAGCTAGACCAAAAAGGAAGGGGCTAGGTGGGGGTGGGGCCTTCTCCCATATATGCAGAAACACAGATCAGTACTCATGTTCCTCCTGCCCCTTAGCAAACCTCGTGCAGGTGACAGATGTGGTAGAGTCTCTTCCACTTAGCCAAACACTCCGTGGAGGAGCAGAGGTGTGCCTATGGCTCAGATACTCACAGGCCTGAGGCCTTGTTAGGACAGAGAGAACAGGCGAAAGAAACTCCAGGGAAAACTTACCAACAGGGCCTAAAGTCTTCAGTAGCCCAGAAAGGGAAATAAGAGGAGGACCTAGAGGAGGAACGCCAGCAGCTGCTGCACAAAAAAAGCAATTACTTTGTATTTATACTGTATCTACATGTGCCTCATAAGAATATAATATGGCCAACTCCAACAATTCAGTGTTTTCTAGCAGTCAAAGTAATGTAAAAAAGATGACATAAACAGCTTATTTCAGCATATTCAATACAATATGCGATAGTTCTATTCCACTGAACCCAATATAACCAAAGTACCATCTCGACTTACAAGCACTATAAAAAGTGGGGACATTTTACATTTCTTTTCATACTAACTGTGTGTGAGATTCGAATGAGTACTCCTCAATGTAGGAGCTAAATTTTCATGAAGTATTTCATAAAATATTTTACCTGCATTTAGATTCTCTAAAATTTATGATTGAAAAAGTAGATTAACATACCCAAGGTGTTCCAAACATACTTAAAACTCCAATAACTAAATTAAGCATCAGTAAAATTTTAAAATTGAGTTCCCCAATCATACAAACCACATCTTGATGCTCAAGAGGCCCAAGACGTTAGCACTGATCTTATCATAAACATCCAGAAGATTCCTCCTCTAGAAAGGAAGCCAGGGCATGCATTTTAGAACTTGACTCCAGGGCCACAGGGACCCATACCCACTGCACATTCAGGGCTGGTTTGACCCTAGTCAGTCCACACCTACCACCTTCGTCACCCAAAAATCCATGTGTGCTTTAAATCAACTTGCATTTTACAAACATAAATGTATTTATTTAAAAGAAAACATTAACAGGGCACCTGGGTGGCTCCGTTGGTTAAGCGTCCGACATCAGCTCAGGTCATGATCTCACGGTTTGTGGGTTAGAGCCCTGTGTTGGGCTCTATGCTGACAGCTCAGAGCCTTGAGCCTGCTTCGGATTCTGTGTCTCCCTCTCTCTCTCTCTGACCCTCCCCTGCTCACACTGTCTCTCTCTCAGAAATAAAAAAAATACATTAAAAAATTTTTTTAAAGAAAACATTAACATATCCCATGTGATGTGTGAACCTGTTTGAATGCGAGACATTATGGGAGACAACAGAAGAAATCTTAACATGGGTTGCAATTATCACTGATTTTCTTATATGTAATGTTTACATATAAGAACTGTAGTTTTACAGGACAATGTCCTTATCTTTTTAAGAAACAGAATATTTTAATAATCTTAAAAAGTCTTTTTATTATGGCAAATATACAAAACATAAAATTTACCATTTTATCTATTTTTAAAAAAGATTTTATTTTCAAGTAATCTCTACACTCAAGTGGGGCTCAAACTCACAACCACAAGACCAAGAGTTGGAGGCTTCACTAACAGAGCCAGCCAGAAGCCCCCATTTTATCCATTTTTTAAACTTTTTTAAAATAAGGTTTTTATTTATTTTTGAGAGACAGTGTGCAAGTGGGGGAGGTTCAGAGGATCCAAATCAGGTTCTGTACTGTCAGTACAGAGCCCAATGCAGGGTGCAAACTCACAAACCATGAAATTATGACCTGAGTCGAAGTTGTACACTAAACCGAATGAATCACCCAGGTGGCACCCCATCCATTGTTGGATGTACAAACTCGGTAGCACTAAGTACATTCACGCTGTTATGTATCCATCACTACCATCCATCTCCAGAACCTTTCTTGCAAAGCTGAAACTGTTACATTAAATGCTAACTCTCCATTCACCCCTTCCACCCACCATTCTACTTGTGTCTCCATGAATCTGAGGACTTGAAAGTACCTCATGTAAGTGGAATCAAACAGTATTTGTCCTTTAAAAAAAATTTAATGTGTATTTATTTTTGAGAGACAGAGAGAAAGAGCGAGTGAGCGTGAGCAGGGGAGGGGCAGAGAGAGAGGGAGACACAGAATCCGAAGCAGGCTCCAGGTTCTGAGCTGTCAGCACAGATCCAGACATGGGGCTTGAACTCACGAACTAGGAGATCATGACCTGAGCCCAAGTCTGAAGCTTAACTGACTGAGCTACCCAGGTGGCCCCTGTATTTGTCCCTTTTTCACTGGCTTTGTTCACTTTGTAAAATGTCCTCGAGGCTTATCCATGTTGTAACCTGTATGAGAATTTCCTTCCTTTGTAAGGCTGAATAAATAATTTCATTGTATGGACAGATGACATTTGTTTATTCATCCATCCACATACACGTGGGTTGCTTCCACCTTTTGGCCATTTTGACCAACACTGCTATGAACATGGACGTACAAATATCTGTTACAGTCTTTGCTTTCAAGAAAATGCCCTTATTCTTAAAGAGATGTTTGCCAAAGTACATGAGGTAAAATCACATCTGCAATTTACTTTCAAAAGATTTAGAAAAAAACCTATGCACTGATAATTATATGTAACTAAAAGAAAAAGAAAAAAGCCATTAACTTAAAAACCAGCACTGGCTGCTATGAAGAGAAAGCCAGTGTAAAACTAAGTACAATGAAAACATCATTGGCATGGCTGCTGGCCAGTCTGAGCTACACTCAGTTTGCAAATTCTCCCATGGGGAAATGCTAGTCCGTGGACTAGTTAAGAGTCACCTTACTGAGGCCCCCACAATTTGGGAACATTACTGGAGGGGGAATGCAGATCATTCAGCATGGAGGCTATTGCAGGAGCAAAACAAGAACCACCACCAAAAAAAGGGCAGAAGACGGGGGGTCAGACTCAGATAGTTTTAGAGGTTGAATCCCAAATGTTAAGGTCAAAGGGCAGTCCAGGATTAACCTCAACTGCTGAACCATCACAAGACAAACTCTGTCCCTGGTAAAAAGTTGATTACCAGGGAATAGGAGCAGACCCAGCAGAGTAGCAGCTGAGTAACAAGGCTGTGTGAGACCACACAAGAAATTTTGTGTCCAGAGAGGAGAGTACCCAAATGTCAACTAAAGTCTCTGCTGGGGAGGTAGGCAGAAACATGGACTCTGCAGCCTCTTGGACGCAGACACTGCAAGGCAAGTTAGAGACAAGGTGTAGGCCATGTAGTTTCAGGTGCCACGGCCGCTCCTGGGATTTCAATCAGGCTGTTGGCAACTTAATCAGAGGATTGAGGAAGATCTAAGCTCAGTCCTCCAAGAGTGTTGAATAGTAGTATGAAAGGGGAGGAAGTAGAAACCATCCTAGGAGGGAAAAAAAAAAAGGCACCTGATCTTGAAGGAGAGTTTCAGACCAAGGTAAACACACCGAAAGGGCAAGGTAAGATGTGAAATTAACATCTAAAGGTTTCAGTGCCTGGGAAAAGGGTTCTGCTGGTCCCCCAGGTTCATCCTAAATAGGAGGGACTGAAATGCAGGGGCCAGCCATAAACTGTAGCTCCTTCCCAGTACCTGTTTCGTGAGACACCCGCAGAATCCAGCCAGGACAACTAACAAACCCTGAGCAGCTCCCTCAAACTGGGATGGGTTTTCTTGGTGCCGTACAAGCAGACTCTGCATTTCCCTTGTTCTGATTTGGCTGCTGAGCAGCTGGTGCTACCCAGGATAGTGCAGGGCACTGGGCCAACGTGAGGAAGTCGACGCCTGAGGGCGGCCTCTGAGCTGGGTGGCGGGCCCTGTCCCCAGCAGATGGAGGAGGGCAGAGCTCTGAGTCCAACCTCAGTGAATGGCGTGAATGAGCTCTTTCATTGGCGAAGGAGAACACGCAGCAGTACCATCTGCTGAGGGGAGAGAAAGGTCAGAGGAACAGCACTGAGTCCTCTGCTCTCCAGTGGCAAAAACAACTGCCCAGGTCCCTACTGTGTCAAGGTGGCACAGCCTCAACTTGAGCCGAGGCCTAAACACAAGAAGCTAAACAACAGAAGCACAGTCTCTCTGTCCATAACTGGAGGAAATCAAAGTGCAGAACCACCCTGGGATTTCTTTTTGTCTTTCTTCTACCTCTGGCTGCCCTTGTTCAGCTTCCCCACACTCACTCCCAGCCCCCCAAGCTTCCAGATTCAGACACAAGTGCCTGGAGCCAATGAGGGTTGAGATGTTTCATCCAAAATGTCTTCAAACCACCCTCGTGGAAAGCTTAGGCTTCGGAGTTAAAATCAGAAAAAAAAGTAGGTATCATTTCCCCAAAGCCAAACTGCTATCAGGGGAGCTCCATCTGATGAAACCAAGAGCTTGGAAGCTGAGAAAGGTGTGACTCATGAGTGAGGGGAGCAAAGTGTGCCTGCTGGAACACTGAACCCCTCCCCGCCCAGCCACCTACAGAGACAGGAAGGCAAGGAGTACTACTTCCAGGCGGAACACCAGCACCTCGGCAAGGGGCTCAGGTCAGGGAAGGATTCCTAAGTGACCTTCCACAGCAGAGGGGTTCATTTTTTGTTTGTTTTGTTTTTTGGTCTCTAGGAGAGATTTGGTTTAAAGGCAGGACAGAAAAGTAAAAATATATCTGACCTGCAGGCTCAGATGGGGGGGAGGGTGTCACACACTTGGAAGGTAAGACTCTTCAATAACAGAGGTGCATGAACAAGGTGCTTTTGAAATGCAGAGAATGGAGCTCCTTTCAGACCTTACTGAGGACCCATTTGGGATTAAAAATAAGCTCCCATCAATCCCCTCCCAACCCCACAAACCCTAATGACAGTTAAAACAGAGACTACGCTGAATGACATGCAGATTATCAGACGTGTACTCAAATGGAGTCCATGTTAAAAATTTAGTGCTGGACCATTTCAATTCTCTTCAAAAGGCAGCACTGACTTATAATGGAATTTTCGATGTGCCTTCACTAATCCTGTTACCATGTTAGAGCACAAAAATAGAATTTGTTCCCTTGGAGTTCACCAGTTGCCATAGAAATGGCATCAAAATGCATTATACTTTCGGGTGAAGAAATGCACCATGGGTGCTGAAGAAAAATCCCTAACAAATCCAGTTCAAACTCAAATCCCTTTAATAACAGACGGATGCAAGTACATCAAGTATCCTTAGACCACCACCCAAACAGATGTGCTCCAGGCTGGGGAGAGAAAGGAGCTTCACTCATTCACACAACACCAACATACAGCACATGAGCCCTGTGGAACAACCTTGAGGTAAACACAACTGACCCAGCTGGGCCATCCTCTCGGCCCCTGCCCTGAGCACACCCCACAGGTGATCAAGCTTCCAGCACACACACCTCCTGGCTCCAAGTCCGCAGCTGTCACATTTCTGATTTGTTCCATTTTCATACTCAGCGATATTTATGAAAAAGTAAGCTCCAGTGTTCCTTCAACAGACAAGTTTCCTCATGGGTTAGGTTCATTATCTCTAGTGAGTAGACAAGAGACATAGACCACTACAGATTTTATTTCAATCCAAGGTATGAGGTTTTAAAAAGTGATCTTTATAAATAAGGGGGGGAAAAAGCCTTACTGCATCAGAGAAGTAGTGGTCCCATAGCAGGACCTAGATGGAGAGAAGTAAGGCAGGATGGTGCTTTGGAACCTACAAAACCCCAAATCAGGGGCTTCTGGTAAGACTTCCTTCCGTTAGCTTTACTCCTGTGATGTGAATATTGTTCCTCCCCTTGCTAAACAGTATCTACTTGGCCTGCTCTGCTTCTGACTTTTGTTGCCCTGTTTTGCTGATATGTGCTAATATCTGTTATTTGTTATATGCATGTTTAGCATGGGTCTATAAGGAGATGGTGCTGAGGTGAAGAACAGGCTAGAAACCAACTCCTGGTCCAGGCTGGCCAAGAAGCAGGACCCTGGGAATGAATGGATATACTCCCATCATTTGCTGGTTTGGGCAAAAACTTTGGATTTAGGATTTAGCCATCAACAACCTTATGTACCCTGCAACACTGCAGGCTCTTGGGATTCAGCACAAAGACACCTGCCCTCATGGGTTCACATTTCAGCCCACAGGTGGGGAGCAGGGGATGGGGATAATTAAGAATGAAAATGACAACTAAAATTATGTGGTGTACTACAGGGGAGAAAAAAGCAAGGGTGCACGTGAGATTGGGGTTTTTAAAAATTTTTTCAGCTTTTTAAAGGAATCCCTTGGGACTTTCACAAGTGAGGCTCTGAGGTTCCTGATCTCTTCTTATTTCCTCTGTGTTATGCACTAAATGGTGTAACAGTCCACGCAGAGAACAAACTTTTTCCATGGAAACATCTTTCATGTGTAAATTACTCTAAAGCCTATTCCCCAGATATATATATATATATCGATATATATATCTATATCTGCTCTGTACACAGGGGCTCGTGGCTTACTTCAAACTGCAGCTTCCTTTGAAAGAGCACCTTTACATGATCACCTTCAAAGACAATAAAAAAGCACAGAATTTATTCACCTTCAATAATTTACATACAAGACTCATTATAAGCCCGTTCTGTATCACAGTTTTACTTTCAGCACAGACACTGATTTTAACCGGTATAGACAGACACATTCTGTTGTAGAGTCAAGTGTCAGTTCAGTGGTCCTCAGACTACCCTCAGGCAGGATGCAGCCATGAAGATGCAAACGCCTCAGTAAACCAGCTGTTCTGAGGGTACTAAATGATTCCCTAAGCAAATAAATGCCACAGCTGTAAGCTGAAGGACAGCTATTCAGACCAAAGCCTGATTTTTTATTTCACAAATATGCTCCACCTTTATTAGGAAAGCAGGCCAAAAGGAGTCCCCCAGTTATGACAAGAAGCCACTGGACTCCATGGCCCCACCTGGTGTTCTCTGTCCCCGAATTCTCAGGAGGGCCACAGCTCCCATGTGCCAAAGGCAAAAAAGCTTCAGGTCACAACCCTCTGGGGAGATGCCATCACGACCCCCTACCCTTCAAGTCAGATTTGGGGGATTTATGTACACCCCGAGGGTTCCTCTTTACTGCTGGAACCAGTAGTAAACCCTGGCCCCAGAAGCCTTCGGCATTACTTGGACTCCACAGTATTGTGGAGAAGGTGGTCTGCCTTAATAAGGCACTGTGAGCACAGGACAAGACGTCTACAGATGTTTTCCAGACTGAAAGCATCCTAAGTCCTGGGTTTCACAACTTCAGGCCCAAGCAGATTCCAGTACAGGAAGGAGAGGAGCTCTGTGCTCAGCACTGGGCAGGCAGGCGGATGGGCACCTCATCTCGGAGGCCAATGCCCTGGGAGAGGCTGCCACACCGAACTTGCACAAAGGCGTCCTCACAACAGGCACCTGAGGTTGATGGCAATAGCTCACGGGGGCCGATGGAAGCACCACTCAAAATGGTGACATCTAGACAGAAAAACCAATGAATAACCAGCTCGTCTTTAACTCAAAACAAGATTAGCTAAACCTCGGATACCAACGTAAAAACTGAAGCTACAAAATAAACCTGAAACTCAGCAGTTTAGTTCCACCAGAGCGGCTGACAGAGGGGTTCCTGGACTTGAAGTCCTGGGAGGGTGGCACTGGGTAGGGCCACCACAAAGCCCCACACTAGCGGGCAGGCAGGCTTATCTCTGTTCCCAGAGCAGCAGATTAGAAGCAGCCCACTGAAAGGGGAGTGGACCAGTTGAAGGCACAGGAGGAGGAAGCAACAGCTGGCAATGTGATAGCAGGCAAGGAGACAACTATGCCGTTTTACCAGAAGAAAAAACACCCAACAATTTAACTGCCACAGCAGAGGGCAACAGCTTCAGGCAACCTGTGCAGGTACCACCCATTATTCTGTGGTGAACACGATCAAAATTCAGCACAGGGGCCCCAGCTATCTACTCAGAAGAGGCAGGACATACTCATTAAAAAAAAATTCTTTTATTGTGGTAATAAAACATACACAACATAAAGTTTACCATTTTAACCATTTTCAAGTGTAAAATTCAGTGGCATTAATAAGTACATTCACACTGTTGTGCAGCCATCACCAGCATCCTCTAGAACTCCTCCACTGTCCCAAAAAGAGTTTCCCTCAAAACTCTTCCCATTAAACAGTACCTCCCAGTCCACTTCCTCCCCCATCCCTGGCTCCCACTCTTCCATTTTCTGTCTCTATGATTTGGACTATTTCATAAGGCAGTTATCTCATGTAAGCAGGATCATCCAGTACTTGTCCTTTTGTATGTGACTTACTTCACTCGGCATGATGCCTTTAAGGTTCATCCATGTTTGTAGCCTGTACCAGAATTTCCTTCCTTTTTCAAGTGAGTAATATTCCGTTACATGGCTGTGCCATATTTTATCAATTCGTCTGTCAGCAGATATTTGGGTTGCTTCTACCTTTTGGATTTTGTCAACAGTGCTATTACGAACATTGCTAAAGGCACACCCCTGTTTACCCAAGGGCAAAGATTCTGGTAATTCATTTCAGAAAGTTTTCCATCTCAAATGACTAGCAGAAATAGCTTCAGCACTTAAGTCTACGCCCCACTTCCCAGATTTCAGCAGGACACAAATGTAGCCAAAACAGTCAACTGGATCTTTATTTAATAAACGAGACCACCATTCCTCAGACTAAGAAGGTGGTACTGAGCAATGAAGATAGCAAAGGAAAGAAATAAAAACCTTTAGCCAAGCATTCCCAGAGAGCCTATGACTTGCCCAGTGTATGTCTCTCCTCTTGATGCTGTGAAGCTTTTGTATGCTCTACATTCAACACCTGACCAGGGTGAAATCTGGCAAAAACAGCAGTTTATAGAAGTGTACAGTTGGCAGCTTTCAGGAAACCTTAAAAATATTGATGCCTGGGCCTCTTCCCACAGAGATTCCAATGAAAAGGATCCTAGTCTGGGGCCAAGTATTAGGATTTTCAAAAGCTCCCCGGTGATTCTAACATCCAAGCCAAGACTGTGAACCACTGCACAATCGAGAACAATCAAGAAATGGGGCACCATGCCAGGACATACCAGGAGTCTGTGAGTTTTCACAAATGTAATTCACAGCAATCTTCTCATAATCTGAAGCTAAACATTTCTGTGTTGAGTAAAACATAAATGAAAGCACCAAAGAGGAATGTTCTCCTTTGCTTGCATTTCTGCAGCTGCAATTGATAATGGTCTGGACGTGCAGTTCACAGTGGAGGAGACACCCTGACCTCTATGTACCCATTTGGAGGACAGGCACCAGGCACTAGCTTAGATGCAACACTCCCTCATGCAGAGATTTCCGGGGCCCATTCATTTCCTCTTCAGTCAAGAAGCCAAGGGATGGAAAGAGCAATGGTGGGATAGAATTCTGCTGCTAGCACTGAATACGACCAAGAGGTTATATTCTGGGTGTGGAAATTTCCGCTTTCCCACTGTTCTTGCAGAAAAGTATTTTCAACATACCACGGGCAACCAGCAACCTAGGGCAAGCTCATGATCCAAAGGTACATCAGGCCAGTTCCTGGGACTTTTCTCTGCTGGGTTCCCAGGGAAGAATGTTGTAAATGATGGCTGGATGCCAGGGCTAATCCAAAATGAACAGAATCGCTGATCTCCTCAGAGCCTGGGGCTCTAGGGCCTGGCTGACATCCAAAATTCCTAGGATGCAGAGAGCCAGTGTGGGGCGAGGCCTGGAGTTTGGGGCCCTGTGTGGTAAAATGGCATGGCAGTTATCCATAAGGATAACGAATGGTAGGCTATCCTAGACCCCAGAGGCCATTCAGAGAACAAAGAATTAACACGTGTGCCCTCAGGGGCACCGGGGTGACTCAGTCGGTTAAGCCTCCGACTTTGGCTCAGGTCATGATCTCATGGTTCATGGGTTCGAGACCCGCATCGGGCTCTGTGCTGACAGAGCCTGGAGCCTGCTTTGGATTCTGTGTCTCCCTCTCTATCTGCCCCTCCCCCACTCATGCCTGTTTCTTTGTCCCAATTATAAACAATCATAAAATATTTTTTAACATGTCTGCCTTCAAAAAGGGAAAAAGAAAAAACTGTTCTTTAGCTATGATTATTTCCCCCACTGCCTCAACACTCCACACCAGCCACCGACTGATTACAGGGATCATGAAGGGAGACACTGGCCCAAGGAACAAGTGATACAGTTGAAGCAGAGCTTTGGTAGAGCTTGCCCACCCCAGAGAACCAGCTTGCTGAAGGAAAATATGCCACATCTGAACTCCTACTGCAGCATGCAGATGCTGTGATCTGGGATCTATGCAAAATGTGTCTCCAGCACCTCTAGGCAGCAGGACATGACAGGACCCCAAGGATTCTTGTCAGGTTCCCCTTCTCTCACAGATATCCTCACTGTTGCTTGCATGTGTACCATTCCGACACTATTGATTTCTTACTTTGAAATATACTAGGCCCTCCCTGTCTGGAATACCTTGTCCTTCACAGCACCCCATCCTGGCAAACCCCTCTCCTTCAAGAAGCCTTCCCTGAGTCTCTACCCCTGCCCAACCCAAATCTGCACTTGGTGCTCTTCTCAAGGATTCCTAGGGCCAAATTTTGTCTCATCACAATCACAGGATCTACCGAATGGCTGAGAAACTCGATGCTTTTTCCCTAAGATCTGGACCAAGGCAAGAGTGTCCTTTCTCACTCCTTTTCAACTTTGTCCTAGAAGTCCTAATGCATTAAGAAAAGGAAATGGAAGGGCACCTCAGTAGCTCAGTAAGCTAAATGTCCTAATCTTGATTTAGATCTAGGCTCAGGTCATGATCCCAGCGTTGTTGCATCAAGCCCCATGTTGGGCTCCACACTGAGTGTGGTGGTGTCTGTTTAAGATATTCTCTTTGCCCACCCTCTCCCCCACTAGTGCTCTCTCTAAAGAGAGAGACAGAGACAGACAGACAGACAGACAGACAGAAAGGAAGGAAGGAAGGAAGGAAGGAAGGAAGGAAGGAAGGAAGGAAAGAAAAGGAACTGAAAGGGATACAGACTGGAAAGGAAGGAATAAAACCAGTTTTGTTTGCACATGACAGGATTGCCTATGTAGAGAATCCCAGACTCAAAACTCCCTGGAACTAAGAAGCAATTATAGCAAGGATGCAGGATACAAGGTTAATACACAAAAACCTAACTTTCCTATTTACCAGCAATGAAAAATTAGAAATTGAAATTACAAGCAATCACAGTATCCACCAAACTATGAAGATGTCTGCTCCTCTCCTTCCAAGTTCATACTGGTATGAACAGCATCAAATTAGCAAACTGGGGCCTTCTCAAGTTGTTCCTCAGGCTGTTCGGAATCTATGGAGAGCACTACTTCCCTCCTCTGCTGCTAAGCACACATCAGGTGGAATATATTACTCCCTTGTTGTCACGTAAAACCAGACACAGAAGCATTCAGAGCCCCTCAACTATGCCTTCAAAAGTTTGTAAACAGCCTTATGGGGGCTTTTAAGTATTTTTCTCATCAAACCCTGACACACTCCCACACCTCTCTGTTTTGCCTACGGACAAATTTAAGAAACTTTCTATTTGCACAGTCAGTAGATCTCTTTCAGAGTATGTTGACATTTCATCTGCTTTTTGATCTCTGCCTTTGCATGGGGCTCAGGTTTAGTGGGAAATGCCCCACCTGCTGACAAAGGGAATACAGATGTGGGCTCCAACCAGGAATGTCCTCATTTCCTCTATCTGAGGCTTACCCTCATCACAGGGGATGATGTAAGAGGCAGAAAGCAACAATTTCAGTTGGAAAGCGAAGACGGAAAATGGTAACAGCAGAATAGAAAGGCGTGGCTCACACACCCTGGACTCCCAAGGGACCAGCAGCAGGGAGGAAAGGGGTGCTGTTTGCATGTCCCCTGCTCCCCAATCCTAATCAGCCATTTTTGCAATCTCCTCTTTAAGATGAAGGTGAAGCGTAAGAGGAAGTTCTGTTACAACCAGCGTTGCCAGCTGGGATAGCCACTATGAGCCACAACAGGACAGGCAGCCAGACACTTGGTTACCCAGCACCCAACAACTGTGGTAAAGGCTCCTCTGTGCCTGCCCTATGAGGGCAACAGGGCACAGGTACCCCAGGCCCATACACTCATGACCCAATTCAGACTCCATTATTAAGCGCTGGGTTATTGGTAGGCTCTGCAAAACACACAAACGTGGGACGTGGGTAGAAGTCCACAAACAAATACTTACTGTAAGCACTGCTGGAACATTTGGTTCATTTTTGTCTGAACCTTGGCTAAGTCTGTAATAAGACTGTGGTTAACTCAAAGGGCTGTCAAGAAAACTACAGAATGCTTTTCTGGCATTCTTAACGTAAAAGCTTGTGGTCACATTACTTCTCTCCCTACCCCTCACCCCCAGAAAAAGGAATGAAAATGCACTTCTATACAGCTTCCCTAACACCTGTGAACTAAACCAAAATTGTAACAATCTGCTTCCTACAACCAGAAAATCAGCTTAACATAAAGTATGCCAAATCATTCATCCCTAGTTAAATATACAATCCAACTCCACCAGAGGGGCCTTAAAGAAAACAGGTCCCACGCTGCTAAGAGATCCCTAAGCAGTTCAGGCTAATGTCCTAGGGTTCCAGCACTTGGGTAACTGGTGGCATGTCTTGATGTCACCTTAATGGGTCATGCCCTGAGCACTGCAGCAGCAGCCCTCTTCTGTTGGCACAGAGCTGTTCTTGGTCACAGGGTATAACAAACACTTGCAGACACAGATACTTGAGCAAACAAGATCAGCTACCACAGCTGCCTACCCTACATGAACACCGAAGCTCTAGCCTGACACTGCGTACTGGCAGCCCACGTGCCTGTGGTACAGCAGGCCCCAGCACTTTATTAGATAGTGATCATTATGCATGAATGAGCAGGATGTCCTCCTGCATTCTGAAAAGACTCTTCTCTTTGGAGAGTTCTGCAACTTTCACAAAGTCACACAATTCTCTTGCAGTGATATATGTGCTCAGTCAGCAGAGCAAACAACTCAAGAGACCCTTGGTAGAAGTGAGGGATTTTGGGGGGGAGAGGGGGAGGGCGCAGTGATGGGACCTGGGGTAGGGCCTGGGACATCCAGGTTTGGCCAACCCCAGCTTAACAGTTTATTTGGGGATTCCCTGAAATGGATGCCATAACCTCAGCCAGAATTCCCAATGTGGTCAGATGTAGAAAAGCAACAGAACAGGGACACATTTCCAGGGCTCCTTTGGTAGCCCCACATGAGCGTACTCTGTAGCATGCCACCAATGCTTCCCCCTGCCCAGCAAGGCTGCAGCAACAGGCTGGTACAGGCACCACTCAGGAACAGGGCCCAACATTCTGGTGCTATCTGCCCTTATGGCCACCCACTTCCCCTTCTCATCCTACCAAAGATCTTAAGCAAAAAATGACTTAACTGCTGCGCCTGGGTGGCTCAGTCAGTTAAGCATCTGACTTCGGCTCAGGTCATGATCTCAAGGTTCATGGGTTCGAGCCCTGCATCAGGCTCTGTGCTGACAGCTCAGGGCCTGGAGCCTGCTTGGGATTCTGTGTCTCCCTCTCTCTCTGCCCCTCCCCACTCATGTCCGCACTCTTTCCCGTACTCTAAAATAAACGTTGAAAAAAAACAATAAAAATAAAAACCAGGGGCACCTGGGTGGCTCAGTTGGTTAAGTGTCTCACTCTTGATTTCAGCTCAGGTCATGATTTTGCAGTTTGTGAGTTTGAGCCCCTCATCAGGTTCCACCAGTGTGGATCCTGCTTGGGATTTGCTTGCTCTCCCTCTTTCTGCCCTTCCCCTGTGCTCTCTCTCTGTCTCAAAGTAAATAAATAAACTTTAAAATTTTTTCATAAAAAAAATAAAAATAAAAACCCACATATGGAGCTGGGAGTGGGAAGAGAAGCTGACCACAAAGCAGCACAGAGACAATTCGGGGGCATGCTGGAAATACTCTGATTCTGACTGTGGTAGTGCATTTGTCAGAGTTTTAAAGCATACAAACTTAAGAAAGTGAACAAATAAACCACAACTGGCCCCATCCACCTCAGACGTGCTGCTATGCAAGGAGGGCAGACACCGACCTGCAGTGCTGAACAAAAACCCAAACAGCTTGGTCTGAACCCCACGCTCTACAGCTAAGCTGCGAGGTAGACGTTGTTAGGCTCATGGCTCCTTGTCTGTGAAACCTCGGTTCACAGGGCTACCCTCCAGGCTGTCCTGAGGACTAGGAAGCTTACATACCCACCACATGTGAAGTGCTCAATATTGTTCAGTCACAGTAATTAGGGGAGGGAACCCAAATATTCTATTCCCTGGAATAGAAATCCACCTGTGTAGACTTGGAGTTCCTACATGAATGATGAGAGCTACTGGAATACGGGTGAACAAGAAGTGTTAAAAAGTGCTTTTCTGAAAGGAAAGCTCTAGATGAAGGTAAACAGTGGGTTTTGTTACTTGTGGGTACCAAGAGTAACAATCTTAAAGGAGTAATAAAAAAATCCTTGTGGGCTCTATGACCACAGCATTTCCTGCACTCATATTAACTGAGGAAGAGGATTACTACTACTAACTCAGAGCAGAGGAAAACTGACACTCAGCTTTTCCAGAGTGATTAAAGTACAGTTAATCTTCTGAGAAAAGTAATTTATTGTGATACAGCAAAGCTACCGTGTAGAACAATTTTTCAAACTAAATGCTTCCTAGAGGGCCTTGGCCCAATTTTAAAGCTTTGATTGACTCTCAAAGCTAGTAAATATATTTGCACCTGGGGTGGGGAAGGCTCCTAGACAACGAAGTGCCGGAGAAGTAAACAATTCCCTTCTGGCGAACAGCAGAACACCTTCCAGTTCAGAGGGAACAAGCATCAGGACAAGTCTGCCTGTGGAATGAGGTCTTCTGACTAAAACATTTCACTGTCATTACAATAAAATACAACAAAGCCACCAGTAGGGAAAAGGTCAGCCTGCCTCATAACACCTGTTTTTGTGTATACAAGCTCACAGGGTACCCACAAACAATATTCTCCCCACACTGTGCTCTAGTATTGATGGGATGTGTGTAGACCTTCCTGTACCTTTAACAGTGACGGCACAGCCACTGCTGCCCATCAAGAAGAAAAGCCAAAGCTCACAAACCACACCCCAGCTGTTTAACGCTGAGATTATTTCCAGTAATGTGTGGACATTACAGGCTTGAGAGGAATCAAGAAACATTTCATGGCTTATTACTGTTGACTTATTAATACACTCCCAGCTCAGTGGTCCCCTCTGTAAAAGGTGTATGACAAAGCCTCTGGTCAAAATGCCAGCAAAGAACACAGGGATAGCCTGACTAGAAAAGGCTTGCAGAGAGGGCCCCATCTACCACAACAAGCTCCATGAGCAGGGGTCGGGATCGATGCCCTTGGGTCTCCCAAAGCCCTCATTTTGACACCTGACCTCCCAGAGTGTATGAAGATATACCCATGTCTGCACATGTACTCAATGTCAGTGTCACAAAAGAAGCACCATTCAAGGCCTGAAGCTCCTGGTTAGGAAAGTATCTTGGACCCAGGCTTGTTACTGCACTAGGGACCTAGGAAGCAGTCGCTTCTAGAATGCATCGGGTATCGCACCAATTAGCTCTGGTACCGACTGAACACCTGCCTGAATCAGGAAAGCTTCGCATGCGGCTGAACATTTTCCAAGCTAACCAGTGCCTTGCCAAAGGATTCGCGGAGCAGCCAAACCCAGCCTGGCCATGATGCCTGTAGTGGTTGGCAGGAAATGTATAAGCAACAACTTTCCCAGTTAAGCGCCAACTTTCCCTGAGTGTCCACATGCTTAGGGGAAAGCAATTGGATTCAGACCAAGGAGCAATTACTGAATGCTTACTGAGGCTCAGGCTCAACGTGCTACGTTGCTGTATTCTGCATCCCATGAGAACCTTGCACAGGTAGGGACTAAGATCTCAGTTTCACAGCCAGGGATGCTGATGCTAGAAATCAGCCCCATTCAACTGAGGTCACAAAGCCTGCAGACTCTCCACCCTATGCTCCCAAATCATTTCCTGATGAATTAAGAGCATACATTTGAAAGGCAAAACCTTACAACTTTTAGAAGACAACAACAGATGTTGGCAAGGATGTGGAGAAAGGGGAACCCCTTTTGCACTGTTGGTGGGAATGCAAACTGGGGCAGCCACTGTGGAAAACAGTATGGAGGTTCTTCAGAAAAGTAAAAATAGAACTACCTTACGACGCAGCAACTGCACTCCTAGGTATTTAGTATTTACCCAAAGGATACAAAAACGCTGATTCGAAGGGGCACATGCACCCCAATATTTATAGCAGCACTATCAACAACAGCCAAATTATGGAAAGAGCCCAAATGCCTGGCAGCTGATAAATGGATAAAGAAGATATGGGGTACTTCCATCACTTGCTAGACATTTGGGCTTTTCCCATAATTACGTGTGACTATAAATATATAAATAATGGAGTACTACTCAGCAATGAAAAAGAACGAAATCTTGCCAGTTCCAACATGGACGGAACAGAGGGGATTATGCTAAGTGAAATAACTCAGTCAGAGAAAGACAAGTATCTTATGATTTCACTCATACATGGAATTTAAGAAACACAACAGAAAAACACAGGGAAGGTAAGGAAACATAAGATAAAAACAGAGAAGGAGACAAACCCTAAGAGACTTAAATACAAAGAACAAAATTGAGGGTTGCTAGAGGAAAGGTAGGTGGGGGGATGGGCTATAATGGTGATGAGCATTAAGGAGGGAACTTTTTGGGATGAGCACTGAGTATCCTATGTAAGAGATGAAGTACTGGGTTCTACTCCTAAAGCCAAGACTACACTGTATGGTAACTAACTTGAATTTAAATAAAAAAATAAAAAGAAAAAAGAAAGAAAAAAAATACACAGAATGTTAAAAAAAAAAGGAATTTGACTTCTGGTAAAAAACAAATATTCATAAATTCACCAACATGAATATTAACATCTCCTGTTCATCAAACGACTCTCTGGGGGATGGGGAGACACTAAATTAGGGGGAAAATATTTGCAAAATGTATTATCCACAAAGATCTGGTATGTACACTCTATATAAACTTCTGCAAATCAATTAAAAAAGATAAACTAAAAGAAAATGAGCAAAAGTCAGAAACCAGCATTTGAACAAGGACAATGAATAAACCCAAGATAATGTTCAGCCTCATTTGTCTCCACTTCCCTGACAAGTGAAGCCACATTATGTCCACCAAGATTGGTAAAATATAAGAAATCCATTAGTGCCAACGTTTGTGAAAACGTGGCCCAACATTCTGGGATGTGGGCAGGTAAACTGATGGGACTGTTTCCGAAAATAATTTGGTACGAAGACACCCCAATTACCCAGTAATTCCACTCCTGGGCACTTACTGAGACATTTGTACACATGCCTCAGATGCATGTATGCAAGCAGAATGCTCACAGCAACAATGCCGTGATACCTATTCCACCCTCCCTACGTCTCCAATAAAAATAAATCTAAAGGGGGGCACCTGGCTGACTCAGTCAGTGGAGCCTGCAACTCGTGTTCTCAGGGTTGTGAGTTTGAGCTCCACATTGGGTGAAGAGAATGCTTAAAAATAAAACCTTAAAATAATCAATCTAAGGACCCAAATGTTCACCAATATGAGAATGAATCAGCTGTGATACATTCACACTTTGGTGAAAATAATGACCTATAGCTACCACGACACGGATGAACTTAGATGAGGAAGTGGCATAAGTCTGCAAATAATGTGCTGCATTGGCAATAAAGTTGAAAAACAGTAAGACTAAGCAATGTACCCTTGAGAGTTACATGCAACTGAGACAAGTAAACCTCAGGACGGGCAAGAAAATGAGGTAGGAAAAGAAGCATAGACGACTGAGCTGGTCATCCCAAGTTCCTCAAGCCGGAAGACAGAAATCAGAATCACTCAAATGTGAAGTGCAAACCACTGCACCTTTAACCCTGTATGACCAAATCCATGGCATCTTCTGTGAAGTCAGAGCAGCTCCTCTCTGCTGTGCCTGAGAGCAGGAGTTTGTTACTAACACAAGAGCTACTTGATCCAAGACAGGATCTTCACAACCTTGAGGTAGGTGGGGTGCTTTTGTTACCCAATTTTACTAATAGGAAACAGCCTCAGAGATTAAGGAGCCCATCCCAGATCACTGTCCATTTTTCCAAATGCCGGTGGGTGTCCATTTTCAGCTTCAATACTAGTCAAAGTTCATCTGCTTACCTCCTCACGTGGTTCGTTCCATTTTCAGCCTACTCTAATGCCCAGTTTAAAACACATCAGAGGTAAAAAGAATGTCAGCTAATGGGAGACAAAACACTGAGTGACTAGCTCATTCTAGTCCCAGGACTAGATGTCCCAATGGCAGTTTTAGCACTAAAAAGGGTGACTTCAAACCCTGGGAGGCACAGCCTGCATAAGATCCTTGATAAATCTAGTCCTCACCCTCTGCCCTGGACCAGAAGCGGTTTCAACAACAAGCATAAGGAGTAAGATGGGTCCTGAAGTAAACCTGTAGCATCGGCACACATGCATATGCATACCTGTGAGTAAAAAACTGGAAGGAAGAATGTGGATAGGAACCCTCATCCAACGACCTCAACACGGTATTACCTAAAAAGATCAATTAAGGCATCACTAGCACAAAAGTTCACAGAAACAGGTCCCACGATAACGACTTAAAATCCAGTCTCTTGACAATACTGTGCACCCAGATCTGCATCCAGTGTCTTGTAACTGGCATGTCACATGACAAGACTCATTTGGGCAGAAGTATCCTCCAAGAATAGTGAGAAAACAGCTCCATATCTTGCAGTTGCTGCTCATCCAGAAGATCAAAAGGGAGAAAGAAAAAACTGAATTTACTTAAATTCTGCTAGCTTTAAAAGGAATCTGTGTTACAATCAGATAACAACAAGTGCTGGCAAGGATGTGGAGAAACTGGAACCTTTATACGCTGCTGACAGGAATGTAGAATGGGGCAGCAACTTTGGAAAGCAGTCCAGCAGTTCCTGGAAAGGTTAAACATAGTTACCATATAAGGAGGAAGTTTCACCCCTAGCTATATAAACAAAGGAAGAAAAACAGGTCTACACAAAAACTTGCATGTGAAAGTTCATTATTCTTAAGAACCAAAAAGTAGAAACCAGCTATGTTCGTGAATGGATGAATGGATGGTCCCACTTAAAAGGATATGACCAGATTTTCTGAAAAAGGAAGTCAAAATCTAAGCTGCTTCTTTTTGAGGGAGCAAGCAGTCTAGTTATCCTTGGGCTCTGTGGTTGCCTTCCAAGGACAGCATTTGGTGCTTCTTGCACTGGGGAGGAGAAAGGATGAAGCAATTCAAGATGTCCAGGTGTTAAGTCATAGGACACTGAGTGCTGCTGGCAAAGGCAGAGACTGCCAAAACTGGTGCTAGAGGCACCTCTCACCTCTGCTACAGCTGACCGTCCCACAATCACTATTAAGAGCCATCCCACTGACAAGAGTTCAAAAACTAAGCTGCCTAGGTCACATTTTGAGGCAGTGCTTAGAGAAATGTTAGAGAAAAGTGCTTAGAGAAATGCTTACAGGGATTCTGGGAGCCTTTTCAGGATTACACTGGCTGGAATGAAAACACAAGTCTAGCTACTTGTCATGGAAATGTTAGTGGGTTGGGTTGAGAAGCCAAGGCTGAGGGTAACTGACAGGCTAGGACTCTGGGAATCCAGAAAGGGGTGGAGTCCAATCCATGTATAACTAGCCCCTTATTCTCTTTTAGCTGGACGGGGCCACAGGCTGAACCCTATCCTTCCTATACCCTGTGTCTACTTTTCACATCTGCCTAATACAAACCCTCCAATCCCAAATAGTTGCAGCATGCAAACAGGACGTGGGAATTTTGTAGCAGGCTTCTGTATTCAAGTTCTAAATTGGAACCTGTGTTCAAGAAGCAGACAAGTTGCTACGTGCACACCCATGTTCATTTCATGGCATCACTATTCACAATAGCCAAGAAGGGCAAGCAATCCAAACGTCCATCAACATGTAAACGAATAGAGAAAATATGGTTATGTACAGTGGAGGATTTTCTGCCTTAAAAAAGGAAATCCTCTTATGTGACAACATGGATGAACCTGGAAGACATTTGCTAAGTGAAACAGGCTTGTGACAGACAAATACTGCCCAATTCCACTTAATGTAAGCTATGTAAAACGGTCAAACTCTTAGAAACAGATAGTATGTGGTGGTGGGGGGAGTTGTTGAATGGATATAGTTTCAGTTTTGCAAGATGAAAAAGTTCTGCTACACAACATGCACACAGTTAACACTACTGTACACCTAAAAATATTAACATGGTAAAGTTTTACATGTTTTTGAACAGGGGGGAAAAAAGCAGGTGGCTTCACCACAGATTCAACTCTGAAATAGAGAGAAGACCTTCCCTCACAAGGCTGGTTTAAGTGTCAAATGGGATGCAAGAGAAACTAAGCGCTCAATTAATACTATTAATCATAATATTAATAAAAGCAAATGCCCTGATTTAATATTAACTGCACATTTTGTAATGTAATCATGGAGTGAAACCCAATGGGCCTTGAGGTCTGGTCTGCAGCCCAGTAGCACAAGCTCTGTGGGCAGGCTTCATCCACCTCGTTCAGTTGACTCACTCCAGGCAGACCCACCACTGGCACTTTCTAGAAGCACAACTCAGCCCTCAGTCCCTGCTTGAGCCTTTGGTCACATTCTTCATACCCAAAGATAAAAGCCCTTCCCCCAAAGCTCTGCTCACAAAATGGGAATATATGGAATGAATGAAATGAAAGATATCAGATAAAGCAAATTCCAAGGAGGGGTGGGGAATTTTCTAGGCTATAAAAACAGAAGGGCAGAGATTGGAGAATACCATTACTTACCTAGGTAACTGGAGTTCACTCCATGACAGGCAGTTTTCAAAGGAAAACCCTTTCCTGATCTGATGAAGACTAATTCTCCACCTGAGTTCTTAGGCTATGCAGGCTTATTAGCTCCCTCTAGCCTGGGACTTTGCTGGGTACTGCTTCCAGCCTCTTGTAGGAGGGGAACAGGGCGCCTGCCGGTCCCTACAGATCAGGATTCTGTTCCTGACTGCCCTCTCATTATAAATGCGGGCCCAGGTTCCCCTCTTCTCTCTCCACATAGCTCCAGGACACCTCACCCACCCTCCTGACAATGCCTAAAGCCCCCACTTTTAGCCCAGACTGGCCCCCGCATGCCAGTACTACCCATCCACCTGCCGACAAGGCAATGTCAACCACAAGCACCAAGAGACTGAAATAAGCCTGTCTTCCCTAAAACCTGTCAAAGCAGGCACACTCGCCATGCAGGGTAGTGCCTACCATGCTGGATAACTCAGAAGCTAAAGATTTTCCATTATTGCAGAAAGTTCCACAGGACAGCACTGCTTTAAAAATTGGGTAGGTCGTGGGGCACCTGACAGGCTCCGTCAGTAGAGCATGCGAATTGATCTCAGGATAGTGAGTTCAAGCCTCACATTGTGCATGGAGCCTATTAAAAAAAAAAAAAAAAAGTCACTGTAAAATAAGATCCAAACTGGACCCTGAAAGATTGGGGGCGGGGGGGGAGGTCCTAGAGAAAGCAAATAAAGACATGGGACAGCAGTCTGTCACAGAAGCTAGGTAGGGCCCAGAGTACCACAGGATGGGAGTTTGGTTTTAGCCTATATATATGCAGTGGGGTTTTAGAGCAGCAGGAAAATTTTGCTGCAATAGACCTATTACATTCTGATCATATTCCAACTAGCTTACTGGTCTACTTTTCAGTTTTGCATGAAGCCTGTTTAACCACTTCTACCATTTTCTCTTACTAGATTTTTCTCATAGCTACTCCGAGTGAAACTCTTACTCCAGGAAATCATTTGTCATCTTATGAAGTCAAAGAAAGGTTTTAAAAGTAAAATGATCAAAAAAAAAAAAAAAAGGTAAAATGATCTGCTTCTTCAGGGCACTCTTATTAAATGAATTACCATCTTTCTAGCACTGGGCCACTGCCCACCACGGGACTAAATATTAGGACCCCTTAAACACTCACCTCCCTCTGCCCCCAGTCATGATTTAATTGCACTAAGCATACAGACATGGGAAACACTTATTTACCACTGAATCCTCACTACACACACAGAATACAGCACAGTGCCCCATTATCTAATACGTCACCCACACACCCTGGCAGAATTTGGCCTGTTTGCTTCAGACAGGAAATTCCCTTTTAACAAGAGTCGCTAAGTGGGAAATAAACACCTATGAGGTGGAACTCAATCGCACCCTACAATAAGCAGCACCTCAAGAAACTCACCAAAATCCTAAGAGCTGATCCAGTTCACACCCCTGATTTGACAAGCCCAGGGCACATGGACTAAAGATGAAGTTTACTCCAGCTTACTGACTCCCCCAAATTCCCTTGTCTGAATTCACAGACTTTCACTGGAGTAACAAAGAAAAAATGGAGGTGAAACCAAATCAAGGCAGGTGACGTTTAATTCCACTCATGTGAATTTCTTCATGAGACTCCTGGAGAGGGCGGCACTACATTTACTGACCAGATGCCCAGATGAAAAAGAGATCTGCAGCCAGAGTAATGACCCTCCTCTGACCATTCCCCACCCTGGTGAGTGCCTCCAAGGGACAGGTGCTTGCTTGCAGAACAGTCCAAATCTCTACCCAGGCCCCAGCTGTCCTCACAGAGGGACCAGCCTAAATGCCAGCTCCTTTCCTATGCTCACAGCTGGAAAGTCTCTCTTCTCAGAGCGGCTGCCTTATACCTCTCAAGAGAACTCCCAAGGTCTATATGAAGCACATTAGGTACCACTCCATCCATCCACATGTGGCAGATTCCCTCCTTCCACAGCTTGTAGAATGAAGAGCATGTGGGGGTGCATGGGCTGGCTCAGTTGGTGGAGCATGCAACTCTTGATCTCAGGGTTGTAAGTTTGAGCCCCATGATGGGTACAGAGATTACTTTTAAAAATCTTAAAAGAGGGGCGCCTGGGTGGCTTAGTCGGTTAAGCGTCTGACTTTCGCTCAGGTCATGATCTCGCGGTTCGTGGGTTTGTGCCCCGCATCGGGCTCTGTGCTGACTGCCAGCTCAGAGCCTGGAGCCTGTTTCAGAGTCTGTGACTCCCTCTCTCTCTGACCCTCCCCTGCTCACGCTGTCTCTCTCTCTCTCTCCAAGAAATAAAACATTAAGAAAAATTTAATGGGGCGCCTGGGTGGCTTAGTCGGTTAAGCGTCCGACTTTCGCTCAGGTCATGATCTCACGGTTCGTGGGTTCGAGCCCCATGTCGGGCTCTGTGCTGACTGCCAGCTCAGAGCCTGTTTCGGAGTCTGTGTCTCCCTCTCTCTCTGACCCTCCCCTGCTCACGCTGTCTCTCTCTCTCCTAAAAACAAATAAAAAAGATTTTTAAAAAAAGGTTAAAAAAAAAGAAAAATTTAAAAATCTTAAAAAAAGAGAGAGAAGAGCACATGTGCATGTGGGCTCTAGAGCCAGGTGCTACCACTTACCAGCTCCATGCCCTTGCACCCATGCTCAAGTGACTGAGCTCTCTGGGTTCCAACTTTCTTTTACAAAATAGAGGCCATACCAGTACCCCGTTAGTAAAGTTGTTTTCTTAAAACTTAAGAAAAACACAGAGCCTTTCTTAGAAATCTAGCGCCTGGGCCACAGTAAGTACTCAAATACCCAGTAAAACAGAATGCTCATATGCCTATGCTCAACCTCCCAGGCTGGGGAAACAGTGGGAAAGAGACCCACATTGCAGCTCCATATACTGAGGCTGACAAAGCTAGCCAGGTGACTCGTGTTCAACTTCACCATTTCAGAATAGGCAAGCAGTAAAAGTAAAAAACAAAAACCCCACATACATTCAGAAAAGATAGTTCGATCCTTCGCAGGGAACCTTTCCACAAAGAGTCATGGATCAAAAGATGAGCACTGCCTCAAGGTGAACAAAGTGAATGTGGGAGTCTGGGAGGCAAGCAGAAAGAGCCACAGGCCAGGGTGGGCATTCAGCTCTCACAAGTACAAGGGAAGGATGTTCGCACAGGGTTCCCACAGTAAAGAGGCCCAGAGATGTCCTGAGACAGGACCCTGAGGATGGCAAACTAAACTACAGGCTGTATGTGCTGCAGCTCAAGAGGGCTCCAACACTAGTAACTCAAAACTGCATTCCTGGGATTACAAAGACGTGTGTTATGATTCTGAAATAGATGAACACAAAGGTGGTGTTATTTCCAGACAGCTAATCTGTCAGCTCAATTGTTTCCTAGTGTCAAAAGGAAAACAAATGAACATACATACACATGACTTTATTCGTTAGTTTTTTTTTAAATAACCGAAAGCACTTTGGAGCCAAATAATTTTCAATGAAGCTAATAAATGAAAACAACCTACACATGGATGGCACCGTCTTTTATAAAACTTCCACATACTCCATCTTGTTTCTCTTAATTACAGAATAGAAAGGGGGAACTGCTCAAGTAACAAAAAATCATGCCTGTACAATGAGACTGTAATACAACTGAGCAGAGCAATGGGATTAATTAAAGCCAACCATTTAAGTGGTTAAATATCCATCAACACATAACTAGTTTAATCTTCAAACTTCAGAAATTAAGGAGCAAAGGAGTTCTTTTTTTTCTTTAATATTTTTATTTATTTCTAGGAGAGAGAGAGAGAGACAGCGTGAGCAGGGGAGGGTCAGAGAGAGAGGGAGTCACAGACTGAAACAGGCTCCAGGCTCTGAGCTGGCAGGCAGCACAGAGCCCGACGCGGGGCTCGAACCCACGAACCGCGAGATCATGACCTGAGCGAAAGTCGGACGCTTAACCGACTAAGCCACCCAGGCGCCCCCAGATAGGCCCATTCTGACATTCCTCATCCCCAGGAAAGAAAACAAGCTGGAAAAGAGGGATGCACGGGGGTATCGAGGAAATATGCACCACTGTTGACCCTCAGGTTGACAGCTCTGTAAAACCCTCTGGAGGATTTTATAAGAACAAACCAAAATAGGCACTCCACATTGTTTCCAAGTCATAAATTTATAAATATCTGCAAAAGCTGGCTACGTGCAAAAAGGCAGTCTTCAAAACCACCAAGAACCTTTCAATTAACATAATAATAAGTTTTTCATTCTCAAAGTAAAATCCAGGAACTATGTTTTAATACATACTCCTTGGATGGGCTTTAGGATTCTGAAAACTGTCTCCCTCAACTGTTCAATATTCATGTATGTGCATTTTTTCTGGAGAAAGGACCCAAAGCATCTGACACATTCTCAAGGTGACCTCTGACCTACCCCCAAGCTAAGAATTGAAGTTCTAGTGAGAGGCAGGGCTGGTCTCATCCTTGGCCTCTGGATCCTCAAATTATTCTGAGCTCCTTAAAGGACTGCATAAATCCAACAGTAAGAACTGTAGGAAAATGATGACCCTAACAGTGCTTAACACTTGTTTTTGATTATGGAATCTGAGCAGGCTTTCTGTAATACTAGAGGAACGTCAAGCAGCAGACTTTACAAGAACTTAAGTACAGAAACAGCTTAGCAAATGGTAAAATTACAACTGCAGCTTTCACAGGCATGGATGAAAGATGAACCCAGTCTACTGAAATGTTCTCCGTTACAATTTCATTCATGGAAGCATTTACTGAAATTTATCTACCTGGTCTCTTTTCTGAGTCTTGCCCTCTGCTTCCTCAAAGGTATAAGCCCATCTCACCACTGTACTTCTGGAGATCTATTTTTCTGCCCAACTGGCCTGAATCACCACTGGGAACTTGCATCATCTCACCCACCCAAGAGAGACTTTGAGACGTGGCTTGACTCCTCTCACAGCCCCCATGGAAGCCCCTCTGCACCTGGGGCCTGGTAAGATAAACCCTAGCGTTCATTTCATCCTCTACCAAAGGATTTGGGACACAAAATCCCTAATACCACCTTCACTTTACCCTTTTCCTGAGTAACTCACTCGAAGTTGATTTTAATTCTAACTTTGACTTTGTATGGAAAATTAGCTTCACTTTCAGCCATCCAAAGTTTCTTGTTTGCAGTTAGGAAGCACACTACTTCTAATGTAAAAGACCACTAAACCAAAGTGTTCCATCTAGCATGCCTCACAATGATGAGCAAGATGCTGCTGGAGCTACTGTTGGGGGTGAGCAAGTAGAGGGCAGAGAGGGGCTACAAGTGTCATGTTTGAGGCACGGTTGTTTGGCATTCCCATTCTGCACTGGTCAATGATGGGAAATGATCCAAAGCAGAGTCTTTTGCGATCAGACGGCATTACAGGGAAAGACTCAATCTTGAGCTCGTGGTCAGTATATCAGAGACAGGTAACAAGCTCTGATGTCCCTGTTTGAGACCCCAAGATTCAGCTGTGCCTGAGCCCTACTCCAGACATCTTGTCTGGAGAAAAGGCTTTCCTTTTAAGTAGTTTTATGTTTGTTACTTATACCAGAAAGACCTAACCAATAAAACTATTTCCTTTGAGAAAGAGAGACACAGACACAGACACACACAGACACACCTTAGACAGGCAGCTTGCCTTACACACTTAAAGAGACAAAAGGCCCCAAATGGAGTCACTTGTGCTAAGCCCCACAGCCACCAAACTGAGACTTAATACCTAATTATGGTTTCAACTTCTCCCAGGAGTGGAATTTTAAACCAGTGAATCTGGAATTACCTGGTCAGCACTAGTGAGGTCATCTGCCCAACAGACCCCAGCCCCTAAAGGAAGGGGACTCTGACTAAAACAACCTGCTTCTTTGTGTTCTAACTTCACCCCACCCCTTCTACTTATAAAAAACCTTTCATTTTACATAGCTCTTTGGAATCTTCCTTCTATTTACTAGATCAGATGTTGCCCAATTAATTAATGAATCATTGGATAAACCCAGCTAAGATCTTTAAAATTTACTCATTTGAATTTAACACACACACACACACACACACACACACCACTATATACTTCTTGTTTTGCCTGTTGCAGACTACTGACAACCTTCAGCACTACGTGCTTCCTCAACTCTGGGACCCACTCCACCCCCTACAAAGCTTTAGCAAGCCGTGGGTACAAGGAAGAAAAAAACCTTTCAGTGCAATTCCCCTGCTACTGGAAAGCATATGCAGCAGTAATTCTTGGAAAAGTGATGAAGAAATAGACTGCAAAAAGGTTAAAAAAGGAAAAATACCATCAAGGTACCCACAGTTTCAATTGGATATTATCTAAAACAATATTTCACACTGTTCTGACATGACCCACAGTATGATCCACATTTTATCATATTCATCACAATACATAAAATCAAAGAGAAGGTTTTTATAAAATACTCCTGAATGTGTGAGACACTTTCTGGCAGTTTTTTCCCTTTAAGCAATGATTGCAACCTTTTAAGTTCATGTCATTACCTACAGTTTGAAAAAGATGTAAAACAACAGTGACTTTCTTTTAAAATCTAGATTCTGGTCAAAGTTTTCTGAAGCCTAAACCGAATACCTCATTTTACACAGGACAAACCAAGGCTTGAGAGGGTATGTGACTAGTCTAAGGCAAGTACAGTGTGCCCCTGCACCCAATTCTTGTGCATGCGTACACGTGCACACCCCCCCCCCCAAAGCTGGCAAGTTTCCCCCTCCTTGCAGTTCTCCCATTTCAATCCTTACTGTAACAATCTGTTACAGTAAATCCACCAAATATGTTTCCTCAAAAAAAAAAAGGAAAATCCCCAAATTTATTTCACCCCCTCCCCTTTTTGAACACAAAATATAAACAATCTCAAAGGCCAACTTGCCCACAGGTGTGTGTTACTGCCTGGGGTAGGACAAATGGGGACATTAGCCACACAGGAATTACTAATTCCTGTTTCTGGAAACTGCATAATACCAAGCCCAACACCTCGCCCCTGGCACGGGATCCACAGTATGCCAGTGCGTCTTGACCTGACAGCAACAAGGAACAAATACGGAGTTTCAGCCTTAAGTGGATATCAAAACAAGGAACATGACCACATGCAAAATAGGGCCTGAGCCCTTCAAGTACAGCAAAGGAAGGACTCCCTTCAGACCCTGCTCAATCCAAATACCATACAGATGTTAACGGTTCCCCCCTTCTGTCCACCTGCCAATGCTCAGGTGGACAGATCCTACTTCACAAATAAATAAACTGAGGTCTAGAAAGATTATGTAACTTGCCTGAAATCAAAAGTAGAAGAGGTCAGGGCTGGGACTGAACCCTGACAGTGGGTGCCACAGTTATTCCCCTCCAGTGACACGGTTCCAACCTAGTCTGCTCCCTATAGCCCCAAGACTTGGAACTTCCTATATTGGGCAGAACAGGCCAACACTTCTCTAAGAAAAAGGTCACAGAACAGCATATACCTAGGATGAACTATAAAAAGTCCCTGTGGGGGGGGGGATGGGCATGGAGGAGGACACTTGTGGGGATGAGCACTGAGTGTTATGTGGAAACTAATTTGACAATAAACTATTTGTAAAAAAAAAAAAAAGAAAAAAAAGAAAAAATAAATAAATTAAAATAAAATAAAATAAAAAGTCCCTGTAATTATGTCACAGTTCAAAAGGAAAAAAATGGGGGAGGGGCCACCTGGGTGGCTCAGTCAGTTAAGCACCTGACATTTGGGTTTCAGCTCAGGTCACCATCTCATCTCACAGTTCCTGATACTGAGCCCCACACTGGGCTCAGCACTCACATGCGGAGCCTGCTTGGGATTCTTTCTCCTCTCTCTCTGCCCCTCCCCTGCTCGTGTTCTCACTCTTTCTCTCTCTCTCAAAAGAAATAAAGTGAAAGAAAAAAAAAAGAAGAAAAAGAAACGACCTATTCATTCAAGTACCCTCAATTTGTAGTTGATTTGGCTGATCTTTGAAAGAAATACTCTCCCGGTGGGTTTAACACAAACAAAAAACACCCCATATGGAACTGGATCCTGACAGTCCCTATTAAGGGTTGACTGACATCAACTAATTCTTCTGGTCAACAAGGCCCAAAGTAGCAGGGCCTCAGCTTCCCAAGGAACTCCACTTGCCTGGTCCATCTAGCTCCCTGCCTCTCTTCCAAGGAGACCCTGACTTGTGACACAAAACTTCCTGGCGACCAGAATCCTTTTTTCAAGCTCAAATGTCAACACAATTGAAATTAGGGCCAAAGATGGGGCGCCTGGGTGGCTTAGTCAGTTAAGCGTCCGACTTTCGCTTGGGTCATGATCTNAAAAAAAAAGAAATTAGGGCCAAAGAAGGCAAAGAAGGAAGGCAGAGATGCTGTGCTTATGCCCTAGAAAAGCTTTAGTCCACCAGCAACTTCTGGCACCCTGGCCATCGCCTTTACTCAGATAACCCATTTTTAATGAAATAGGGAAGTTACATTTTAGGCCCAAAAATACACCACATTACCTTTCTCTGCTGGATCATTTCCCCAAACTCTGCAGCCAACATCACAGAGTGGATGCCCTCAGAGCTGCTGAACTTCCCCTAATCCCATTACCACGACTTTAATCTCAATATCAGATAAAAACAAATCCTCACTTAAAAAAAGAAAAAAAACCAAACCCCTTCACTTGAAATCACCTTCCTCCAAATGATCTCCACTCACAGTTCACTTTGAAGAAAAAGACAACAAGGTCGGGGGGAGGAAGGCATGTCTAGAAGGCACCTGGCTGACCTTGGGGTCACCTGGTGACACAATTTCCTGAAGTGCCAGCTGCTACACCTTTCCAGCTCTCTGGCGCTCTACTCTCATACCTGGCCGCCTCTTTCCACTTCTATTCTTCACCCTGGGCAATGATAGCAAGTAAGTAGCTAACCGTGAAAGGGTACAGCCTCACTTTAAGCGGAAAAATGGGCAGCTGAAATTTGCAGGAGGCTGAGTGAGAGGCTGAGAGCCACAGAGGTGGAAGCCAGGCCAGGATTCAAACTGGGGTCTGTGTCACACTGGTGGTATCAGTCTTTGAAGTAGCCTAGCAAAAACGAGACAAGACTGGATGCCAAGAAGCTGCTTGAGCCCTTTCCAGTCACCCTTCCCCAGAGTATTCAGATAACACTAGGCTCCTATCACAGGATTAGGAATTCCGAGGCTTGATTTCATGAAACAAAGTCCAAGTCTGGCAGGAGAGAGTAGAAAGGTCAAAGATCAAGACGTAGAGACATATCTGCTTCTCAGACGCCTTCAGAACATACTCATGAGGAACTTTTATTTTTACCCAATTGCTTTTTGAGGGGAAAAAAGGTAAAAAAACAAAAAAACCCTCAGCCTTATAAACAAGACTCTTGGGGCGCCAGGGTGGCTCAGATGGTTTAGTCTCTTGATTTCGGCTAAGGTTATGATCTCACAATTCTGTGAATTCAAGCCCCACATCAGGCTCTTTGGTGACAGTGTGTTGTCAGAATCTGCTTGGGATTCTGTCTCCCTCTCTCCTGCCCCTCCCCTGCTTTTCCTCTTTCTCAAAAATTAACTTAAAAAAAATAAACAAGACTCTATCAAGCTGTGATTGAAGAAATGGGACTTTCATGGAACTTTTCTGGAAAACTGATTTGTATCAATATTTTTAAAGAATGCACACCCGCTGATCTAGTGATTCCCTCTCTAGATATGAAAAAGGAGAAAACGTGAAAATCGTCCAAAAATAAATTATGGTACATTCATATGAAAAATATTAGGCAATTATTTAAGTAGTACATTTCTGAAATGTTCACAATGTAATCTTTTTGAAAACTTAAAAGAGTATAATCAGTTTTGTTACTAACAGGAAAATATTGGAATGAGATTAAAGGACAGTTTTTGACATCTAACACTACCTTAACATTGTTATTTTTCAATTTATTTCAAATGACCACTAACTACTTTTGGTTAAAGAAAAGAATCCTTACAATCTCATTTTCAAATGATACAGACCAATAATCACTGCTATTTCAGGGTTTGGTCAAGAATGGGACAGATGGCTGTTTGCCCTAACTTTGACACTAGACTTCATCTATTTCTTTAGAAGAGAATATATCCCATGATTTAAGCTGGGATGTGAGGATGCAGTTTGAGAAGTTGTAGCCTATTTTAGCCCGAAAAAGAACAATTTAAGGGTTTTAACAATTACCCTTCTCAACAGAAGTTTGGGGTTCACCTTCCAGATGGTTTTCTGTGCCTTACCAGCATTTTAAACTGTTCTCTAAGAATGTACAATTTTTAAACACTAAGTTGGGATCAAACTATGCAGGCTGTGCTACGTGCAACAAGCTGACATCTGTGCACTTCCATTCCCTCACTTTTTTGAAATGAGTACACCCATAACCCATGAAGCTTTTCCTTTAACCCCTTGTGAAAGCACTAGAAGATGAAGGCAGTTAAAAACTCATTGCACACCCTCAAATAGTTACCATGTCCCGCAATTCCACTCATAAATATCTACCCCAGAAAAAATACACATATGTCAACACAAAATCTTGCATATAAATGTTTGCAGCAGCACCATTCACAACAGCCAAAGTGGAAACAACCCAAATATCCACCAACTACTGAATGGATAAATAAAATGTGGCATGTATTCACATAATGGAATATCATTCAGTAATAAAATGAATGAAATACTGATTCATGCCATAGCACAAACCAGGAACACATTATACTCAAAGAGGTCAGACACAAAAGGCTACATATTGTATGATTTTTGAAATATCCAGAATACAAATTTATAGAAACAGAAAATAGATTGGTGGTTGCCAGGCATGGGGCAGGGGAGAGAATGGATGGAGAGTGACTGCTAATGTACAGAGGTTTCTTTTTGGAGGGATGCAAATGGCCTAACATTGGTTGTGGTGATGGGCGTACAACTCTGAATAGACTAGGAACTACTGAAATGTACACTTTAAACCAGGTTACTGTACAGTATGTCAACTGTATCTCAACACAGTGGTTCTTTCTTTAAAGGGGCACTTTGGTGGCTCAGTAGGTTGAGCGTCCTGCTCTTGATTTTGGCTCAGGTCATGATCTCACAGTTTGTGAGTTTCAGCCCTGTGCTGGGCTTTGTGCTGACAGCAGAGCCTGCTTGGGATTCTCTCTGTCCCTCTTCCACTCATGTTCTCTCTCTCTCAAAATAAATAAATTAAAAAAAAAAAGAGAGAGATTAGGTGGGATATTACAATAATAATGTAATGCTCAAGTTATACACAATTTATATGCAATTAAGCGTTGGGGATGAATACATTAATAAAGAATGTACCAACCAAAGAAAAGTCACTTTTTGTCTTCCCCTGCACATCGTAGAGCTCAGGAAGTAATCACTGAAACTGATTGGGCAATTGTATTCACATGAAAGCCAAATATTAAAAAACAAAACAAAAACTTGATGTTTAACAACACACACACAAATCAAGTTTTTATTAAAAACATGAGATTCACTTTAAGAAATGCTACCCATGTTTATTACCCACTTCATCTCCCTCTTAAAATACTTTTCCCAGGGCAGTGCTGAACCACAGCCCAAACCCACTCACCACATTTCAAACTAAGTGGGAAATGTACACTAGACAGTGCACAGAAGCAACTGCATGCCACACTAATTCGACTCTAAGCAAGTTTACTGCAATTTCTGGGCCTTAACATCATGGTTAAAATGCACATTCCTTGTAAGTCACTGCTGACCAACTATGTCCACTCCTGACAATATTAAGAGAAATTATTTGCATTTGTTATTAAGGACACGACAAATTCTTTTTTAAATTTTAAAAATGTTTATTTTTCAGAGAGAAAGAGAGACAGCAAGCAAGCGAGGAGGTGAGGGGCAGTGAGAGTGAGAGAAGAGAGTGAGAGAGAGAGAGAGGAAGACACAGAATCCAAAGCAGGCTCCAGGCTCTGAGTTGTCAGCCCAGAGCCCTACGCGGGGCTCGAACCCACAAACTGTGAGATCATGACCTGCGCTGAAGTCAGACACTTAACTGAGCCACCCAGGTGTCCCAGGACATGCCAAATTCTTGCTCACTTATCTTCCCAGCTTGTTCACTCTAAGAATACTTTAGGTCCTCTTCTAGACGCTGAGGATACAACAGGGAATTAAAATAGGTAAAACCAAGCAAACAAAGCCCTGCCCGCAAGGAACTCACATTCCATTAAAAAATTAAAATAACTTCAAATTTTATTTTTATAGACTTCTGTTCAATGATTTAAAAATACCCGGTCAGCATCTGCAAAGAATCCCCAATATTCTCACTTTGCAAACATGCAGCCTTTGCTAAACAGCAAAATTCACAAAGATCTATGAAATATTAGCAGCAGTTTCCAATGTCAAGCTTTTCTTTCCTTCTTATACATGTGCTGGGAACATAAAGACAAACATCTACTTTATAAGTTCATTCAAAATCAGAAATCAAAACACTCTATAATTGACACAGATGACAGGGGGTTGTCAAAAGATTTAACAGCGCAAGAGTCTACCAATCACTGAAGTACCAAATGGTTTTTGCTTTAAATTAAGAACAAGGACTCCAATCTCCTTCTAGATCTGTAAATCTCAAGTCATTCAATAACCTGAATTGTGTAACAGAAAAATATTGCATCCCCCCAACCTTAAAAAACAAAAGTGCAATTTAGTACAAAGATTACAACAACCTGCTCAAAAAAGTAACTTTTGGAAACAAAGTCTAAATTCCTTTGAACAATTCAATAATTTATTGGAAACATTACAAAGTAGCCAACAATTCTCTTGCAATTCTTAGGTAGTTTTTCCCCCCTCCTTATCACCATCCAAGCTAGGGAAGCTAGCCCTATCAGCAACCCAGAACAACCAACCTGTCCTTAAAATGCAGCCACTTTGAAGTTCCAACGTTCTTCTGTAGGCAGACCTCCGGGCCTTCAGCAAACTGGCTGTGACTGAATTCCAGCCAGATACACAGAGGTAATAAGCTCGTCTCCGTCCAGTTAAAACCAACTAAAATGATTTTATTAAGAACTTTACTCCACAGCTTGACCTCTTAGATACTATGTTTCCCACCAAGAAAAGGGGTATGGTGGATAACAGGGGAGCAATGCATTTTGTTTCAGATCATGCTTTTCCTTCTAGGTTTAGTCAATGGGAACCATCTGAGAGGTTTATCTTCTCCAGGTTGAATTTTGGGGTAGAAGAGCTTGGTTATCTATAATACTTTGAAGGAAAGATCATCACCATCCAAAATAAACTGAAAGGAATGTTTTATTAAATTACTGGCAAGACGATAAAACAGACTGTACCACCACCCAAAACCTACTTGGAACTGAAAATGAAAACGTTCATAAATACTGTCGAGTATAGCTTTACCACTTACAAGACTACAAATTCTAAGGGCTAACAACTCAAGGAACTTGACAGCCCCATTCATAAAAAATCTCCCAACCGTTATTACACTACCAAAGAGCCACTGGCTTAGAGGTACAGAGATTTGGTTTTTGTAAACACGGACAGGTAGAGCCCTTTCCAAGGGAAGCAAAGACACTTCAATTCTCATAAAGCACAAACTCCAAGAGATCACTTCTTGCATCCAACAAAACTGAACCCAAAGACCACTTCTTGCACACACAAAACTGAACCCAAAGACCAAGACCATAAACCTCACTAGGTTGCAGAAAACACGGAGTAAAAAATAAAAATAACATTTCAAAAAACAATGCGTGGTCCTGAGTAAATGGGAGGTCAGCCACTCAGCAAAAGCACATGACTCATCCACGGGCCTGAATGCAAGTATTTACACTGTCCACTATACCAAACTGGGATTTCCCATTTTCATCCAAGGCCGGGCCTTGGGGGCAGCCGGGTAAAGTTATGCTGTTTCCGTTTTTTTTTTTTTTGGGGGGGGTGTTCTTTTTATTTCGCTGAATCACAACTCCCCCACATCCCCACCCCAAACCACCACCCCACACAACACCGCGAACAGAAGAGGCCGTGGCAAGGACGCCAGCGAGCACCGACCGAGCAAAACAAAGCGCCCAGCGCACGGCTGCCAGGCTGGGAGTGGGTGGGTAAAGGGGGTCAGGCTCGCCCCACACAGCACCGCTCCCAACCCCGGGGGTGTCTCCGGGGAGGCGTGCAGCGGCAGTCTCCTCCCTCCCCCTGGGGACCAGACCCATTCTCCGCAGAGCTCCGGGGACCGCCGGGAAGGCGAGGAAATGGGGGCGGGGGCGCGCTGCCCCAGCTCGGGCAGGAGGACCCAGGCCACAGCGGAGAGGGCCCTGAGGCCGGCCCA
>NW_027531305.1:652787-662909 GCF_008692635.1 Crocuta crocuta
GGGAGCGGCGGCGGGCGCGCGGGGGAGGGGGGCACCCCTGGACGGGAGGGTGCAGGGATCCGGCAGACAGAGGGAGTAGACCCTGCAGACCGAGGAGAGGACCGAGGAGAGACCCCCTCAGGTTGAAGGCGGGGACTGAGAAAAAGAAAGATCTGGAGGCTGCGAGAGAGGTGCAAAATGTAAGAAGGGTCTGCCGAGGAGACCCTCAGCGACAGGGACGAAGGCGTGGAAAGACCCCAGAGACTCGTGCAGAGGCCGAGTAGGGCCCCTCATCCCCGGGTGGGAAGGCGGCAGTGTGTTGAGGGACGCTGGGACGCTTCGGTCCGAGAGCCGCGGCGGGGGTGCGGGGCCGGGCGCAGGGAGGGGGCGGAGGCGAGGGTGNCTCCAGCCGTCCCCGCCCCGGCCCGGAGACCCGCGGAGCAGATCCGCTCCACGGGGCCGGGGGTTTAGGGGTTAGGTCGCTTGCGGTTTAAAAAGAGGATTCTGGCGATGCCTGGCCGGCTCAGTCGGTGGAGCGTGCGACTCTCGGTGTGTCCGGGTCGTGAGTTCGAGCCCCACGTTGGGCGGAGAGCTTACTTAAAAAAAAAAAAAAAAAAAAAAATCAACTTTAAAAAAGAAAATAAAATGATGACCCTGTGAGGTGTTTAAACGGAGAAGCATCACCTTTCCCTTTTGTCCTTAGCTTCACTCTTGTAGCGTTTTTATTCCTATCGTTTAGAAATCGCAAATGCCGTTCTTCTATAAAAAGGCTAAAAATTCTCCCGACGGCCCCTTCGTTCAGAATATATTAATAGAGAATAGCAGTCAGATGGTTTTGTCTCTGTCGTGGTGTTCGCTCACTCTTCAAGGGCAATCAGCGCTGTTGGGTCCCGAGCAAAGTGATTCACTTAATTGCATCCGTTACTTTAGCAAAGCATGAGATAACAGAATAGTTAAGTGCAAGAAATGAAGTGACTGCAACTGATTTATTAGGCAGCTGCCTTCTAATTATGTATTACAGAATATTGAAGTTTGTGAGTATCTTCTGGCTCCGTATTTTGCACACTCAACAATTTGTGGAAGAGGGTCAGAAAGGGGAAAAGAATAAGAAGGTATATGCAGACTATGTGAATATGGAATAACAACTTTTTTTAAGAAAACTAGAATATATCCATTTTAAGCTGTCATTCCCATGGTTGTCTTCTTGCATTATCTACTTAATTTATTGTTGTTTCTGGTAATGTTTTTGGAAGTAATTTGGAGCCACCAGTTTGCAAGTCACATAAAATTTTTGGTTTTTACTCCACAGCCACACGTCATTTTAGACAGAATTTACAAACTACAAAGGCAGTTCCAAGAGCTTTTAAAACAACAGTGTCCTCTTTCTGTCTTCCATAGGGTGGAGCCTAACTCCTCACAGGGAGCCTGGACTCAGAAAATATTTATCTGGTTAAATTAGTTTGATAAAAAATTTTGTTTTTTAATAGTTCACAATTTTGAATAAGTTCTTATTGTTCTCTCTTGTTATTACTGTGTTTGCAATATTAAAAGCCAGAAGAGATTAATAAAAATATTAAGGAATGAGCCATGAAGTACATACTGTAATTTTGTATGGCTGTAAATATATATTCATTTATAAAAAACATTTTTAATGTTTATTTATTTTTGAGAGACAGACTGAGCATGAGCAGGGGAGGGGACAGAGAGAGAGGGAGACACAGAATCGGAAGCAGGCTCCAGGCTCCGAGCTGTCAGCACAGAGCCCGACGCAGGGCTCAATCACGACCTGAGCTGAAGTTGGATGCTTAACTGACTGAGCCACCCAGGCGCCCCTGTATTATTCATTTTAAATAAAATAACACGTGAAACCATTTAACCTGAAAATTACAAAAGAATATAGAGGAAAAATGAAGTATCCCTCTTATCTCTTCCCCTCCCTCACCAGTGTAACCACTATTATCTCTTCCGTGCGTATTAGACCTGTGCTGTCTGATAGGACCACGCAAGGCTATTGAGAGTTTGAAATGTAGCTGGCCCAAATTGAGATGCGCTGTAAGTGTAAAATACACATTGCACTTCAAAGATTTAATATTTAAAAAAATGTAAAATATCTCTTCTTAATTTTTATATTGATTACATGTTGAAATAATGTTTTATATATTGGGATAAATAAAATATATTATTTAATTTTAGCTGTGGTTTTTTTTTTTTAACGTTTATTTATTTATTTTTGAGAGGAACAGAAAGAGAGTGAGCAGGGGAGGGGCAGAGAGAGAGGAAGACAGAGAATCCCAAGCAGGCTTCTCGCTGTCAGTGCAGAGCCAGACATGGGACTCGAACTCACAATCCGTGAGATCATGACCTAAGCTGAAACCGAAAGTTGGATGCTTAACTGACTGAGCCACCCAGGTGCCCCTCTTTTTACTTTTTTAATGAAATGAGAAAACATAAAATTACACGTGCAGCTTGCAAAATATTTGTATTGGACAGCACTGGTCTAGAGGGGTGATTTTTGGTTTGTTTTCATTTTGCTTTGTTTTGGTCTTTTTGTGTGTGAGAGACATTTTATTTATTTTTTTAAAGTAACCTCTATCCCCACTGTAGGGGGCTTGAACTCACAGCCTCAAGATCAAGAGTCACTTGCTCTACCAACCCAGCCAGCCAGTTGTGTCCCTCCCCCCCTTTTTTTAAGGTATAGTTGACACACAATGTTATATTAGTTTCAGGTGTACAACATAGTGATTCCACAATTTTATACACCTTCTAGACTTTTTTATGCATCAATACGTATCTACATATAGAAATAGTTGTGTTGTTATAAAAGAGATAATTTTGTATTTGTTTATTTGTAACATGCTTTTTCTCATTTAATACATTTTAGAAGCCATTCCACATGAATACTCCCAGATCTGCCTAACTGAGAGATAACACCAAGATGACACCTATCTGATGACTGATCTGGTATGGATTGATCATAATTTATTTAGCCATTTTCCTATTAACATTTAATTCATTTCTAGTTTTTCATCATAATAGTATTACAGTGAATATCCTATACATTTACCATTTGTTTTTCATACCTGCCAGTATTATTCCAGATTAAAAGAATAGGGGCACTGGGGTAACTCCGTCAGTTAAGCATCCAGCTCTAGATTTTCGCTCACATCATGATCTCATGGTTTGTGAGATCAAGCCCCACATCAGGCTCTGCACTGACAACCTGGAGCCTGCTTGGGATTTTCTCTTCTCTCCCTCTCTCTCTTCCCCTCCCCTGTTCAAGCTCGCTTTCTCTGAAAATAAATAGATATTTAAGAAAAAAGAAGAGGGGTGCCTGGCTGGCTCAGTTGGTGGAGCATGTGACTCTTGATCTTGGGGTTGTGGGTTTAAGCCCCACGCTGGGTGTAGTGATTGCTTAAAAATAAAAAATAATAACAGGGGTGCCTGGGTGGCTCAGTCAGTTAAGTGTCCAGCTTTGGCTCAGGTCATGATCTTGCAGTTTGTGGGTTTGAGCCCACCTCAGGCTCTATGCTGACAGCTCAGAGCCTAGAGCCTGCTTCAGAGCCTGTCTCCCTCTCTCTGTCCCTCCCTTGCTCGAGCTATCTCCCTCTCTCAAAAGTATATAATCATTAAAATAATAATAATAATAATAAACTATAGTGTTTTCTTAAAAGCAGGGACAAATTTATAAACCAAATCAGCTTTGGAAAAACTGGAAGTGTTTAATTTCTTAGGGCCTGAATCCATGCCCACTTTCAAATGAGAACTTGCCAGTGAAGTTAGATTCTAGAATTTATAGTTAGGGTCTAGAGATGGTGAGGGACTGACCCAAGATTGCGCAAGATTGCACAGTTTAGACCTCAAATCCCCTGACTCCATGAACACTGCCTGCATCTTTAATCTAGCTCCAGAGTTGACAGTTTTTTTTCAATATTTGAAAAAAAAAAAAAGGATAGTCACCATTCTATGCTTTGTGGGCCATACAATCTATAACATTGCCAATCTTTGGAACTCTGCCATTATAGCACAAAAAGTAGCTGTGGTTAATATATAAACAAATGGGTGTAGCTTTGTCCCAATAAAATGTTACATATACTAAAATTAAGATTTCATGCAGATTTCAGGAATTGCAAAATATTATTCTTTTAACCGACTCTCCCTCCCTCCTTTCTTTCTTTCTTTCTTTCTTTCTTTCTTTCTTTCTTTCTTTCTTTCTTTCTTTCTTTCTTTCTTTCTTTCTTTCTTTCTTTCTCTTATTTTGTTTTTTAGGACTTTATTGTTTTAAGTAATCTCTACACCCAACCCAGGACTCAAACTTACAATCCTGAGGTCAAGAGTCTCATACTGTGCTGACTGAGCCAGCCAGGTGCCCTGATTTTTTTCCCTAGCCTTTTAAAAATATAAAAACCACTCTTTGCTGGAAGGCTATACAGACAGCAGTCCAGATTTGTCCCATAGACAGTAGTTTGCTGATCCCTGCTTTAGACTTGAGAGTCTAGGAAATTTATTTACCATTATATAGAAGGTATTCTACTTGCATTTTTTTGTTAATTCATTTTTTTAGCAGTTTTAGGTTTATGTTAAAATTAAGTGGAAAGTCCAGAGTTCCCATATACTGTCTTACTTCCCCTCTCGACTTCCCCCGTTATTAACATGAATAGTGTGGTCCATTTGTTACAGTCGATGAGCCAATATGGATATGTGATTATTAACTAAAGTCCATAGTTTACATTAAGGCTCATTCTTCATGTCATATAGTCTCATATGTGAGTTTTGACAAATCTGTAATAACATGTGTCCACCAGTTTGCTTGCCAATGTTTAACTCCTAAATTAGGAACAAAATAAGATTCAGAATAGAGCACTGCCATTCTGTCAGTCACAAACAGGTGCATGATAGCCCTAAGGGTAATTTTTAGTTTCTGTACTTCATTAATTTGTATTTTGCTGTGTGTTTGCTTAGTTTTGAAGTGTTTGACAAACATCACTCACTGTACCACTCAAAATAATGAGATGCTGGAAGACCTAGTGTGAAGAGCTATATAATTGGAATTAAGAAAGTAAGTGATGGGGCGCCTGAGTGGCTCAGTCGGTTAAGCGTCCGACTTCAGCTCAGGTCATGATCTTGTGGTTCATGGGTTCGAGCCCCATGTCAGGCTCTGTGCTGACAGCTCAGAGCCTGGAGCCTGCTTCGAAATCTGTGTGTGTGTCTCTCTCTGCCCTTCCCCTGCTTCGGCTTGTCTGTCTCCCTCTCTCTCTCTGCTCCTCTCTTGCTCACACTCTGTGTCTGTCACTCCCTCAAAAATAAATACACATTAAAAAAATTTTTTTAAGTGATAAAAAGCTTGAAAGTGGAAAGAAAATGCAGATGTTGTACATGGGATAAAACTGCTCAAGACGAAGAGATACACAGGTCAAAGACAATGCTAGCGGGAGTGTTTATATACTGCTCATCCTCCGGTCATTTTGGAAAATAGTATGGTCTTTATCTGGCGAAGTTGAGGCTCTGCGTTGAACTTCATGGCCCACTGATTCCAGTCCCTGAACCTTGCTGGTATACTGGAGAAGGTTCAGAACAGCTCTGTTCCAAAGACACCACCCTGAAGACAAGCCCGGTGTTCACCCAGGGCAGGATGTGTAGATTGTAATGTAATGAAAATGAACAAACCAACCACAGCCACACGCGACAACAGGGGTAAATCTTGCAAGCATAATGGGAAATCAAAGAAGGAAGGCCTGTGTGCTTATGTGATGGTTCTGTTGCTATGTTGATTTTTTTTTAAAATGTTTATTTTTGAGAGAGTAATAGACAGAGGGAGACACAGAATCTGAAGCAGCCTCCAGGCTCTGAGCTGGCAGTATAGAGCCCAACACAGGGCTCGAACTCACAAACTGTGAGATTATGAGCTGAGCCAAAGTCAGGTGCCCAACCAGCTGAGCCACCCAGGCGCCCCACTATGTTGATTTTTAAAACAAGAATGGACTGAAGTTTTCAAGGAAATAAATCTATCAAGAAAATCAGGTGGTCACCAGTGGTTGCCTGAAAGGATAACCCGGAAGGGCTGAGGGGGTGGGTGGGTATGGCCAATATCTGAGGTGTGGCAGTATTCTGTTTCTTTTTTAAAAATGTATTTTCCAAATCAAAGACCTGGCATGGCCCTGCTGATTCATCTGCACAAGTTCTACCCTGTTACTTTGTTTGTTTGTTTATTTAAGTAAACTAGCCCCCACGTGGGGCCGGAACTCAGGACTCCAAGATCAAGAGTCACTGCTCTACTGACTGCCAGCCAGGTGGCCCTATTACATTTATAAGCGTATGGTAGTATGGTACTGTTAACTATAAGCGCAATGTTGCATAGGACTTCTCTAGAGCTTTTTCTTCTTGCGTGAAGGAAAAGTGTTGTGCTTTTTCCGTGCGTTAACTTTGTAATTATTCAGCTGTACCTGTGTTTTATGCACATTTTGTGTTCTGCTTCAATTTTTTTTTGCAAGAATGGATGATATATACATAAAGAAAACTGTGCCTGAGCGAGAGAAGTAAATAGAAAAGGCAGATGATGAGGTTGAAATGCACAAACTTCTGAATGTATGGCCAGGAAATAAGCAACATCATAAGACACCTTCCAGTTTGAGACTCACACAGAAGGCTGGTTATGCCAAACTGTAGAGACTGCTCAAAAGCGTTGCTGGTAAAATTTTGGTCATGAGCCACTGACAGTGCCAGGGTTCAAGGCCCTGTGGAATCATCATGGCATCGGAATGGGTGGCAGTGAGCCAAGTGAGGCTGTTCCGACTGCTAAAAAACAATTATTTGGCATTTGCCGAGTAAGGGAAGGTTTCTGGACCAATTTTCACCATGGTTGGAACCAGGCCATTGTGGGGAAGGATGCCTGGTAGAACGTATTTTAGCAGGGACTCCATGAGTAGGCTTGCTTTAAACTTTGGTGGGAATAACCAGTGGTCGTCGGTGTAAGCACACGTCAGGACTGAAAGCCTCCATCTCTCTTGTTCCTTTCTTCTTCAAGAAAAGTGGGCTGTTGCCTCATTTGTGTATTAGAAAGGGATTTATATCTGGATTTAGACAGAATTATCTGATAGGCAACTTTCAAAGATGGCCCGCAGTGATTCCCCACCTTCTGGTATTCACATCCTTGTGTAATCTCCCGTTGAGTGTGGGCTGGACCTAGTGATTTCCTGGTAACGATGCTTAAGACTGACTTTCATCTAGTTCGTGTGTTTTGCTTTCTCAGCTTGCACACTTTCGTGAAGCAAGCTGCTGTATCAGAGGCTGAGGGTGGCTTCTGGTCAATAGCCAGCAAGGAGCCAAAGCCCTCCTTCAGTCCAGCAGCTGCAAGGAACTTAGTTCTGCTAACCACCACGTTGTCCACATTGAAGGGATCACCTTCCATAGTCAAGCCTTCACATGAGACCGCAGCCTTGGCCAACATTTTGCAGCTCTGTAATTCCAACTAAGGACTCCGCTAAGCATTCGACTCTTAATCTCAGCTCAGATCTTGATCTTAGGGTTGTGAGTTCAAGCCCTGTGTTGGGCTCCACGCTTAAAAAAAAAAAAAATTCCCAGCAGCACTTTTCACAACAGTCAATATGTGGAAACAACTTAAATGTCCATTACTGGATGACTGGATAAACCAATGTGGTATATACATATTATTCAGCCATAAAAATGAATGATGTACTGATACCAGCTACAGCAAGGAGGAACCTCAAAAACATGCTTCGTGAAAGAAGTCATACTGAAAAGGTGTATTGAATGGTTCCCTCTACATGAAATAGCCTGACTATATAAATCCAGAGACAGCAGATTAGAGGTTCTCAGGGGTTGGGCGGAGGAATGGTGTTACTGAGAATGGGGATATAGTTTCCTTTAAAGGTGAGGAAAACATCTTGGAACCAGTTATAGGTGATGGCTGCCCCAACATTGTGAGTTTACCACATGCCACTGCATTGTCCACCTTAATGACTGAACCACCCAGGCACCACTTTTTTTTTTTTTTTTTTGAGAGTACATTGTCCACTTTAAAATGGTTAATAGAGGAACACCTGGCTCGCTCAGTGGAGCACACAACTCTTGATCTCATGATTGTTAAGTTCCATCCCTACGTTGGGTGTAGAGATTACTTTGAAATATTTTAGGGGCGCCTGGGTGGCTCATCCAGTTAAGCATCTGACTATTGGTTTTGGCTTACTCATGATCACCTGGTTCATGAATTCGAGCCTTGTATTGGGGCTGTTTGGGAATCCCCTGCTTGGGATTCTCTGCCCCTTCCTTGCTCATGAACACATGCTCTCTCTCTAAATCATCTTTTTTAAAAAATAAAATCTCTTAGGGGTGCCTGGGTGGTTCAGTTGGTTGAGCCTCCAGCTCTTGATTTCCACTTAGGTCATGATCCCAGGGTTGTGGGATGGAACCCAATGCAGGGCTCTGCAGGGCACTGAGTGTGGAACCTCTTTAAGATTCTCTCCCCCACAATCGTACATGTGCTCTCTCAAGTATTTTGGGGGCCTCTGGGTGTCTCAGGTAAGTATCCCACTTCAACTTAGGTCATGATCTCATGGTTTGTGGGTTTGAGCCCTGCATCAGGCTCTGTGCTGACGGCTCAGAGCATGGAGCCCATTTAGGATTCTGTTGTCTCCCTCTTTTCCTGCCCCTCCCCTGCTCGTGCTCTGTATCTCCTTCAAACATAAATAAACGTTAAAAAATTTTTTAAGTGAATGGCTCATTTTGTTGTATTTTACCTCTAACAAAGAAGAATGTTAAACTCAAATTTTTTTCAACAGTGCCAGATGTTTATCTCATTCATCTGACACCCACAGCCATGAGTGGATTGCCCCCTACCCCACTATATTCTCCCCCAAACTGAATTCTAATTCATCTATCTAAAGTGTACCTGCACCTGATAGTTTTGAGAAGAGTTAAGTAGACTAAGTCCGCTTGTGGAAAACCAGCCTCACTGGCCCTATCTTGTAGAAGTAAAGGAAGTGGCCCCATATTTTCTCAATGATCCAAGAGCCATCACTGTGAAGTGTAAAGCCACACCGTGGGTTTTTCCCATGCCCATCTGTTTACTAAAGTGCCCCAAGGAGGCTACTACCCCCCACCCCCCCAAATGCTAAAAAGCTCTTCTGTTTATTCTTTAGTTCCTGAACTTTCCTGTGCCTGTCTCTCATCACTACCGGCCACAGTTGTGTGCAGGGACCACTTTCAGCCAGGTTGTCAGGCAGTGGAAATGTTTTTTTTTTTATGGTCCAAAACTTAATGGGAGAGGGCGTAGTAATACTAATGACTATGCACTTTTAGGAATCTCTACACCTAGGGTGGGGCTTGAGTCGCATGCTCTTCCAACAAGCCAGCCACCCCGATAACGTACTCCTGAATGAGCACTTTGCTCTTTACACTGTGTTGTCTACCCTTGAGCGCCTGCATTAATTTCATAAAAACTCCATGAAATCACACAAGCCCACAGTAGGGATGACATGAAGTTGAAATCAGCCTATTTCTAAGATCTGTCTGGGAAGAGCAGGGATGGCCAAATTCTCTAAACCCCTTAATAAATGGTGTTCTAGGTAAAGTTTATGGCCATTGGTGTCTCACAGATATGTGCATGATTTGGGTACCTGCATGTCTGACCGGTGACCCTAAAAGTTGCTTGACCTCCCCCTCCAGCTTCTCCTCTGCCGGTGGAAATAACGGAAGGGAGGAAGCGTGCGGCTTATTCCTGTCCTCTCAGGAGGCAGAAGGGCATCGCTTTGCAATCCAGGTAGTTACTCCCATCTCGGGGAATGAGGGCCTGGTTTAAGGTAAGCTGAGGAAGAACACGATTCGTGTCACTTCACAGTTGGGCGTGGAAGGTCTGTACATTTACAAGAGAAACAAAACACAACAGTTTCAGTTTTGTCATCCTTTTTCAGACTACTGATGTTCAGTGCCACCAACCTTTTTGCCTCAAGAGACGAGACTTTGAAGGGCACGGACAAACTAAGGCCCCTGTGTCTAGTAGTGACCACACAATTCAGACACTGCTTTCTTGCTTACAGAGCAATTTATTTGTTTCTAGTTCTTATATTGACTTTTCATAAATATTTATCTCATCTCTCAGAAAGCTCCTGGGGGGGGGGGGGCTTTCTT
>NW_027531305.1:662950-663445 GCF_008692635.1 Crocuta crocuta
ATATCTTACTTTTATCAGGGATTAGCACCTGGTCAAGTCTTTTACCATCTAGTAAATTCCCCCAGGCCAATGCTTCCCCGAGTGACACAGTTCAGAGCTTTGTAGGGACACAGACCCAGCAGTATCATTTCAAAAGGGAAGCGTCTTTCAATTCTTTTGATTATATCAAAGTATAACCTGCTTGCTACCCTTTAACACATGCTAACTTCCCTTTCCCAGATTTCTAAACCTCCAAAGGGATAGTATTTATCTGAAATGTGTTTATTTCACTGTATTTATTTCTTACACACAGCATCTATCTATGGCGATTTATATTTGCTTTCTACTCATGGGAGTGACACCAAGTTTTCTTTTTAAATATATTTAAGCAGAAGCAACTCATTTGAAAGGAAGGAAAAAAAAAAAAAACCACCCCTGAAACAAAGGTGGAACACAAATGAGGTAAAAAACAAAAACTATAAAGGTAATTCACTGAAGACTAAAGATAGGGAAAAT
>NW_027531305.1:663556-677615 GCF_008692635.1 Crocuta crocuta
CAGGTCTGTCAGGCTCATGAGGCCTTCGAGTTCACTGATGTCACAGAACCAACATCCTGTTAAGGAGATTCTGCTGCCACATCTTGTGAGGGTCACACACGACACACGGTGCGCGCTGCCAAAGCAGGTCAAAAACTGAAGCCACAGCAAATTCTTAAAACTTAAAAAAAAAAAAAACTTTATAAAATAAGATAGACTNAAGCAAAATATCAAAATCTAATCACCCAACTTTTATTACTCCGACTGCAATGTAGACAGATTTCACAACCACATGGGGGAACGTGCGACTCCTGCAGCCTTGACACCGAGGCAGAGAGCCGTACAACCTGTAACACAAGCCCGCGAGGTACACTGTTTGGAAGGAAACGGCTGGGTCTCTTCACCAAAGTTTCCAGCATATTCCAGTAACACACCCTAGCACTGCTTAGAACAAACGGAGAGCGAGCAACGTGTGTCTGAAACGCATCCCCCGCAGCGGGGAGGAGGCTCAGTCTGTGGGGACGGCCCCTTCGGGCTCCGCACCCACCTGCTCCTCCCCGGCTCCCGCCGCAGCCGGGCCCGGAGCAGGGACTACCTCGGCGCCCTCTGCCGCCACTTCACCTCCGGCTTCCGCGGTCTCACTGCCGGCCTGGGCAGCTTCACCTCCAGCCTCTGCTTCGGTGCTGCCCTTCTCAGGGGCCGTGCCACACGGCGTCTCCGCTTCTGCCAGCTGTTCAGAGTGAGGACCACGAGGGGCCTCCGCCGAGTCCACGGGGCCTTCCCCTGCGGCCGGCACCTCGGTGCTTTCCGAAGCAGGTGCTCCTGCCCCGTCTACGGCTCTCACTGCTGCCGTAATAACCTCGGCTAAGACCTCCGCAGCCACCTCTTCAGGGGTCTCTTCCTTGTCCTCAGCTACTAAGTTGTCATCTCCTTCGACTTCTGGATCAACGGCTTCATTGGTGAAGGGGTCTTCCCCCTGGCCAAGGAGAGGAAAAGGTCAGTGCGGCCTGAAGAACTGTCCGGGTGAGAGGCTGAAGGAAGCCAGAGAAACACCTTCAACTCCAGCAGGGGAGTTGATCCTATAGGTGCTCAGGGCCTCTGAGTCCAGAAAAGTCATCTCAGAAAAGTTCCACTACAACTGTTTTCCCCTTTAACTTCCGTTTTCCTATTTAGTTAGCTGGGGCGTATGGTATAAGCAGAATAAGGGGATATTCTTATTTTTTTTTTTCTTTTTGTTTTTTTATATTTTTTTATTTATTTCTAGGAGAGAGAGAGACAGACAGACAGACACAGCGTGAGCAGGGGAGGGTCAGAGAGAGAGGGAGATACAGAATCTGAAACAGGCTCCAGGCTCTGAGCTAGCTGTCAGCACAGAGCCGGACGCGGGGCTCGAACCCACGAACCGCGAGATCATGACCTAAGCGAAAGTCGGACGCTTAACCGACTAAGCCACCCAGGCGCCCCTGGGGATATTCTTATTTTTAATATTAGTAATTTCAATCTTCACAACGGGTTTTTTGAAAGATGTACTTTTCCCACCTCCTTCAAAGGCTTTTTAAAATTTAGACTGAAGTATTTACAAATATTTAACTCAATAGGGGCGCCTGGGCAGCTCAGTCAGTTAAGCGTCGACTTCGGCTCAGGTCATGATTTCACGGTTCATGCGTTCGTGCCCCACATCGGGCTCTGTGCTGACAGCTCAGAGCCTGGAGCCTGCTTCAGATTCTGTATCTCCCTCCCTCTCTGACCCTTCCCTGCTCATGCTGTCTCTCTCTCAGAAATAAAACACTAAAAAAACAAAAATTTAACTCAATTAACTGCCACCCCCTTCTTTGCACAAGCACATAATGGTGAAGTTCAAAAAGACCTAGGATTTCTCAACCCAATTAAAACGAGGAAAAAAAAAAAAAAAAGCCCTCATAACAGGAAGTTAAGTGAGTTTTAAATTTTAGTTTCATTTAAATACACAGCCCTGGTTATATAAGGGTTGCCTCATTTTGCAGATAAGGAAATGAGACTCAGCAACTTGTCAAAGGCCACACAACTATTAAACTATTAAACATCAGTCAGGATTGAACCCCAGTCGGACTCTCGGAAGCCAAACTGCTTTCTCTCAAGCATATGCTAAAACTGCCTTGGGATGCCTGGGTGGCTTAGTCGGTTAAGCGTCCGACTTTCGCTTAGGTCATGATCTCACGGTTCGTGGGTTCGAGCCCCGCGTCGGGCTCTGTGCTGACTGCCAGCTCAGAGCCTGGAGCCTGTTTCAGAGTCTGTGACTCCCTCTCTCTCTGACCCTCCCCTGCTCAAGCTGTCTCTCTCTCTCCTAGAAATAAATAAAACATTTAAAAAAAAAAAAAAGCAAAACTGCCTCTAGTTTAGTAAAAGTAAATATCACCACTGGCAGATTAGAACATAGGTTTTAAGATACGGTGTTTAGGGGATGCCTGGTTGGCTCAGTCAGAGGAGAATGCGACTCTTGGTCTCAAGACTGTGAGTTCGAGCCCCACAGTGGGGGGCAGAGATTACTTAAAAAAAAAAAAAAAAATCTTTTAAATACATGAATACATGAAATATGGTGTTTGAAGCTTGCATCTACACCTGACTCCAGAAACTTGAAATCTGTTTAAACCACAACATAAAATATTGGCCAGTCATGGTTACTTATTTAAATTCTATAATGCCTTGGGGCGCCTGTGTGGCTCAGTCAGTTGAGCATCTGACCATTGATTTGGTCTCAGGTCATAATCCCAGAGTTGTGGGATCAAGCCCCACATCGGGCTCTGTGCGGTGCATGGAGCCTGCTTGGGATTCCATTTCCCTCCACAGCCTTTCTCATGGCATGTGCTCTCTAATTAAAAACAAAAAAAGATTCTATGATGCCTTTAACAGGCAGCATGAAGCATCCAATACTGGCGGATTTAATAATTGAGAGGTGGGCAAACAGATCATCCTAGTCGGGCCGTGCTGGAGCCTAACGACCAGCCTGAAACGTTGAGGTCTGGGGCTGAGTACTTAACAGATGGGCTTCCCAAGGGGGAACCAGGGGCTCTCCCAGCTGGACCTCTCTCCGGCACCCTCTTTGGGCCTTTTTATTACTCTGCTCGGGTCACTAAAGCACAGCAGTCGTGGCACCACCGGCTCGTCCCTCCCCCTCACTCCTGTTGGCGGTCTCTGCCAGCGAATCTCTTTCTGGCTTCTTTCCTGGACAGTTCTCATCTAACTCGGGAGTTTTCTTTAAGCATCTCACCACCACATGACGAATCAAGCAGGAGTGCATCCCGGACCCCGCGAAGCAGGGGGGTCACGGGAAACCCACCGCAGTGGTCACATTCCAGTGTCCCTCAAGTCTTCACAAAGACTCAGAGATGCTAAGTTCTGTAGTCCGGATGCATTTCCATACTTGTAGAGTTCACCCTCCATTCCAAGAGCTTCTCGCATACACTGGACCCTTAAGCACAAACCTTGAGGTATTTTTCCAGCATCTTCACTATGTGTCTGTTGTTCAGAACGCTCTTAGCCACATGCAGACTGGTTTTCTTGAACTGTTCCGCAGCCAACTGCAAAGGGAGCCAAACGCGGGTTTTCAGACCCAGTGTGCAGACCCTGAGCTGCCCGGGGGTCAGCCCCCCACAGAAAAAGAACATCTTTCTTCACTGTGGCAAGTCCCCAAATGTCACACTCTGATGAGGAGAGAAAGGAGGCCCTAGAGAGAGACTGGCACCAGGGCAGCGTGGAAATAAAAGCACCGGCGCACCACTGCCTGCCAGGTGCTGTGTGCACCGACCGGCAAGCCTGAAACCAGAACATTCGCACACGGGGCGCCCTGTGGACTCAGCACGGGAAAAGGACACGGTTTTTCTTTTCAGTCTCTTGAGTTACAGTGATATTATAAGTAAATTCAACAGCAAAAGTGGGAATGCTGCAACCATCGGGCTATTTTCAAGCTTGGCCCATTGAAACGATACTGCTTGTCTGTATCGTGCTTTCTGGATGACCTTTAATAAACAAAGAGATGCACAGGCAGGTACCGACTTCTCCACTGGATAGTCGGGTGAACAAAAGACAGAGACTAAACCAGGGCTTGGCAAGCGGGGGGCCACACGCGGCCACACCCACTCAGACTTTGGCTGCTGGTGCCCATCGGCAGCAGACTTGCGTTGTCAGCAGACCCCATGGCCCTCAGAGCCAGAAGTACCTGCGATGGGATCCTTTCTAAAAGATCTGCCAAAACCCTGAGTCTACACATTTAGCCTCAGGCCCCACCAGCTACTTAGGCCCAAATCCGTTCTGAACTCTGGGTCCCCCAGGCCACCATGCTCTGAATGGCCCTCAGCCTTAGCTTACAGGAAATCCCCTTTGTCAACAACTAAGAAATTCACCTGTGTGGTTTATAGGGCACATTCTCAACCAGGAGAATTTCACCTACTCTGTTGAAGTCCATTGTTAATTCTTCACTTTCAACAGAAATCGGGACGCGTCTTATAATCCTTTGATGCAAGGACAGACTCAGCGGAGTAGGTTAAAAAGCTCCTAAAGATGCGAGCATTCCCCACAAGACACAGAAGCTCTGAAGCCCACTGCTGGCAGCCTGGAAAGGCTCAGCTGGCCCGGCACCCGGAGGGGACTCACCCTGCGGTTGTGATTGTGGTCGACTGAGTGCAGGTGCCGCTGGAGGAGCTGATGCTGCGCGGGGATCAGCATGTCACAAGCCAGGCAGTGAGCAGCCTCTATCTTCTTGAAAAAGTGCTCCTGGCCAATCCCTGTGGATACAACCCAAGTCTGGTACGATTTGGGACAGCATCTAGTGCTCTCCTGCTCCCCCAAAGGGCCCACATTTTGTCCTAGTGGTTAGTCCCTAAGGATCGGGTTAGGACAGAATCTGTGACCGGCATCCCCTAGCCTCCAGCAGGAGGGAGCAGACAGAAGCACACCCACATTGGGCAATTTCATTCAACTTTTTTCATCTGTCTGGTCATTTCATACAAAGGACGAGAAAACATCAGGGGGCTTAATATCACTCCGATAAGCCACCAGTGAAGTGGTGACATTCATTAGACACCTTCGAGGGTTGCTTTCCCATTGCTAGGTGTCCCACCCGAGGGTCTTCAGGTCACGCTCGCAGCAACCCTGCGCTGGGCTGGCCTGGCACTCAGCTGCATGCCCCACGACCATGACTCACCTTTGAAAGGGTCTGGTTTGGGTTTTGTGCTTTCCTTCTCCATCAGCTCCTGACGCCGCTTCTCAATTTTCTTGTTCCTGTTTACGATGTACTCCTAGAGAAGATGGCACCGAATAAACGACAGGGCAGTGCGTCTGCCTGCCTCTCAGCCGCACAAGCGATGGTTCGGCGCAGGCGGCTGCCAAGGCCCCAAGGGAGGGCAGCCCTGGCTCGGCCGCCCCAAGGACGGGAAGACGGCCCTCCGAGCAGCTGTGTGGGCAGACCTGGAGGGAACTACAGTGGCCAGAGCGCTCGGCTCTCCCTCGGACCCGGGACTTGTACACTGTCATTCTGGAAAGCCCAGGCCTTGTGTTTCCCGACCCCTTCCCTTCTCCGTGCCGATTCCTGTAGGAGCATCACGAAACACTGTGATGGACACCAAGTGTGCTTTACCTGAAGGAACTCCACCGTCTTGTCGGGGAGTTTGGTACTTATAAACCTCAGTGTCTCTTTGTGAAATTTGCTTTGTAGATGCTTCTGGATTTCATCTTCTTCAAAGCTACGAAACTTGCACACAGAACAGGCGAACTGAATCCTGGAGAGGGAAGACGAGAGAAGCAGTGATACAATAACCAGTCCACCTCTGGTTAGAACCGAAATGGAAATGGGAAAGCAATTTCTGTACCAAGACTTCTGACCTCACATGGGGTTTCAGAGTAGCCGTTACCCCAGGTTTCCCCATCTTAACAATGGAAATACAGTCTTGCAAGTATTTCAGGAAGGGATTTATGCACCTTTCCAGTCTGCTGGGCCCAATGGCCCCTAAGAGAACACCCTAAGATTTTTCCAAAACTGTGGACTCCCTAAAAGCCTTCAGACCACTACTCTGGGGGTGGGGTAGGGGTGGTAATTCTGTAACTTCTTTCTGTAGGCACTAGGATATGAGATAACTTCATTAAAAATTTTTTTTTTAAATGTTTATTTTTGAGAGTGAGTGCATGAGCGGGGGAGGGGCAGAGAGAGGGAGACACAGACTCTGAAGCAAGATCCAGGCTCTGAGCTGTCAGCACAGGGCCCAACGTGGGGCTTAAACCCATGAACCACGAGATTATTACCTGAGCCGAAATTGGATGCCCCACCAACTAAGCCACCCAGCCGCCCCGTGTACTTTATTTATCTTTGAGAGAGAGAGAGAGAGAACGAACATGAGCAGGGGAGGGGCTGAGAAGGAGACACAGGATCCAAAGCAGGCTCCAGGCTCCGAGCTGTCAGCACAGAGCCCGACATGGGGCTTAAACCCATGAGCTGTGAGATCATGACCTGAGCTGAAGTCAGATGCCCAAATGACTGAGCCCCCAAGGTGCCCCTGAGGTAACCTCATTTTAATGTCAGGGAGGAATTCTCAGAAGATCTTACACAACTTAAAACCCAAGACAAATTTTCCCATGGGACACAACGTAAAGACCTGTCCCATCAAATTCTACAGCTAGAACTTGGCGTCTCTTTGTGGCCTGCTCTCAAGATCTCACAAATGCAGTCACGCCACAGGGCAAGGGGAGAGCAGGCTCAGAGCCCTACGCCACCAGAGCGGGCCGCTGCTTCCCTCGCTCTGCCCAGGAGGCCCTGGCGAACATGGGGTAACAGCACAGGCCCGGTGGCGCTCAGGCGTCCTCATCTACCGGCTCACACTGCCGCCGGCCCCCAGTGCCTGGCTTCTCTCTGGATGGGGCATGACGCTTACTCTTGCAAGCTCCCCCACTGGAGGATGCACAGAAAAAGTTCTGGAGCCCTATGTGTACGAATGGGTACAACTCTCAGGAAGTGACCAAGGAAATACAGGGTTCACGCTTCCTTGTGACAATTTCTCCAAGTCTCTTTGAGGACCCTCTGTCACTAGGGTGGAGTCTAATGATCCTTCTGAAGAAAATGTCACCTCCGTTCTCATGGGGCACGGAAACAGACCTGACCTAGCCATCATTCGTTACTTACTCACTTAAAAACAAGCAAGCATTTCAGGGACGCCTGGGTGGCTCAGTTGGTTAACTGCCTGACTCCTGATTTCAGCCTGGGTCACAATCTCATGGTTCAGGAGTTTGAGCCCCTCATCAGGCTCTGTGCTGATGGTGCAGAGCCTGTTTGGGATTCTCTCTCTCTCCCTCTCTCTGCCCCTTCCCTGCTTGCTCACTCTCAAAATAAACAAACAATAACAAACATTTCAATGAATTTCTCTTTAAAACTTGGAAGTTCCTACTTCGCAGTTCCTGGCTTTCCTGCCTCTACAGTTAGCTTTTTTGCTAACATCTGCTTTGTACTTCTCTGCACAGGAAAAACACCACCCCATGTGAGCGATAAGGGCACGGATTCCCCATCAGATCATACACAGAGCCTGGGTGTAGAGAGACTGCCATGTGCGGTCAAGGCCTGGGCAACCAAGGGCTCACAAGACTCCCAGTGGTTTCCATTCCTAGTTAGCAGCTGCTTGATTACTGAAAAGGCAGAGAGGCATATGGTGTGGTCACACCGACACCCTTTGCACTACTGCAATTCTTTTTACATCTAGAGACTAAATTTGCAAAGTAGCATCTACAGGTATACAACTGCCATGCCGAATCCCAGAGGCAGTCCGGATCTGGACANGCACCTTCTTAGCAGCTCTGCTGAAGTTCACTTGTCTGGGGTGACAGATACAAGCAGGGAACAGGGAAACTCCCTACAGGTCAGCAGGAGAGCAATGGCGCCGCCTGCTGGACACACGCGGGGCAGCGACCCACTGGCAAGAACGTAGTGCCGTCGCCATTTCCCAAGTTTTGTCTCCTCTGGACCTCACTCGGATGTCCTGTCTCCTCTGGACCTCACTCGGATGTCCTGACAGACCCCGGAGTCAGATCAAACCAGGCTGCTCCTCACTGCGCAGTGAAGACAGACGAGCTCAGGAGGACCCTGCCAGTGCCCAGGTCCCCACCCACGCCCCCCACCGGGCCTGCCCCCTCACCTGTCGGCCGCCCGGTCTCGCATGCGGTCTCTCCTCCTTTGCTTTTCCTTTCTCTTCTTTACTTCATCATCCTCGTCGTCCTTCTCTCCTGTAACAGACAAGTCCCTTCGAGACGCCCTGAGGAGCCCGCAGAGGAGCTGAGCACCAGGGCCTTGATGGGGACCACGGCTGGGCCACCACACCCCGTGCCTGCCGCCGCCTCCACACACGGCAGGGTCAGGACACCCTGAGGCACCAATAGTCTGTCAAAGGCCCCCAGCAGGGATAGGCCTTTGAGGAGAACCCTTGGGAGTTCCCAGGGAGTCGCCTCACATGCCCCCACGGTGTGACGAGGCTGGGACGGGCCAGGGACTCGGCCTGCCCATCCCACGCACACCACGGCCCACCTGCTCTCTCTGTCCTTCCCTACCCTGCTTTTCTGATCCAGCGCCCTGCCATCGGGTCTCCTCCCCAAGTCACTTAAGGAGAGAGAGAAGCGATTCTTCCCAGATAAGAGGCAGCAGCGGGGAGGCCTCAGAAAACAGAGCGAGCAGCTCTACCGCCCTCCGTCCCACCTCTCGGTGGACCATGACGACTGTCCCGTCAGCCTCCTCTGAACTAGGGCCTCAGCAGGTCTGACAGTCCTTGCTGGCCCGAACTCTATCTTCCACTCACAAAAACCGTCCATCTAGGGCTTTCCCAGAGCTACGAGGGAAGCAGTCCTAGAAACAAAAGTGGGAAGAGACCAATTGGTCCTCCGTCCGTCCCCTGGGGCCAGCGCCAGGGGCTCGTCTGAGCGCTGTGCAGCCCAGCGTCCCAGCATGAGGCCGGGCCAGGTCACCGCGGCTCAGGGCCAGACACTGAAAAAAGGTTGGATAAGCATCTGAACTGTAACCCCTACCCCTGATGCCAGTCACGAGACTGTCCCACGAAGATGGCGACCGGCGTGCGCTGCTCAGAAGCCTCTCAAAAGGGCGTGTGGGATTTTTGGCAAGAGGTCACTGCCTGAAACTATTACTGTTGTTTAATAGCAAAGTCATCCCGGGTAGGTAGCAGGACCTGCGCGCAATAAACATGTCACCTTTGCTTTAGCATTTACCCTGCTGCACGAGCTGCAAACTGCTCTGTGTGGTCCCAAGCTATAGGAATGATCACTTCGATCAACAAGGTGGGAGGGCCTCATAGGGTTGGCCAAGCCTAAACACACAGGAGAAGGAGCATCTAAGCCAGGAGCCTGCAGGTTTATGGGAGCAGAGCCACAAAGGAGCCAGCCTGTGGTTCTTGGGGAAAACCAGCTATGGACAGACCCATGGGAACGGGAAAAGAAACAAACGGCTTCTGGGTAAGCTCAAGGCCACGGTGTCTCGGGCTGCTTCTCCACGCCCCCCTGAAAGGGTTTAACCTTGCTCTGCTCTTGCCGCTTACTTTGGACTCTTAGGTCTCCCACAATGGCCCTGATGAGACCTGCTGAGCAAGGAGTAGCTCTGGAGGATCCGGGCTTGGGTGCCCTTGACAGGCCTTCCTCCCTCCCATCCCCCCCTTCCAGCCCCCAACCCGGGAAGGTGTCTGAGCAGCCACGTGCACTGCTGCTGCCAGCACGCCCACCACAGAGGCTGAGTGCACAACCCTGGGCTGGCAACAGAGGGAAGTGTGAAAAGAAAGCAGCCCAGGAAAAAACAGTACAGGGACCTGCAATAGGCCAATAGGGAACAGAGCAGACAGGCTGGAGAGCACCTTTTTCTTTTTTTGCATTTCTGAGACTCTCCCTTCCCTACCGCTGCAAGCCGCTGCACACACTCAGAGCTGAGGTTTGCCCCCTCTCTCGACAGCCTATATCGAGTGAGGCAAACAGACCTGTTTCCAGCAAGTGCTGCTCTAAGCACTGGAGCAAAGCCTGGGGGTGAGCACCATGACCAAGGCCCACCTGGTGGCCACAGCCCCTCTTCTGCCCTGAGCCGCCAGGCCCTCCATCCAGGCCCCGGGCTTGCTCAGAAGTGCAGCCTCGCCGGGAGCCGGGCGGGCAGTCCCAGGAAAGCTCAAAGGGACATGCAGCGATGCCTACCTCTCTGCCTCCCGGAGTCAAAGAACTCGTCCTCCTGAAAAAGGGCACATAAAGGTGGACAGTGAGGTGGAGTTTCCAGAACCCTCCACAACCAGCCTAGCACCCTGCCACCACCTGGTCACAATGTGTTAGGACAAGTGCCAGGGCAGTGGGACAGATGCTGGGGGTGTCCTGTCACTATTCTTGGTTGCCTTCTGAGGTTGTGTAATGACGAACATACTTTTTCATTGAAGTCAGTGGCCCTCTTTCAGTTCTTTCTAAAGAATTCCCTCTAGCCGCCACATGGGAAGGCCAACAGCCCATCCATCGGCTCTGTGTCAAGAAACCCTCATTTGCAGGATGCTAGTTCCAACACTCTATACCAAAAAAGAGATTTACCAAGTTTCCAGGCCATTTGTTTATATTTACCAAGGTTATAACAAATGCATCTAACTGAAACTCACAATACTCCCCATTTTTTAGCCATCAAGCTCAATATTAACTTACTCAGCAGCAGATACAGAGATTCCCAGACTCAAGATCTAGGCAAGCCAGATCAGGAGCAAGAAAGACACTCCCAGAAAGCTGAAAATCCACTGTATTCTGCCTCCCCAACCCCCCACCCATCTGACCATTAGCAGCACTTGGCTGAGACCTTCACATAGCCAGATCTCCAGGCCCTGGCCTAGACATGAATCAGAATTTGCAGGGGTTGGGGTGGGGGGCGCAAACGCGGACTACCTCGGTGCTTGTGCATGATCATGGCTAAGAGCTGGCCCTAAATGCCTGTCTCTCATGACCGGTTTTTAAGGCGGAAGGACATGGATGCAGCTCAGCACCAGCACAGAGCTGGCAGTAAGTAAGGCTTCTAGGCCTGTCTGAAAGCCTCAGCCACATGCATGGTTAGGCGCATCGCTGAGGACACAGGAGTGTCTGTGGGGGAGGGCTGGGAGTGTTTTCAGGAAGGGAAGGACGGTTTGTATTTGTTTGAGAGAGAGAGAGAGAGAGAGAGAGAGACAGTGCGCACAAACGGGGGAAAGGAGCAGTGGGAGAGAGAATGCCAAACAGGTTCTGAGTTGTCAGTGCAGAGCCCGACACAGGGCTCAATCCCACAACCCTGGGCTCATGACCTGAGCAGAAATCAAGAGTTGGACACTCAACCGAGCTACCCGGGCGCCCCAGGAAGGGAGGTGCTGTTACAAATACAAATTTCTGGCTGCAAGTCAGCCTCTTAAATCCGCTCACACAATAGTCAAGTCTACCACAGATGCTGCTCCTGCCTCTGGGAGAAAGAGAGTAAATGTAAAGAAGGGACCCCACGCCGGAAACAAAGGAGGCTGACCAGTGAGGTTGGACTTACACCCCTGAATTCTTCATCTCCCGACCGGAAGTCAGCAGCCCCATCATCTACCGGACACAAAGAAGAGGGAAAATCAGCCCCGCAGTAGCTAGCCCACTCTGTTCCCACCCTCCCGAGCTCACTGCCCAGAGCAGCCACTTGTCCTGACGGCAGCGGGGGCCGTGGGAGTGCAGGCGATATGTGCCACCCTGGAGTTCAACCCATGTCCACTGCATGGACGGGCAGGCAGAGCACCAAGCACAAAACGGACACATCTCACACCCACCCGGGCCTCCTGGCCCCCAGGGCATACCATTTTCAGAAAAATCTCCTTCGCTGTCAGCCCGGGCCAGTTTGGTGTCAGGCTCGTCGTAGATCTGCAACTGCTTCCGCTTCCTGCCCATGCCATCTGGGCCACAGCGATCAGACCCTCTCCGCCTGGGCTACAGACACAAGCACATCCGATGTACCGCTTACCCAGACCATTAAGAAACCCCAGAGAAATGAAGAACAGAGAAGTTGTAAGATCAGAGAACAAAGGCAGGAAAGGTCTTTGATCTTTGCAGAAAACAAAGAAAGAAAGAGGACACAGTTGAACTCCGCCCCCACCCGCAATTTTACACTAAGCAAAGAAGTCGGATGCAAAAAACCACATATTATGTGATAACGTTCACGTGAAAGGCCTGGGAGGGGTAAAGCTACAAAGGCAGAGAGATTAGCCGTTGCCAAGACTCGAGGAGAGAGCAGGGAGTGACTGCTAAGGGCAGAGGTTGGCTTCTTTCTGGATTGATGGAAATGCTGAAAATTAGACGGTGGTGAAGGCTGCGCATTTGTGTACATTTTTACTAAAACTCAATCGTACACTTAAAAATGAGTGAATTTTACAGTGTCCGAATTCCCAAGTTTTCCTCAATAAAGTTGTTTGTAAGTTGGCAGATTAGAGCTTCCCAAGGGCTTACCCGATCCCTCATCCGGGTCTGTGACCGGCCGCATCCATAGGGCCCAGAGTTGTCGTAACCGCTGGCCCCCTGCATGCCCATCACACTGAAGTCCGGGGCCATGGACTGGGAGAAGAGGGATGGCGGTGGCCTGCTGGGGGAGGGGCCTCCCAGGCCCCGTCCACCCACATAGTTCAGCTCCGGCCAGGGAGCAGACAGGGGCTCCGAGGAGGCTGCTGGCGGCAAGAAAGGGTCGCTGCGCATGAAGGCGCTGGGGGTGCTCCGGTCCTGGAAGCGGCCCTGGCCCTGGCCCCGGCCCCGCATGAAGCCATCGAGGGAGCCCCGCTCTCGGGCTGGGTCCCGGCAGTCACTGTATTGACTGCTAAAGCCACCATTCCGGTCAGGCCCCAGGTCAAAGTCATAGTCGTAGCTGTAGCTGGGGCGGTAGGGCTGGTGCTCGGGCAGACAGGGTCTGGAGTCATAGGACTCAAACGACTGGAAGCGGAAGGAGCTGCAAAGGAAGCAGAACCATCACCACAGTCTGGGCACGTGTGCAAGTCTCCCACAAAGCTGGCTCTCCACACCACCACGCAGCCCTCCTGAGTGCTCGGAAGGCAAAACCCACCAACAATCCCCCTTCAACACTGTTGAACGAGGTGCATGGAGCCCTTGGCTCTGAGAGCGACAGGGTCTACAGGTACCTGACGCAGAAATAAGTTAAGGAGTCTGGTGTCGTTCAGCTAACAGTCACACCCTAAGCCCCACCACGCAGGAAGCCAGAGAGTCCAAGCACAGTGCCTCTGCCGGTAACACCCAACTCATCCACTCCATGTTCAGGAGGGAGCCGAGGAACATCCTCGCTGGAAGAGGGGGTACCCACTGCCATCTGCACAAAGCTGGGGTGTGGGATCCCCAGGGAAGGGCTCAGGTCCATAATCACCTCTCCCGGTCCTGCATGCCCTCCCCACCGCCGCTGCTCCCGCCCCTGCCTCCTTCCTTGGACATCATGTCCAACCGCTGATTGATCTTGGCAATGAGAGAGTCGGAATTGTCGGTACATGGCTCTGGGCCATAAGAAGCCATGTGCATGGCAGGGCCCCCAGCCCCCAGGCCGTCGCTGGCCTTGGTGGCCTCCCACGAGGCTGGGCCATAGTTGTAGGTCGCTCCTGTGGGGACGCTGGTGTTCTGGGCACCGTAGTAATTGTAGTTCTCATAACCTGCCACAGGGAGGAAGAGCACATCAGACCTCAGTGGCCACAAGGTCAGTCTATAGCAGACCGTCTGGAGAGAAGCACCCACTGCCCACAGGGAAGGAAGACGGTCAAGGAACCACGGGCGCTGGTGTCAGCTCACACCGTGAAGCTCACCCACCAAGAGGCAGCAGGAGACGGGCAGGGGCTGAGCCTCAGCCACAAGTGGCTGGCTTTCTGCACCAGATCGGAGCGCTTGCTCCCCACCTGAAGCCAGAGGTGGCTGCGAGCCCATGAATGGCAGTTGGGGCTGCTGCTCCCAGAACACAGCCGCAACCCCTGCTGCCAGCAAGTTCTCTGTGACACTGCCTGGGCCTGCCAAGCCTTCGGGAGAGCTGTAGGCACAGCCAGGATGGGACACTGTTGGGGGGGGGGGGGGGGGG
>NW_027531305.1:677700-683152 GCF_008692635.1 Crocuta crocuta
GGGTAGGTCTCTGTATCCCAGTCCCTCTGGGTGGCCGATCAGAAGCCTTCTTCTGCACCCACAGACCACCAAAGGGCCTACCTTGCCAGCTGGCCACACCAGTTCCATATGCACCTGAGAAGAAACAAAAACACACAGGAGCTTTGTTTATAGAATGAAAGTGCCTGAGACACCCCCACAGCCCCAACTGTCACCTTACTCTGCCACTTGCAGGTCTAGGGCTACAGGCAGCTGTGGCAGTATTGTGGGCGGCACCCCCGATTGGCCATTAAGGCCAGGAATGGCTGTGGCCCACTAGCTGTAAAACTCACTTCCTACAGAGCACTCTGTTAAGCATAATGGAGACTTCTCTCGTGGGTAAGCCTGATCTCCCCCATCAGGACAATGAGAAAGGACAGTGCAGCCTTCCCAGGAAATGTCCAGGCACCAGCCAAGAGGCAGACAGGGCTAGATCCTCTGGCAGAACCCTTCAAAGGTGCCAGTTCTCACCATGCGCCAGAGCTCAGGCACTGCTAACACAGTGAGTACATCAGTGGAACATCATGTCCCCAACTCAACTGAGCAAGGTCTAGGGCTATGTACCTGAGTGACATGGAAGGCCTCTTCCTGGGAAACTTGGCGATGGGAGAAAAAGTGACCCTACCACCCCCAATGGTGCCGGGGTCCAACGCCAGGCTCAGAAAACAAAGCAAGCCCTCATCCCATCCTCTGGAATGAGTAATGGCAAAAGGAAGAAAACCTCGCCACCAGGTAGGACATTGTGGTCTTTTCAACGTACCAAGCACCCAGCATTGTGATCTAGATTCCAGAGCAGGGCCAGCAAAAAGGCCTCCAGGCCCAGTCTAGCCCACTGCCTGTTTTTGTACAGCAAGCAAGTGAAAGATGGGTTTTACTTTTTTAAATGGTTGGGGGGGGNGCAGTATTTCATGGTGTGAATTTTGACATGAAACGTATCATTTATATATTTGTCAAAACTCACAGAACTGTGCAACCACAGTGACTATTAATATAAACTGTGGGCTATAATTAACGTATCGACACTGATTCGTTACTGATAATAAACGTATTGCACTAATTCAAAATATTAATGATGTGGGAAACTGCTGGGGTGAACGCAGACTTTCTGCTCAACCCCATCAAGTCTAAAACCACTTAAAAAATAAAGCCTATTACCCTCCTACACTGTTGGTGGGCATGTAAACTGGTGCATCCCCTCTGGAAAACAGTGTGGAGGTTCCTCAGGAAACTAACAATAGAACTCCCTTATGACCCAGCAATAGCACTGCTAGGAATTTACCCAAGGGATACAGAAATGCTGATGCATAGGAGCACATGTACCCCAATTCTCATAGCAGCACTCTCCACAATAGCTAAAACATGGAAAGAGCCTAAGTGTCCATCAATGGACAAATGGATCAAGAAGATGTGGTTTATCTATACCATGGAATACTACGTGGCAATGAAAAAGAATGACATCTGGCCATGTGTAGCAACATGGATAGACCTTGAGGATGTTATGCTAAGCAAAGTAAGTCAGGCAGAGAAGGACAAATATCATATGTTTGCACATATAGGAGGATTAGGAGGAACTTAACTGAGGACCATGGGGGAGAAGAAGGGGGGAAATGGTGAGGGAAAGGAAGAGAGGCAAACCATGAGAGACTCTTGAATGCTGAGAACAAACTGAGGGCTGATGGTTGGGGAGAAGGGAAGGGTGGAGGAGGGCACTTGTGGGGATGAGCACTGGGTGTTATATGGAAACCAATTTGACAATAAAGTATTTGTAAAAAGAAAAAAAAAAAAAGAAAAGAAAAAAAAAGAAAGCCTATTAATCGCAAAAGTCTATCATACCCGCAGCTATTTGCTCTGAATAGAATAACAAACTCCTAAAATAAAGGCTATTTTGCCACGTAAGAAAATTATATGGTATGCAAATTTCAGTGTCCTTAAGTATCACTGAAAAACAAGCACGTTTGTTTGTTTATAACCCCCTCTGGGACTTTTGGGCGGCAGAGACTGTGTAGCCCCGAAGCCCAACTACGCGGCCCTTTACAGAACAGGCCTCCTCCAGACCCTCGGGCTAGCCCTGGGGTGCCGGTCCAGCTCTCCAGGTATAGGTCACCATCCCTGGCCCTGGTGGGCGAGCCCCTCAGGCGTGTGGGGTTGAGGCCACACCTCCCCGTGAGGTCTTACCTTGGGTGTTGGCAGGTCCAGCACTCCATGCCCCATAGCCTGCCAAGAAAAGACCTGTGAGTTAGGATCCTATGTGTCACATGGAAAACTTCTGAGGGGCCTAACATGGTTGCCTTGTAGGAGAGTTCGGTGCCGGCCTCACAAGAAGGCAGCGTAATGACGACACTGTCCCTCTAACAGTACTGAGCAGGTTGATCGCATGACCACACTCTGCAGGCCTGAGTTCACAGCAGGCAAGAGTGAGGGGAACAGGCTTTGCGGCCAGCTCTGCCAGCGGCCTGCGGACGGAGCCTGGCGTGAGCCTGGCTCCACATGTAAGAATGACACAGGACAAGGTGCCAGCTAACCCAGTACTAGGATACAGCTGTGCCCACATCCCCAGCGTGGCCCACCCACCAAGCAGCTGTAAATCCCCCATAACTGAGAGCAAAGTTCAGATTTTGAGGACAACTGTGTCTCTCTAGGCTTCACTTCTTGGTGACTTTGGACCCTCCCATGCTCCCGGGGCTTAGGTCCCAGGACTTCAGCCTGGCCTAAGGCATCCAGGCTCCCCTCGCCCCTGCAGACTCCCATGACAGCATCTGTCTGGGCCCTCGTCATTTTTGTGTCCCTGGAGCCTGAGACAGAGCTGGGCACAGGCAGCCATCCGCACCTGCCAATGATCCTCACCTTTACAAAACAGGAACATAACCTGTGTCTCTTACCAGAATGACTCAAGCCACTAGCCAAGTGCCCAGCGCGTGCCCACCTATGACAGGCAAGGGGCACATGTTAGTCAGTGTCCCCGAATGCCATTTAGAGAAGAGAAAGTTAAGGCTTGGAGATTTGGAGACGCATTGCTGAAGTCTGCCCTTTGCAGGCTACAGTCTCCCATGCCGCACAGCCTTCTATATCTGCGCGGGAGAAAGACTAGCAATCCTTACAGGAAGTGACCAAACACAGGGCGCTAGTCTAAATACCATCCACTAACCATATAACCTCCTAACACCCCTTCAGATGGATAATATTTACCCTATTGTCCCCAGAGGCTCAAGAGGCTGGCACTTGCCCATGATCACGGGGCTGGAGAATGGAAGAACTGAGACATGAACTCAGATCTAGGTGCCGCCTATGGCCGGGGAACAACTGTCAAGGCTCAGCAAGTCCTGAGAAATAGAACTCCAGGTGGAAAAGCCACAGAGGAACTCAAGGAGGCCCCAGCATTTGAACTAAACCTGAAGGGTTTGGGCAGGTAGGAAGGCAGGGGCATATAACCTCTTCGTGCTCAGGGAGTGCAGAGGGCAGGGTAACTGGCTGAAAGATCTGGTGGGAAGCGGACAAAGAACTGTGACACCCAGTCAGATGCAGACAAAACGGGGAAAGGAAGGGTGAGCCACCCCGGAACACCAGGCACCTCAACAGCTCTCTTGCAATTCCTGCTGCTGGATCCTAACACTGCCACCTTTAGAGATCAGTGCCTTCTCTAGCTGTTGCAGGTGACACCAGACTGCTTGCTTCTCCAACCTCAGATGCTTGGATAGAGGGAGCACTTGGTCAAGCCCCTACCCCACGTATTCCACCTTCAACTGCTCCCCGCGGACAAACTTGGCTTCCAGCACGCAGCAAAAGCATCCTAGGAATCTCGGAATCTGGACAGTGAGAGCTGGTCGCTCGAGAAGATCCGTCCTGCCGCAGACCCTGAGGCCCAAGCGGGGATAAGGCACGTCCCCTCGTACACAGACCCCAGGCACCTCCAGGACACAGCAAGGGGCTGCCTGAAGGCAGGCCAAGAATCCGTCACCACCCCAGGGCACATCAGGTTTGCAACTCTGCACAAGATCCCCAACACTTGACCCTCGAAGTGCGGTCCTAGGCCAGCACGAGTCGTGTACGCGGCAGGCGCCCGCCGACACTAGCCCCTGCAGAGACCGCGCGCGCACCGGCGGGGCAAGGTCCACCCAGCGCCTCCCCGACGGCTTCCGGGACCTGCGCGACGCACCACGTGCCCCGCGCGCAGGCCCCGGCCAAGCCCCACAGCCCCGAGACGCGCAGCCGAACTCCCTCGGCCTCCAACCGCGGACCCCGCGCCCCACGAGCTCGTGCGGTGGCTCCGCCCCCGGGCGCCGCCATTTTGTGGTCTGCCGAAGCGGGAAGGCGGGCCTCGGAGCGCGGGGTCGGCCCNGCACGCAGCACCCTGGGAGCGACGACTCCGAGGTCCAATGAGCAGCGCGCGCGCGCCCCGGCCTCCTCTCCGCTGCGTCGGGCTGGAGTAACCGTGCTCGGGCGTAGGCCCTGGCCCCGCGGCCCTCTACGCAGCGGCGGCTGCGTCGCCCGAGCAGCGCCCGTCCACCCCACCCCCAAATGAATNGGCTGCCACAGGACGCATGCGCTCAACACACTTTCCGCCGTCCGCTACTGGAAGGCCAGGCGCATACGTCACTCCTTCCGCACACCACCACTGGCTGGCTTTCGCTGCGCACCCGCCCGTCGCCCCCGTTGGCCTTCCGGTTGCTTGGAATCGGCTTTCACAGCATCTTGGGAGTTTTGGTCCGGACACGGAGTCCTACTCTGCGCAGGCGCTTCCCTCTACCTCCCCGCCCCCAGTGCGCAGTCGCACCCCCACCCTTTCCCGGATCCCGCGCGCAGGCGCAGACCGCTCCCCACGGCGTCTGCCGTGCCGCAATAAATGAACGAGGAAAGTGGGATGGAAAGAGCTTTATTAGGCTCGGCTTCCAGCCTTGTCCACGCGGGTCCCGCCCGCCCCGGGCCCGGGTCACGGTGCGCCCCCACCACCCTCCTCGTCGTCGTCGGCCTCCACGTCGAGGCCCGGGATGCCGCGGATCTGGCGCTGAAGCGCCCCGCCCAGTAGGGGCAAGGCCTCCTCCTCCTCTTCGGGGGGTGGCGGCGGGGGTGGGGACGTGGCCCCAGGGGCCGGCTCTGGAGGCCGGGGGGGCGGCGCCGGCGCGCCCTCTGCACCCTCCGCACCCCCTGCAGCTTCTACCAGCGCCCCCTCGTCCAGGGCGCCGCCCTCGGCCTCCTCCTGCTCCTTCTCCTCTTCGGGGCTATCCGTGAATGGGTTCTCACCCTGTGGGGGGAGGGACGCGGATACTGAANAACCCAGGCGGCGCGCCTCACCTTCAGGTAGCGCTCCAGCTTCTTGCTGATGATTTTGTTGTTGAGGATGCTGCGGGCCACCATGAGCGAGGACTTCTTGGACTGCTCCATCATGAGCTGCAAGCAAGGCAGGCAGGGCTGGAGAGGCTGCTCTCAGCGCCAGGGA
>NW_027531305.1:683660-708724 GCF_008692635.1 Crocuta crocuta
GGGGCTCTAGGTAACCACGTGGCATTAAGAGGACAAATGTACCTTAGGTACAAGCACGGACCCTAGACCTGATCTTTGCTCAAATGCTCCATTCTTCTACATCGTACTTACTGTTAGACAAGTCTTTACCGTTGTACAGCAGCAATCTGACGTGCTCACATAAAAACTACAGTGAACAAATTAAGAAACCTAAATGCCAAAGGTGCAACCCATCACAAGAAGCCAACCGCCCATAGGCAAGGAACTCGTTAAGACCAACGGGGAATATAAAAGTAGGAATACAAATGTCAAACAGCACATTTAAGGGATACACCTTTTAACTCACAGAATTCCGAAGATGAAGAATTATACCCCAAATGTTAAGGGTGAAGAGCGACAGTTCTACCTTTGATGGTGAGAGGGCCAACTGTTTACTTACTTTCTGGAAAGCAGTTTAAATAAAATGTGTCAAAAGTAAAAATCTGTCTCTAATTCTTTACAGGAATCTATCTTAAGTTTAAGACTTGGAAACATTCACACACATGGTTGCAGTAGTGAGAAACTGGAAAGCACCTACATATTCTGTTAAATAAATCATACATTCCAAAGATCACCATGCAGTCCGTAAATAGGGCTCATCTCCGCCCGCCCCTGTGTGGTAAGAAAGGTGTGTGATGGGCCAGGGGGTACACAGAGTGCCAGAGCCTTTCTGTCTGAAATGCTAGGTGGTTCCCTCAATGGCCCGGAGTACAGGCAGCTCTCACTTTCATCATTACAAAGGTTATGCATAAAGCTGTAAGCCGGAAGAAAAGGAGGAAAGCTATTTTTGTTGGCATGGGGAGGAGGGGCCCACCTGCAAAGACCCTACTGCCGCAGCCCAGCTAACTCTATACGTCCTCTCCCTTGCTGTTCCTACTCCCGTTCCGAACCTTCACTTCTTTACTCATTTTCACTGCTACTTGGGGAAGATATGACTGAACTCAAGCACACTCAAAATGAAACAAATTAAAGGTGTGCAATTAGGATACTAGGTCAGCCCACTTCCTCCGCAGTTCCTCACTTGCCAACACATTACCGTCCTCCCTGTACGCGCAGAGAGGTACACCCAATTCCCAGCTGAAGCCCATTTACACGGTTTCCAGGTTTTTGCTACAATAACCCAACACCGCCAAAATAACCTTAAATACTTTCATGCTGGTGCTTTTAATTCTACCAAACAGGTTCCCCAAAGTGACAGTGCCCCAGTACTCTGCAAAGAACGTTGTAGTAATTATTATTATTAAATTATGGAAACATTATTATTAAAACAATGTACTTCTCCTTCTGCCTCCTCAGGAGCCTCAGATGTTATCACTGTTGGATACTTCTGGGGTCCAATGAAAGAGAAAAGAATGTGTGCTGCCTCTCATGACATTTCCCCTGCCCGACAGCAAAATCTGAGTGATCCGATACGCACGCTGGGCCACCTGCCCAGCGTTTCTATGAGGTCATCTTTTCCACAACCTCTGGGTTTCCTGGCTTGCTCTCAGGAAGGCTTTCTGTAACCTCAAGGTAAACAAACAATCTTCTAAATTTTGCTATCTTTTCTTTTTCACGTGTATGATTTCTGGAATTGAATATATGGTATCAGGTTAGGGGTCCAACTTTCAGCTTGCTTTTGCAGAAATTTATGAGATGAACTATTCTCTGTTGAATTGACATATGGGTCTATAATCCCTTCTCCACAAATTTGAAACCCAGAAGGAAAAGTTTTCCCTTTAAACTCCATTATGTTTTTATACAATCTTTATTTATCCCACTTATATAAGTCACTTGAAGAATTACCTATGGTTCAACTACAAGTCACTTTCCCAGAGCCCGCTAGGGATCTTAGCGATCATTACCATGTAGCTGTTCTGAAAACAAAAAAATGATTTGAAAACATCTGGCCCTAGGATTTTGGATAAGGAACCTGTATCGACTTTATCAGTTACTAAGCTCCAAAACATACTGGGATCTTTCATTAGACACTCTCATCTGGTTCTACCATTTTATTACTATGCCAACATCACTTTTTGTTTTTAATTGCAGTGGCTTTCTAAAAACTTATTACCTGCTAAACCAAGTCTCTGAACTCAGCTACCGCCCTTTGTATAAATTTTCTTGACTGTTAGACTTAATTCTACAACATAAACTTTAAAACATTTTCATTCTGTCCCCCTCCTCAGAGTATGAATGGAATCCCATTAACTGTCCACATTAATATGTGGCAGATGTTTTTGTTTTCTTCTGCTATTAAGTCTCTTATGAAGAACACTGCATACTTCTCTATTCATTGAAGTCTTATTTCATATCCTTTGAGTTTAAGATCCCATACCTGTCTTCTTAGATCTATATTCCTAGTTATTTTATGCATCTTGTAGTTGCTGTGAGTAGATTTTTCCCCATTTATATTTCTAACTGGGTATTACTAGAATGAAGACAATTTATTACTTTTCTGTATGTTATTTTGAATTCCACATCTCTTTGTCAAATTCTATTAAGTCTAAGGCCACTTTGCTGTAATCATTCAGCTTTTCTAAGGCTATAATCAGATTATTTGCATATAAAGTTTTCATTTCCAGTATTTCACACTGATAGTTGCTAATTTCTTTTTTTTTTTTTAATTTTTTTAGTGTTTATTTATTTTTGGGAGACAGAGAGATAGAGTGCAAATAGGAGAGGCACAGAGAGAAGGGGAGAGACAGAATCCAAAGCAGGTTCCAGGCTCTGAGCTGTCAGCAAAGAGCCCGATGTGGGGCTCGAATCCATGAAGCGTGGGATCATGACCTGGGCTGAAGTCGGACACTCAACCGACTGAGCCACTCAGGCGCCCCAATAGTTGCCAATTTCTTATCAAACCATCCTTGTATTCCAGAAACGAATTATAGTGTATTACTTGCTTGAACTGAATTGAATACACTAGATTGGTAATTAGTAATTTATACTTAGCCCTTTTATTCTTTCTTTTTTTAAGATTTTATTTTTAAGTAATCTCTGCACCCAATGTGGGGCTCGAACTCACAACCCCGAGATCAAGAGTCATATGCTCTCCTGACCAAGTCAGCCAGCTCAGTCCTACTTAGCACTTTTATTATTATTTTTTTAATGTTTTATTTATTTTTGAGAGAGAGATAGACACAGTGTGAGCAGGAGAGGGTCAGAGAGAGGGGGAGACACAGAATCCGAAGACAGGCCCCAAGCTCTGAGCTAGCTGTCAGCACAGAGCCTGACACGAAGCTCGAACCCATGAACCGTGAGATCATGACCTCAGCCAAAGTCGGACGCCCAACTGACTGAGCCACCCAGGCGCCCCAGCACTTTTATTCTTTAATAATAAACTGATCTAGGGGCGCCTGGGAGGCTCAGTAGGTTAAGCGTCTGACTTCGGCTCAGGTCAGATCTCACAGTTGGTGGGTTTGAGCCCCACAGCTCAGAGCCTGGAGCCTGTTTCAGATTCTGTGTCTCCGCCTCTCTCTGCCCTTCCCCCACTCATGCTCTGTCTCTGTCTCAAAAATAAATAAACTATAAAAAAAATTAAAAAAAAAACTGATCTACAGTTTCATTATGGCATTTTCCTTATCAGAGTTTTGGAATGAAGGTTAAAACATCTTCCTAAAAATGCACGAGAGGATGAACTTCCAGCGTGGCAACCTGACAAGCTATGGGGCACTGCTCCCTGGTGAAACTGATGAAGACTATAAAACACTACAACCCTTTCAAGTCAAGGGAAATGGTCCTAAGGATATACACCGAATGAAGAAACACTACGTAAGGAAAAGCTAAAACTCAGTAAAGATTGTGAGCTGTGGTGGTTTAAACATGGCCTGTTGCTTCCCTGCCTTCCCCAGCTCATCACAGTTGGAAGGCTGCATCTTCCCAGGAGGGACGTGGAACGTCAGCGATTCTCTTTTCGAGCTCCCTGCTGCAGTAGCTACGTTCTGGGCAAGTTCATGGGAGATGCTGTGGCACCCTTCTTTTCTCCAGCCCCCATTCATTGGCTCGTTCATAAAGCTGAGCTCCCGGGCCTTGGAGAGGCAAACCAAAGCAAGACCAGAGGCTACAGGTGTCACCTTCTCTCCCCAGTCTCTCCTAAAGCAGTAGACACCGTGGGGAAGCAGCACTGCAGAATCCCCACACCCAGCTCAGAGCCTAGGCTCAGGTTTTACCCAGGGGTAGGCCTTACAACAATGAGCTCCCAAATCTCTTCCCAAAGGAACGAACTTTATTCAGAAGACTGTGAGAAAGCTCAAGACTGGACGGTATGTAGAAAAACAATTAAAAGGAAACTAGTAGATTTGATAACAATATATATTAAACCATCAGCTGCCCCAGTTACCAGAACCAGTAGAAGAGTTCAGAAGAGCCTCCAGGGCTCACAACTCTCAAACCATGACCTCAAAGATTATTCCTATAGAAGAGTGTGGATTTATTTAATTGGATCAGATTGGAGAGCAATGTAATGCCTCAAGGCATTGCTGAAAACAACACAGCAATCAGCCAATAACTTGTATCCTTGATAACAATTGAGTGTAGTCTAGGCAAGAAAAAAAAGAACCCTGTCAAAACCACTGTTGTCTCAGGGTGGCTGTGCCCTTGCCCACAGCTTCCTCCTTCAAGGCACCCTGGCAAAAGTTTCACATTGTGGGGATCAAAGAGACTTAAAAAATAATTTCACTAGACAAATAGATAAGCAAATACAGTAGCAAGACTGTGGTGGGGGTAGGAAGAAGAGAAGAGCATAATCACATGGTCTCATCAAATAGAGAACATTAGTAGAGACAAATTATAAAAAAGAAACCAAAACAAATCTTGGAGCTGGAATGTGTAATAACTGAAATGAAAATTTCACTAGATGGGCTTAACAGTAGATTTGAACTGGCAGAAGAATTAGAGACTTTATAGATTGGTAGATATGATCTGAAAAAGAGAAGAATGAAGAAAAACAGTCTCAGACAAGCTTGAGACAGCATTAGGTGAGCCAAAATATGCATTATGGAAATACCAAAAGAAGAGTAGAAAGCAGCAGAAAAAAAAATACAGAAAAAAAATACATGAAAAAAAATGCATGCAAACTTGCCAAATCTGATGAAAAACTTTAACGTAGAGATTCAACAAACTCCAAGTAGCATAAATACAAAGAGATCCACAAAAGACTTCTCATAATAAAACTGCTGACAGCCAAAGACAAGGGAAAATGCCTGAAAAGCAGGAAAAGAAAAATGAATCATCAGTTAAAAGGGAACCTCAATAAGGTTAAAAGCTGGCTTCTCATGAGAAACCAGGCCAGGAGGCAGTGAAATAACTTTGCAAATGCTCAAAGAAAAACACGTGTCAACCAAGATTCCAGCATCCAGCAGAGCGATCTTCCAGAGATTCAGGTGAAACAGAGGCATTCCCCAAAACAAATACCTGAAAGAGGCTGCTGCCAGCAGACCTTATAAGAAGTACCCAAGTTCTTCAGGCTGAAAGCAAGCGGCCCCAGATAGTTATGCAGATCCAGGTGAAAGAACAATAAAGGTAATTATAAAAAACACTATAAATGTATAATTCTTTGCCTGTCTTCTCAACGGACTGAAAAGAAGTTGTACAAAAATACACATACACAACTGTACTGTTTGGTCTATACCAGAGAAATATAACATGTTTGCCAATAACAGCATAAAGAAGATGGGGGGACTAAAGTTGTATTGAACTACTAAGGAAGTGGTAACTTGAATCCACGGGAAGAACACAAATAGAACCAAAAATGAGAAATAAGAAGGCTAACATAACAGAAGCTAGAAATACAGAAGTGCTGTCCTTCTGTCAGCTTCCTTATTTATTTTATTTTTTCAAAGTCAGCTTGGTGTGCCTGGGTGGCTCAGTCAGTTGAGTATCGACTTAAGCTCAGGTTATGATCTCAAGGTTCGTGAGTTTGAGCTGTGTATCAGGCTCTCTGCTGTCAGCACGGAGCCCGCTTGGGATCCTCTGTGCTCCTCCCCGGCTCATGCGTGCACTCTATCTATATTTCTCTCTCAAAATTAAGTAAATGTAAATAAATAAAAACATGAATGAATGAAGGAACAAACAAATAAATAAAAATAAAGTCAGCTTCACGCCCAGCATGAAGCCCAACACAGGGTTTGAACTTATGACCCTGAGATCAAGACCTGATGAGCTGAGATCAAGAATTGGATGCTTACCCGACTGAGCCATCCAGGTGCCCCTCTTCCTGTCAGCTTCTTTTTTAAAAGACATAAGATTATGTAAAGTAGTAATTACACTGTATTATATCATTGCCTTTGTGTTATTGGAAATACAACACATTTAGATAAAATACTATGTATAACAGTAATAACACAAAAACCTCCCATGTAGAGAGAACTATATAGGAGTAACTCAATCCCACTGAAATTAGGTTATTGTATCTGACAGAGATTTTGAAAAGTTCATATGTGTAAGATAAGGACTAGAGAAACCACTCAGAAAATAATGCCCAAAAATGTAGCACAAAAAATATCATTAAGGAAATTAAAAATTAATTAAATTAAAACTAAAAGAAAGGAAGGAAGGGAGGGAGAGAGAAAGAAAGAATAAAGGGGAAACAGAACAAGAAATGTAAATCTGATAACCTCAACAATATTAAATGTGAATGGTTGAAACAATCCATTCAAGATTCATTCAAACTGGAAGCAGGGGAGGGTTGGGGTGGCTTAGTTGGTAAGCATCCGACTCTGGATTCTCCATGACCTTGAGATTTGTGAGATCAAACCCCACCTCGGGCTCTGTGCTGGCAGCACGCAGCCTGCTTGGGATTGTCTTGCTCCCTCTCTTTCTGTGCAGGTGTTATGACCGCTCTCTCTTCCAAAATAAATAAATAAACTTAAGGGGGAAAAAATGCTCAACATCATCGTCATTAGAGAAATCCAAATAAAAACTAAACAGTGGATACCATTTCAAACCCACTAGGATGCCTAGAATCAGAAAGATAATAACAAGTTGAGAGTATGGAAAAATCGGAACCTTCACGTGTTGCTGATGGGGAATATAAATGGTGCAGCCACTTTGGAAAACATCAGGCTATTACTCAAAAGTTAAACAAAAACCCAGACATTTCACTCCTAGACACATACACAAGAGAAATGAAAACACACCCACACGAAAGCTTATACACAAATGCTCAAATGTTTGTAACAGCATAATTCCTAATAGCCAAAAAGTGAAAACAATCCAAATGCCCAAATCAATGAATGGATAGACCAAATTTGGTCTATCCATGCAAGACAGTATTATTAGGCCATACAAAGGAAGGAAGTTCTGACACACACAACCTGGATGAACCCTGAAAACATTATGGTAAGTGAAAGAAGCTGATCACAGAATGGTCATGTATTACGTGACTCCATTTACATGAAATGCCCAGAGACCTTGCCCAAATACACAGAGACAAAGAGTACATTAGTGGTGGCCTAAGACTGGGGAGGCAAGGAGCATGGGGGNAGGTGATGGCTGCACAACTGCAATATATTAAAAACTGCATTGTACAGCTTACGTGGGTAAACTGTAAGGTATGTGAATTATATCTCAACAAAGCTGTTACCACAATTAATAATAATTAAAAGGTTTCCATTCATTTCCATAGTTTGGAATCTCTAAAAATACAATATTATACTCAAATCTCTACAAATCAATGACTTCTGGTGCTTTCTCAGTATCTTCTGTCTTTCCTCACCCTTCCAAATCCCTCTATTAGTAGTTATGGTTTTTTCTTTTCTTGAATTTATTTTGAAAGAGACAGAGAGCAGGGAAGAAGGGACACAGAGAGAGGGAGAGAGAATCTGCGGCAGGCTCCATGCTGTAAGCGTAGAGCCCGACACGGGGCTCAATCTCACAAACCACAAGATCATGACTGGAGTCAAAATCCAGAATGGAATGCCTAACCAACTGAGCCACCCAGGTGCCCCTCTTTTCTTTTTTAAACTTCTTTTAGGATCAGTTTTGAGTTTATGTTTTACTGGTTATCACTCATTTCACCTAGATTTTCTACATTTTAATATCACACACCATCCATCCTCTGCAATCTACTCTCTTCCTACCCCCTTATCAGTTCCCAGTTCAAAAACCTGGTCAAAGCAAGATCCCTACACGACCTCCTCAACCACCTAACTCCAGGCCACTGTTGAGAAACAGTGCACCACGAAAGACCAGAGGTGATTCTGGGCCGTGGGGAAAAGCTGAGAAATGCTATTTCCTGCGCTTCCCCGGGTTGCCATCATCTGCTCATAAATTTCCTCCACCTCCTCCAGGGTGATGGCAGCCAAGCCTCACTCTGGCCCAGACCTGGTTCTAAACCTCTCAGCTCTCTCCCTACTGCACAGCCCCTCCACCCGAACCAGACCTCTAACAGCCACCTTCAGCCCTGAGTGTCACCACCTCAATCAAAAACTCCTACCCTGGCTTCTGTGCCACTGGGGACACACTGGAAAACAAGACTGAATTTGTTCACCTTCTTGCTGGACTCGCTCCTTTCCTTACACCATATATCCCCCCTACCTACCCCCTACCTTAGCAGGAGCTCTGTCCACCCAGCTACTCAAGCCAGACTCCCGGTCATTTCCTTTCTCCCTACTCGCAAAGCAGAAGCCCTCCTCTATCCTGGGGCTCCTCAACGCCCCACTCCACACGCCTCCCTCCACACCAGGGGCAACACCAACTCTAATCCCGTTAGAGTGCCCGAACTAAAACCCCTGCTGCCCGCAGGAGTGAGCCCAGACCCTCATCCCGGCCCTCGTGAACCTCTGAAGCCCCAATCCCCTCCCCGTCCCCAGCAGCCCCTGCACTGCACACTTCTTTAGTTTCTGAACCTAATCTGGCTGGTGGCCCCTATGCACACGGAAGTCCCCGTATCCCAGCTTGGATGCCACCTCCTCCCAGGCAGGGTCCCCATTTCCCTCCCCTCTCCCTGCAGCTGTACTGGCCGCACTGGGCCAGCCGTCTCTAACTGCCTGCCCCGCCACACCTCCTGCAGTTCCTCATGGGCACGCAGAGGTTATAGCCCCAGGACCTTCCCGGAGGCCTCACCAAGTCAACTCACAGGATGGCAGGAGGGCACTGGTGGCCACTCACCCTGCGGTTCCGGTTGTGATCCATGGTCTTGAGGTGCTTCTGGATGATCCCAAACTGCATGGGAATGAAGAGGTCACAGGCTGCGCAGTGGGCTGCCTCCACCTTCTTCACAAAATGCTCCATGGCAATTTCTGTAGGGGGGAGAGCAGGAAAGTCACCACCGGCTCCAGATGCCTAGGACAGACCCAGCAGTTTGGGGAAAACACCAGACTGGCTCCTCACCCCTCCCTGCCACATCCACGTGGGCCTGAGGCTGTTCTCACTGACCCTCCCTGGGGGAACAGAGGGGTGTCGTGGCCCCACTCTGAGAACCAGAGGAGGGCAGGCTGAGTCCCTGCCTGGTTGGAGTGGGATGACACCTCCTCACCTTGGGTAAGATCTTGGTCTCTGTAGATTTGCTGAATCAGACCATCGAGATCCTCCACAGTTTTTCGCAGTTCCTCTGTCTTCTTGGTCTTGTTGGCGACATACTCCTGCCAAAGACACCGAGGAGATTCCGAGGACCGTGTGGCTGCTCTAAGTTCCAAGGAGTCCGGGAAGCTAAGAGCAGCTGTGCCGCTCCAAGGCTCACCTGCAGAAAATCGGCCGTTTGCTTGGGAAGCTTGGTGCCTACGTATTTAAAGTGCTCCTTGTGGAACTTGCTATCGAGATGGCTGGCCATCTCCTCCTCGTAGAAGGTCCGGTACTTGCAGAGAGAACACACAAATTGGATCCTGCCACAGGAAAGAAACGAAGGGCTGAGGCCTCGAGGGTCCCACAGTACAGCGCTGCTGCCTCACCCAACCCAGCTGCGAGCCCTGAAACAGGCCTTGCTCACGGGCCTCTGTCGTGCGGTCCCAGCAGGGGGACAGGCTGGGAACAGTGGGGCTGGGAGTAGAAAGGGACAGAAAGTCTGCAGGCTGCAGTTACTGCAACGTGGGGGACGGGGAGGAGCTCTTCCTTCCCAGACAGGAGGCTGAACCCTGAGGCAGCAGCTGCTGCAACAGGCAAGGAGTCGCTGGAAGGTTGCCGGTGGGCCTCTCTACCAAGGCTGGGCAGGAGCTTGTGCACTTGGCCCAGCTGGGGACCGGAAGGAGGATGCCCTGGCGTGAGCCAGGTGGCCCTGAGGTGCAGAGTGGAGTACGCAGTCCCGAGGCAGGGCCCGAAAAGGTGCTGCATCTTCCTTCTGGGTCTGGGGGACTGAAAGGCCCAGCCCATCCTCTGCTCAGAATGCTCGGGGGTGGTGTCGGGAGGGATGGGAGGCAGGCAGGCCTGGGCTCCTGCTGCCTCATCTTCCTCTTCCAAGAAGAGACCAGTCTGAGCTGGAAGGAGGGCGCCCGCCTGGCCTGCCAGAGGGCAGCCTGGAGTCACCTGAGCGAGGTGCTCTGTCTGGGCCTGGTGTCCACAGCAGAAGCCCGGGGTCTGGGGCCTGAGCTGGAGCAGGCCGCCGTGGCAAGGGGCGGAGGAGGCCAGCCGCCACCGAGGCCTCGGGGCGGGTCCCTACCTCTGCCGGACGTCCTTATCTGGGCCACGGGGTCAGCTTTGTCTGGAGAGCCCAGGGGCCGGGCGCCGGCGAGGCTGAGGAAGGTCCAGCAAGAGCAAGAGTCTGAGGCGGAGGAGGAGGAGGCAAGCGCCAGTGCGGGAGCCCTGAGGGCAGACAGACCCGACCAAGGGGCGTGAAGGGCTCAGCCGCAGACAGGCCCGGCCTGACAGGGCCGGCGGGCAGGGCAGAGGGCAGGCCCAAGGCTGCCACAGCCCACGGGTGCTGCCATCTCTCCTGGGCGCGGTGGCGGCCTCTTGGCAGCTAGCTGGGGTGGCACAGGCGCCTTGGACCTTGAGTCTCTGATGAGCTGGCCCCCTCCCGCAGGGGCATCGGGCCCCCAGTGCACCTCGGGGCTCGTGCGCCGAGTGACCTAGCGCTGGAGCTTCTGGGCAACGGTGCCGCGCAGTGTCGGGTCTCAGGTCAAAGACGCTAGCGGTCGCCAGGCGGCCGCAGTGGGGCAGGGGTCGAGTCAGGCCGTGGGAGCTGGGCCTGGCGGAAAGCAGGGGCCATGCACGGCCGAGCAGGCGGCAGCTCCCAAGGGAGGCCAGAGGGCGGCGAGGCGGCAGAGCCACGGCCCTCCTCTTCAGGCGGCAGCCCCGGAGCGAGGCAGAGGCAAAGGAATGGCGGGAAGCTGGTTACCTTTCCACCATGCGGTCTCGCTGCCGCTTTTTCTGCTTATCCTGGCTCTTCTTGCCTGCCTGCAATTTGCGCTTGATCTGGCCACTGTCATCCTGGGTGCTAAGGGCCCCTGTGGAAACAGAGGGCACAGTCACTAGCCTGGTTCCACCAGGTCAAGGCAGGCCCTGGGGCCTCTGGCTGGATCACCCGCCTTCTACTCCAGACAGTCCATTCTGAATGCAGCTGTCCGAACAAGGACTCCGGCCACGAGCAGGACTGGGAACCCTGGGCTGGGCAGGGAACCGTTCTGGCCTGGGTCCTGAAGAGGGGAGGACACAGGCTGACCCCACCGCTCTCCAGAACACCCACACTCCACAGAGTGAGCCACAGGGAGGCTTGAAGGCAAACAGAAGCCATCTCGGTGGGGACGCTGGCACAAGTTCAGAGAGGCCAGGTGGCGGGATGCAGGGAGGCCATGGCTGAGGCCTAAGTGCAGCCCCCAGAGGTAAAGACCCCAAAGCTCACAGGGCTCGGCCCACCCCCCACGGCGCACCGCGGCAACAGTGGGCTGAGGCTGGATTTACTGTTAGGTACCTGCTGGCGCTCATCACTCAGGTAGGGGGACACGGACTCCCAACAGGGGCTGGAGAGGCGCTAAGGGAGAGGACACGCAAACCAGAGCCGTAAAAACTCCACCGAGGGTCCCAGCTCAGACACCAGCCACTGAGGACTCGGAACTGTGCACTACTGAAGGGCAGGGAGTATGCCTGGGGCTCCCCCCAACTCTCTTGCTTGCTGCCCCCACCGAAAGGCAAAGCCAATGCGCTAGGCAGACAGGGGCCACTGCCACCCACGGCCTCTGTCTGGGAAGAATGGGGGAGGGGGGGGCAGAGTGAGAAGGGAACAGAGGAAGAGGAGCCCCCTGCCAGCGCATGCCAGCCCCACCAGGGAGGGCCCAAGCTGGCCGCACATCTGTCACAACCCTGCCCTCAGCAGGATCCCTCCAACTGTGAGTGCCTGGAAGCGCCACCCCAGCCCCCAGGCCACTCAGAAGCCTCACCCTTTTCTGCATCCTCTTTGCCTTCTTCTTTGCCTTCTTCTTTTCCCTCTTCTTCTTCTCCTTCCTAGAACACCATTTCAAAAACCCCACATTAAAGCGTGTACACTTGTTTACAAAGGCTCTATATGACAAGGCCCTGCTATGTACCAGGCACTGGGCCAGGAGCCGCACAGCCTCCCAGCAGCCCTAGTGTAGGGGACTCATTCCTGATAAAGAAACCTGGGCTCTGGCTGTGTGGCCTGCTCGCAGCCCGTGCTATATCAGGCCTCCACCTCTCCTGTGCTGGTCACACGTGCATGACCAGGATGGCCTGTGGCTTCCCTGCAGGGCCCCGCTTTGCAGCACAGGGGCTCAGCCAACCCGTTCTTCATAGGCCCCACCTGCTGACAGCACACAGGGCCCGGCCACTTACTGCTCTAGAGCCCTTCTCCACAGCCTCGGCGCCTTCAGTGCCCTCGGCGGCCTCCCCCTCAGTGCCCTCATCTGAAAGGTAAAACGACACCAGCTCAGCCCAGGAGCTCCATGGGGCAGGGAACAGGGACAGCAGCCCCAGTGCCTCAGCTCTCCTCACCATTATCTGAATCACTATTATCCGAGCAGTCCGTCCGGGTGGCTTTGCTGTCTGGCTCATCAGGACTGCCGCACTGCTTTCTCTTCTTCTTCTTGGTCTGGGCCAGAGAGACGGAGCTGGGTCAGGGCAGGTGGCTCTAGGCCCGTCACTCCACCCAGTCAGGGGCCAGGAGGAACAGCCTCCTCTACTCACTCGGAAGTCGGCTGTGGTCCAGGTCTTCCAGGTCCGCCTCATCTGCTTCATGCCATTGCCAAACCCGAAGCCAAAGCGGGAGCCACCTGGGAAGGCGCCCCCGCCACGCATGCCCTGGAACATGCTGTACTCAGGGATGATGTTCTGGGAGAAGAGGGAGGGCAGCCGGGAGGCACCAGGCATGCACTGGCCCCGGGCCCCCATGGGGTCTTCCCACATGCGCCCATAGCCCGAGGCCATCGGCCGGCCACTCCTGGAGTCCCGGGGCCAGCCCTGAGCCCGTGGGCCAAAGCTGTCGCTGCCACGCATGCGGAACTGGTCACGGTAGGCATCGTACTGGCCCTCATAGGCCATTTCCATCTCAGGATCAAGTTCGCCATAGTCGTAGCCTGAGCGGTATAGGTCGCGCTCACTCAGAATGGCCCTCGAGTCACAGGCCTCATAGGAATCGTATCTGCAGAAGCAGGTGGAAAGCATCAGGGAGGCCCTCAGGCACCATTACCCTTGGGTGGAGCCTCCTGTTCCTGCTTTTCCCAACAGCTCCCCAGCCCGGAGACAGGAGGTCCTACTCTAACCTACCCCACCCTGTCAGAGAGGCTCAGTGCTTAGGAATGCCAATTAGAAGGTCTCTCGGGAGCCCCTGCACCAGCCTGGGAACCCTAAGAAAAACAGACAATAGGGTGGAGTAGTTCTCAGGGGCAGAGATACCCTTATGAAGCATGCACATACATATGCGGTAGCCACAATGCCCAAGGCTGTGCCTCAGGGTACAGAGCCAAGCACCCCAGCCCCCTGGGGTTTGAGGGCAGGCCAGCACACGAATGCTTGTCCACCAGGGCTGATGATGCCTATGAGAAACCCTGTGCTGGTCTCATCCCCCTTGGCTGAGGGAACTTCCAGTACTCCAAAGGCCCTCACCACCCAAAAGGAGAAGAGGGACAAAGTGGAGAGGGTTTCCCAGGAAAGACGCTGTGAGTCTGCCCAGGGCCTAGAAAAAGAGCTCTCGCACATCACCCTTGTGGGATGGAACCCTCCACAGCAACTGGGAAGGCAGGCCAAACCTCCCTCCTGGGAGAAAGAGCGCGCTGCAGAAAGCTGTTCTAACGGAGGGAGCAGCCCACGTACCCCAAGCCCTGGCCCCACACGTCTCGCAGGCACAGGGGCACCTCCATGCAAAGCTGGGCAGCCAAGCAGCAGCAGCAGCTGCAGGAGAAGCAGCCAGCACCACCCGGCCGCTCCCTCCCCTCCCCTGCTCCCCAGGCCCAGGCTGCAGAGAGGAGGTGCACAAGCAGCCGGGCACCAGCCCACCAGCCGGTGCCCACCAGCCGGGTGACAGGGTCCACCTGGCCACTGAGCAAAAAGCCAAGCCCCTCCCGCCTTCAGCAGCCTCGGCTGCGAGCATGTGGCTGCTAAGCACGAGGACATGGGGTATGTTTGGGGTTTCCCCCAAACATTGCTTGCTACAGAGCCAGTGCATGCAAGTCCCTCTGGCAACCTCTGCTCCTCAGTGGTCCCAGGGCCTCACCTGAACCCACCAGTCCCCAGCTGACCCCTCCTTACTCTCTGTTCTCTTTCCATCTGTCAGCTGGAGCCATGAGGCTGCCCCACACCATCACACGCCCTCCTCACTAGGGCACAAGGACATCTAAGCCAGCACCGGTTTAGACAGTGACAGACGCCCACTGCCTGATGCTATGGAATCGGGGGAGATCTAAGTGGCAGGCCCAGTCCCACCACCTGCTCCTGGGTGCCTCCGGCAAGGGGTGTGACCTCTTGTGCTCTGGCCATGAGGACAATGCCTCACAAAGGTGCTTTTGAGGTCCGTCAGGCTCAGAAGAGCAGCCAGGAAGTGTCCACATCTGCTCTGTCTCTTATGTGGGGATGGCCCAGCTCACTGTGGTCCACCCCAAAGACTCATCCCCCCAGCCCAATCTGTCCCGCCCTGAGGGCGAGCAGGATACAAAGCCTCAGGAGAACGCCTCCAAATGACTGTCACCAGGAGGGGTCACTTAACACTACGGTCCTGAGAAGAGTCATTCGGAGGAGAGCGAAACCAGCCCAGTTAGGGCTTGTTCCTCTCCCTACAAGCCTGGGGCAGAGGCTGGCCACCAGGCAACAGCAAGGAGCAAGAAGGGGGCCCAGGCCAGAGAAGGGAAGCGCGCCAGACCCCGAGCTGGGAGCCCCAGCTGCAAAGCAAGAAGAAAGGAAGCAGAAGCAGGAGGCGGTTGAGAGAGGGAGGTGCCAGTAGGCAGCAGGTGCCCCTACAGAGTCTCAGCCCCTGGGCAGACACCCACTCACCTTTCTCCACCTGAGCCGTACATGCCTCCTTGTATCATGTCTGTCTCCAAGTGTGGCACCATATCTAAGCGCTGGTTAATTCTGGACAAAACGGAATCGGCACTGGCGCTACCCGCAGCACTAGGATTTGTATTTGTGTCAGAGCTAGGCATTTCCCAAGAGTTTGAAGTGGCCATACCATACCCATAGTTGGTGGTGTTATCCTGGCCATAGCCATAGCCATAACCATAGTTCTCGTAGCCTGCAATGAGGAAGACAGAGACAGACAGAGATGGCAGGGGTAGGGAGAGGAGATGCACACAGGGATGGCCAGACAGACACAGAGACAAGGACGTCCGTCACAGAGACAAACCAGGGACCCTAGCCACCTCAGGCTGGGTGGGCCCTAGCCACAGGACCTCCTGTGAAAGAGCAGCTTGCCCCAGGATACCCAGGGCCCCCGAAGGCACCTCCCGATACACTTTGGGCAAGCCGGGCAGTGGCAGAAACACAACGAGTTTAATCCCAAGGGGCAGGAGAGCCATCATGGGAATACTTGCCTCTGTTTGTCCCAGAGTTCCAAGTTCCATATCCTACAAACAGTAAAAGCGTAATTACATCTACAATTGATGGCAAAACAACAAGCGCTTCTTCCTTCAGACACAAAGACGATGATTCCCAGTTTCTGACTGGTTACAGAAGCCCGAACCTCCCCGGGGAAGCCCTGAGCTCTACATCAATGACCCAGGCTCACTCCCTGCCCTGGTGCCCAAACTTCTGTGGCTCTGACCACCTCTTAAGGGGCCTCCCCTTGCCGACACTGTCAGCTAAGGAATTTGGCTCTTATAGTTCTCCCCGAGGAGCCAGAATTAGATAACCCCAACTTCCTGCTAAGCACCAGTCAGAAGAAGAGACTGGACGCTGGTGCCTCACAGACTATGCTGTACAAGAAGTTCAGCATAGAGCCCACATCCACTCTGAAAATCATGTCACTCAAATCACCCAAAAAAGCCATCTGGAACAGAGAAACTGACCATCGTCCTCTCCCAAGCATAGACCTTAACAGGGAGGGCCACCATGCCCTTGAATTGCATGTGTGTGTGCTAATGTGTAAAGCGCATCGGCAGAGGTAAGGACAAGACACAACTCCCAGCCTGAGAAAACTACTGAGAGAACAACCTGGATTACAAACCAAATATGCTCTGGATTTTATCACGGCACCTGAGAAAAATTCATTCCTTCAAGAACACAAAGCCAGTGAGAACTGACAAAGTGCAAAGCCAAGTGGGGATTCCAAGTCAAGCAAACCCGGTTCCTCTCTCCAGGGGAGTCTACCAGAACCGGTGACCACGTTCCCAGTGTCTCTGGGGGGAGTCCAGAGTTGATTCCTACTCCCCGCTGTCTCTACCCTGCAGACAGACAAGACCTACTCATCCCAAGGCAGGGACCAAAGCTCCATGAGATGGCAGCATGAGGCACGGCAAGAGTCCAGCCGCAGGAGAACAAGAGTGTATTAACTTGAAATGATGGACATGGGCAGGCCGAGATCCTACACTCGGGCCTCTCCTCAATGCAGTGCATAAACAGAACAGGGAGGTGTCAGAAACCGGCAAAGAACCCTAGCTGACCGTTCCATCTAATGCACCTTGAGTGCTGGAGAGCTCACAAAGCAAAACCCCTTTCAGTTGGGAAAACCAAAGCAGAGGTTTCTCATTCATTCATTTTTTCAACTACCCATCTGAGCACGCAAAAGCACAGGCTGGCAGTGCTGGGCACGGCTCAGGCTCAGAGCACTGCTCATTAAAGGAGACACTTCTAACTAGAAAGCAGCCAGGGACAGCCCGGAGCAGGAAATCACATGAAGGATGATGGCAAAGGAGAGTTCTGACAGGCAAGAAGAGGCTGGCAGAAGCACACAAGGAACAATACCCACTTAGCCCCAGCAGCTAACAAGAGCCTGGTCATGTGGATGTTTGCACCAGGAACAGTGGACACTAGCTATTCAAAAGGAGAAAGGACTGCGAAGCAAAGGCAGACCCCCTGGGGCTCTGTTTGGGAGGCCTGTATACGGTCCCCCACAGCCGTAGGTGCCAAAAATCTGCCGGAACAGAGCAGAGAAGCACAAGGAAAGGAAGCAGGAATGGGCACTAACTCTGTAAACACAAGGACAGGTGGGTGGACAGGTAGGTGACAGCCTGATGTCAGGACTCAGCAAACACACTCTATGCGCTATCTGCTATGCCTGGGGCAACTCAGACTCCATGAAGGGCTTCCCCTCAAGTTCCCTTCAAGGGGAAACCTTTGTCTACCTTGAGGCCTAGGGAATCCCCAAGACCTGCCCCTTCCAAAAGAACTTCAGAGCTCCCATCCACCCCCAGAGGAGAGGAGACCAGTGCTGATGTGGGGAAATTTTAGGGACGTTAGTATTTTTAATAAGAGAAAAAGAAAAATAGATGGTCATTGTAAGCAAAACTTACAGAACAAAAATATAAAACAATGTAAATGTTCAACTTCAAAGAAATAGTTGTCCAGATTACAGTCTACCTTCTCAGTGACAAAGCTCATATAGGCATCAAAAGAGAATGGATTAAGGGGCGCCTGGGTGGCTCAGTCTTGGGTAAGCATCTGACTTCGGCTGAGGTCATGATCTCATAGGTTGTGGGTTCAAGCCCCATGTGGGGCTCTGTGCTGACAGCTCAGAGCCTGGAGTCTGTTTCGGACTCTGTGTCTTCCTCCGTCTCTGCCCCTCCCCTGCTCATGCTCTGGCTCTGGCTCTCTCTCAAAAATGAATAAATGTTAAAAAAAAACAAAAAACAAAAAACCCAATCTGTTAAGCCTTATATAGTACAAGGAAATGCTTCTAACAGTAAACAAAACTAGACAACTCTATCCACCTATAAATTATTCAACTATCTAAAACACAAATGCTGACAAAACTATTAAAATGTGGGGGGGGGTGCGCCTGGGTGGCTCTGTCAGTTGAGCATCTGACTCTTGGTTTCAGCTGAGGTCATAATCTCACAGTTGGGGATTTTGGGCTCTTCGTCAGGCTCTGCGCTGACTATGTGAAGCCCGTTTGGGATTCTCTGTCTCCTTCTCTCTCTGCCCCTCCTCCACCGTCTCTCTCTCTCTTTCTCTCTCTCAAAATTAAATAAATGATATACAATACAATACAATAAAATGGTGGCGATCTTGATTGTATTTAAAAGTTGCTCTATTGCTCTTGCAATTTAAGCCAGAAGGAAATATGAAATGGTCTTTATTCTTTCACACAACTGTCTACATAAACAAACCTCAAAAAAAATCCATACAAGTTATAAGAATAAGTGAGCTTCGCAAGGTTTATTACAAGGTCAATATATAAAAATCAACCCAATTTCTTCAAATTAGCAATGACCAATTGAAAACTGAAGTTTTAAAAAGTACCATTTAGGGGCGCCTGGGTGGCTCAGTCAGCTAAGCGACCAACTTTGGCTCAGGTCATGATCTCGCGGTCTGTGGGTTCGAGCCCCACGTCAGGCTCTGTGCTGACAGCTAGCTCAGAGCCTGGAGCCTGCTTCTGATTCTGTATTTCCCTCTCTCTCTGACCCTCCCCTGCTTACATGCTCGCTCTCTCAGAAATAAATAGAACATTTAAAAAAATTTTCTTTAAATAAAAAAATAAAAAGTACCATTTACCTTGGCACTAACAACAGGAAATATTGAGGTTGTAGGTATAACAAACTACGTGCAGGATCTGTATTTTGAGAACTACAAAGCACTAATGAAAGAAATCAAAGATCAGGACTCTTGGCTGGCTCAATCAATAGAGCACGCAACTCTTGATTCCAGGGCTGTGAGTTCAAGTCCCATGCTGGGTGTAGCGATTACTTAAAAAACAAAATCTTTTTTAAATTTATTTTTTTAATGTTTGTCTATTTTTGAGAGAGAGCAGGGGAGGGGCAGAAAGAGAGAGGGAGAAAGAGTCCCAAGCAAGCTCCACACTGTCAGCACAGAGTCTGACGCCGGGGCTTGAACCCACAAACTGTGAGATCATGACCTGAGCGGAAACCAAGAGTCAGATGCTCACCTGACTGAGCCACCCAGGCGACTCTCTTTCTTTTTTTTTTTTTTTTTTGCTTTAAGTTTACTTATATATTGAGAGAGATAGAGAAAGAGTACGCACATGCATGATAAATTGGACTTCATCAAAATGAAGAATTTTGTTCTTCGAAATTCACTTGACAAGAAATGATCCTCAGGCTGGGAGAAAAGATTTGCAAACGGCACATCTGCTAAAATGCTTGTGCTCAGAATTTATAAACCAGAGAGAAAATAATTCAAAAAGACGTGCAGTCTGGGACTGCTGTTTGATTTTAAAGGGCGAGGCGGACAGGGCAGGATAAGGAAGCCATACAAACCAAGTTGTTCCTCATTTATGAAATGCCTGTTACGTCTTTACTCGATTTCAAAACACTGTAGGTCTCCCTCTCCCCCGGGAACTAGTCGGTAATATTTCAGGGATCTTACTTATGTCCACTGATTCAGTGACTCTTGAGGTAATGTCAGGGTGTAGGCTCGGTCTTTCCCCAGACCCGAGTAGTAAAACAAATTACCCATGTCAGCAAGCAAGGCATCATCCTTATTAATTCCAAAGAGAGCTCCTTCTCACAGACACCAATGGTCACAGAGCACAGAAGCACTGGGTTTACTGGCAGTTAGGGGCTGCCAGAGCATACCGAGAGAACATCTATGGATCCTGTCGAGTGGCTATTTCTGAATGAGAGAATTCGTGTGTCGGATCACAACTGAGAAATCAATCGGACATTTTGTCTCAACCCTGTGTGAGGAACCCACTGGCTTGAGATGGCCTGACTGTCCCTAAAAATGGTGCTAGATTCAGACAGGCAGCTTCTCTGGTCCCTCACGCTACGCTGAAGCTCAACTGATGGCTTGGTTTCTAGTTCAGACCATCCTTTGGACTCCGATTGGCCACTCTCCTTCCCAGACCCTCAAGGGAACTTCCTAAAGCCAGACTTTTGTCACAGACCATACGTGCTTCCATACGTGCGTCTAACAAAATGTTACAGGGCAAAGGAACCAATCATTTACAGCTCCAAAAACTCTAGGATGCTCGGTTAGCTGACACCTTTCCCATAATTGCCTCCAGCTAGAATAGCACTAGCTATTCTAACAGCCCACCACACCATTTTATACAAGTCTGCATTTGGAAGAGCAAGACAGGGCAAAGTCAAAGGCAACTGAGAAGACAGCAGAGCACTCACCCTCCGGTTCCCAGGGGCCCACACTTACCATAATCACAGGTGGGCTGAGCGCTCGTGTCTGAGTATGTCGACTGCAAAGTGGTTTCAGATCCCTGGACAAAGCCTAAATATATGCACAGTGTGGTTAATTTCCCCAAACAAGCCACGTGGAGATGACCTAAGATTACCCTTCGGTGTAGACTGGCTGGCAGGCCCTCTCTCCTCAATGGAAAGCCTCCAAAAATTCTAGCTTCTGAACACTTTAATTATACCTCCAGAACATATTAGCCAATGAAAAACAGGCTATATTTAGCTTGCTAGGCCGGAAGAACTAGATTAAAAAAAAGTTTAAACATAGTAAACCAGTCTTCGGTTTTGATAAACGAGTACCCAAATTATTCAGTTAAATGAGGAAAATACTTACATCAAATGACTGAAAGGTGAGCCAATTCAAACAAGAGATGGGAATGGGTTCTGAACAATATTAAGGCAAATAATACCCCTCCCCTCCTCCCAACCAAAACCGCTTCATAATTTTTCATTAAAAAATGCATATGTTACATTACCTCTAAAATGCAATTACTTAAGGTGAGCACGTTTATACTGTGTAAATATTATACATAGTATGCGTATTATTTTGTTTTCTCAACTCAATTTCTTAGCTTAAAGTGAATTAGTACGAAGTAAAGAAAACTTGAACTTCTACCCAGAAACTACTGCTCTTAAATGATGAATCCTGACACTATCATTAAAATTACATTTATTTATTCATTTATTTTTAAATATTTATTTATGAGAGAGAGACAGAGACATAGCATAAGCAAGGAAGGGTCAGAGAGAGGGGGAGACACAGGCTCCTCCTGAAGCAGGCTCCAGGCTCTGAGCTGTCAGCACAGAACCTGACATGGGGCTCGAACTCATGCTGTGAGATCATGACCTGAGCCGAAGTCAGACGCTTAACTGACTGAGCCACCCAGGTGTCCCTAAAATTACATTTAAAAATATTATTTTTAGGGGCACCCAGGGGGCTTAGTTGGTTAAGCGTCAACTCTTGGTTTCGGCTCAGGTCATGATCTCAGAGTTTACGAGTTTAAACCCTGCATCAGGCTCTGCAATGTCAGTGCAGAGCCTGCTTGGGATTCTCTCTCTGCCTCAAAGTAAATAAATATTTAAAAATAATAATAAGATACTATTTTTAAGTGATTTACCCTTAGCACTGAAACTACGATGGATACTCTAAGAGGCAGTATTTGCCTCTTCTCAGCGGAGCCAACTCCTGACCTAAAAATTAAACCCAGTGCCTTTGACAGCTTTTTTTACAACGAAAGCATACACCAAATGCCTCCCCTCAGGGTGGGCATTCACGTGTTGACAGTCTCTCTGGCTCATCTTTTAATACCAAAGCAACAAAGATGGCAGCCAACAGCAGCCAACAGGGAACAAGTGTCTCCCCCCAGGGCGCTCTCAGCCTTTTTATTTCATCCTCACCACAGCCAACAAAGGAGTCGGGGCCAGGATCCCTTACCCTGCAATTCCAAAGTCCAAAAAGGTCTGAAAACCAAGGGTTCTCCTCAAATGTGGTGTCAACACTCACTGTGGGGCAAAACTGACCTGTGAGGACAATTACGATTTTTCTTTACCCAATTTGGTATAGTAAGAATGCATTTAGTTACAGGGTGCTTCCCCAGTCCCCAGTGTGGGTGTTGTGGAATGTCCTTCTCTCAAGCTAGAACTCCAAAACATACCCAGCCCTCCAAGGGTTTCAAATAAAGATTGGTGGATCCACACTTTAGCCCGACTTCCCAGAGGAGGGAATTGAGACTGCGCAGTGGGGAAGGAGAAAGTCCAAAGTATCCAGCCCCACTTTTTCACCTTCCCTAATCAAAGAGGGAATATTAGAACGGATTCCCTCCAGGGGCCTTCCCAACACGCCTACAACCTAAGCACTGTCCACAAGGAACCCCGACAGTACGCTTTGGATGGTTCACGCGTGGGGAAGCCCCACAGTGTAAACATTAGCATCCTACGTTCACCTTCTCCACTGTGTGCTCAACTAGCTTTCTGAAACCTGTTTCTTCAGCAACATGGCCGCCAGCAACATGGCTCCAGACTTGGGCTACTGTGGTTTATACACACTGTGGCTGTGCCCGGAACCTGCCACACCCGGACAGGAATACTAACTGGAGCACAGTACGAAAGCTGCAGAGCAAAAGATCTGTCGAGTCAAAGGAGAGGTGCCCTAGTTCTTCCCTGGGAAAAAGGAAAGATAAGCCACCAAACCATCAGAGGTCAATGGCAACCTCTGGTCTAGTTCGGTCCTCCCCGTGTTAACGTTTTGTTCCACAAACTGTCTAGAGCAGGACCTTCTTTAGTGAATTAAGCTCCAATTATGGATAAATTTTTGTCTGGTTCCAACTTCCTCTTCTTGGTTCGGTTTACCAGCCTGATCAGCTCTAGATGATAAAATAAAATAAGCAAGGTTTGGCACGATCAACCTAACACTCAGATATGGAGTTATAATTATGCATCATAACTCTTCTTCTTGATCAGACTGACATCTTTTTACTCAAAAATACACAAAGCTTCTCAGGTTTTCTTTAAAGTTTATATTTATTTTGAGAGGGAGAGAGAGCATAAGCGGGGGAAGGGCAGAGAAAGAAGGATAGAATCCCACGCAGGTTCTGCGCTGAGTCACCGAGGCTCCCCACGCTTCTCAGTTTTATTCTTTTTTATTTGAAAGGGGATTCTTTGAAGAAATAACAAAAAGTGATAAAAACTAGAGGTCAGGGCACCTGGGTGGCTCAGTGGGTTAAGTGTCCGACTCTTGATTTCAGCTCAGGTCATGATCTCCTGATTAGTGAGTTCAAGCCCCACTCCAGGCTCTGAGCTGACAATGCGGAGCCTGCCTAGGATTCTCTCTCATCTCTCTCTCAACTGGAATGAAGTTAGGTTGCCTCCTGGCTCTCCCATCTGGTGGTAACCAGCCTCCAAGAAAGCCTCTACGGATTCCTGCCTCCTGACGTTATGCTGTCCCTTCCCAAACTAACAGAGGTGGCCAGCGTAACCAGTAAGACTGCAGAAATAACTCAGTATAAGGGTGCCTGGGTGGCTCAGTCGGTTAAGCGTCCGACTTCGGCTCAGGTCATGATCTTGCGGTTCGTGGGTTCGAGCCCCACATCGGGTTCTGTGCTGGCAACTCAGAGCCTAGAGCCTGTTTCAGATTCTGTGTCTCCCACTCTCTCTCTGCCCCTCCCCTGCTCATGCTCTGTCTCTGTTTCAAAAATAAACTATAAAAAAAATTTTTTTAAATAAAAAAAAGAAAAGAAAAGAAATAACTGAGTATGACTTCCAAGGCTTCTGGCTTTAGATCGTTCTCTCTGGGACCAACTGGCCACCATGCTGCGAGGAGGTGCGGGCAGGCCCGTGGAGAGGCCCACATGGTGGGAAACAACAGCGAGCGTCAACCTGCCAGCTGTGCGAGTCTGAGTCATCTTAGCGGTGGATCCTTTAGTCCCAAGCAGGCCTCCAGATGACTACAGTCCCAACCGACACCTAAAATGTAACCTCAGGAGAGATCCCGATCCAGAGCCATTCAGTAAACCACTTGTGTGTTCCTAACAACAAACCTGTGAGACAGACATTCTTATAAAACGATTGGTAGTTTCAGACCTTTCTCCAAATGCCCAATTCTGCATTTTTCTCCCCTGTTTTTCCAGTGCTCCCATCCTTCCCCTCAGTGCCACAGATGGGGCCTCCCTGCCCAAGTACACATAGAGGCTAGGCTCAAAAGCTGGACAAGTTGTCAAAAAACGAAACTACTGTCATCACCTTCTGTGCTTAGTAACAACGGTAACATTTGCTTCAAGTCCTCCAGAACTCCTCCTTAGAGGCAGAGAGTTGTCTGAAATGTGACTTAAAATGCTTTTGACTTTAATGGTCTGCTTCTTAAACGGGAAAAACTCCCATTATAAAGCTGCTGTGGTTTTTAGTTGATCAAGACCAAGGGAAAGGTAATCATTGCTCCATTAGCTTGCCTCCCTCGCAGGATCTGGAATTAAAATTCAGACCTGGCCATTAGTGACCTCTCTAACTCGGTGTCCCTGTCCATAACTACAAAAGCTCTGTGCACCCAACCATCCATCTGCTGGGTTCTTCAGCAGCCTGGCCCCTAAAAACCAAAGATCGGTCTTTCACCTCTTGGGAAGACGTGGTGACAAGGATCACATCTCAATTCCAGAGATGTCAGCAACGACCCTACGGACTTTCCTCCTGAACCAGGAAAGCTACGGAAAGGCCAGGACAGGGCTGCCCAACCTCGGCAGTGCTGATATTCTGGGCTAGAGAATCCACTGTGGTGGGGGTCACCTTGGACGTTACAGGATGTTTAGCAGATGGAAGCAACCCCACTCCAGATGTGACAACCAAATAACATCTCCAAACACTGCCAGATGTGAGGGAGGGGGGGGGGAGGGGAAA
>NW_027531305.1:709080-710296 GCF_008692635.1 Crocuta crocuta
CCCTGCTCATGCTCTGTCTCTGTTTCAAAAATAAACTATAAAAAAAATTTTTTTAAATAAAAAAAAGAAAAGAAAAGAAATAACTGAGTATGACTTCCAAGGCTTCTGGCTTTAGATCGTTCTCTCTGGGACCAACTGGCCACCATGCTGCGAGGAGGTGCGGGCAGGCCCGTGGAGAGGCCCACATGGTGGGAAACAACAGCGAGCGTCAACCTGCCAGCTGTGCGAGTCTGAGTCATCTTAGCGGTGGATCCTTTAGTCCCAAGCAGGCCTCCAGATGACTACAGTCCCAACCGACACCTAAAATGTAACCTCAGGAGAGATCCCGATCCAGAGCCATTCAGTAAACCACTTGTGTGTTCCTAACAACAAACCTGTGAGACAGACATTCTTATAAAACGATTGGTAGTTTCAGACCTTTCTCCAAATGCCCAATTCTGCATTTTTCTCCCCTGTTTTTCCAGTGCTCCCATCCTTCCCCTCAGTGCCACAGATGGGGCCTCCCTGCCCAAGTACACATAGAGGCTAGGCTCAAAAGCTGGACAAGTTGTCAAAAAACGAAACTACTGTCATCACCTTCTGTGCTTAGTAACAACGGTAACATTTGCTTCAAGTCCTCCAGAACTCCTCCTTAGAGGCAGAGAGTTGTCTGAAATGTGACTTAAAATGCTTTTGACTTTAATGGTCTGCTTCTTAAACGGGAAAGACTCCCATTATAAAGCTGCTGTGGTTTTTAGTTGATCAAGACCAAGGGAAAGGTAATCATTGCTCCATTAGCTTGCCTCCCTCGCAGGATCTGGAATTAAAATTCAGACCTGGCCATTAGTGACCTCTCTAACTCGGTGTCCCTGTCCATAACTACAAAAGCTCTGTGCACCCAACCATCCATCTGCTGGGTTCTTCAGCAGCCTGGCCCCTAAAAACCAAAGATCGGTCTTTCACCTCTTGGGAAGACGTGGTGACAAGGATCACATCTCAATTCCAGAGATGTCAGCAACGACCCTACGGACTTTCCTCCTGAACCAGGAAAGCTACGGAAAGGCCAGGACAGGGCTGCCCAACCTCGGCAGTGCTGATATTCTGGGCTAGAGAATCCACTGTGGTGGGGGTCACCTTGGACGTTACAGGATGTTTAGCAGATGGAAGCAACCCCACTCCAGATGTGACAACCAAATAACATCTCCAAACACTGCCAGATGTGAGGGAGGGGGGGGGG
>NW_027531305.1:710356-713471 GCF_008692635.1 Crocuta crocuta
GGGGGGGGGGGGGGAGGCAGAATCGAGAGAACCACTGGGCAAGGGGATGGTTACTTGAAAAGCTACGGTTCTGGCCAAGCCCCTGACCCAGGGAACGAAAGAGGGAGGCCCGGCACCACTTGCTCCGGGAAGCCGACATAAAGCAGCCCCAGAGGCTCCGGCTCCATGGCCAGTCCTGAACATTCCAAGCAGAATCGAGGTTACCAAGCAACCGTACTTTCTCAAGCCTAATCCCCCCATCAAACCGGGAGCAGGCCTAGTCTAGGGCTCCTAGCTGAGAAGCCTCATCGGTTACTGCCAAGGCAAACCCAGGCGGCCCTGCAAATCCCTCCAGGGACAACTTACAATCGCCCAAGCATATCCCGGGGCCCCTCTCTGATCTCATCAGCCACCCTCCCCTTTGCTCAAATCGCTCCGGCCTCCCTAGGGGATCGTCTAACAAGCCAGGCAGTTTCTGCTCCTGGGCACCCCCGACCAGACGTCCTGAACTCCCTCACTCCCTTCAGGTCTCTGCTCAAATGTCACCTCCTCACAGAGAGCCCGCCCACATCCACCCACCCCCTTTGCAACCCTCGCAATACAGCAGCCGCCACAGGGTCCTGACCGCCGGGGAAAACATGCTGTATCTGTTTGTTTGCTTGTTAAGATCTACCCGTAAGCTGCTTGAGGATTTCCTGTCAATATTCCGGTGCCTGTTCAGCACCTGACACGATGAATCTGACAGACGGTGAATGAATTAACGCAGAAACGGCTCATTCCTCGCAAGGCTCGGGTTCAGCCCCTTCGTCCCAGGGCTCCCCGCTCGGCCCAAACCCGGCAAAAATGTACCGATCGCCAGGGGCCTGGGGCTTTTCCTAGCCAGGGGCACGCAAAGGGGCTGGGAGGGGTGGGTGGCTGCGGCATTTCGCAGGGAAACTGCGCGGGGGAGTGTGCGGCAATGACAACGGCAGCCAAGCCCGCCCGCCGACCGATCTCACGGGCTAAGGACCTGAAAAAGGGTGACCTGAATCTGGGTCTGAGGAGACCGGGCCAAGGGCGGAGGTGATGGGCTCGGAGAACGCGGGCGCCCAGGCCAGGGCCCTCGGACACCGGCGACAGAGGCCAAGACCTCGGGCGGCCGGGAGCCAGGACGCGAAGCCGCCAGCACAAAGAACCGAGACGCCAAGGCGTGAGGGGGGCGAACCTGAGGCGACGGGCCCGCGGCGCCATTTTGTGACCGCAGAGCGGGCAGCGTCCAGACCCCGGGGGAGGCGTGGGAGAGCCCGGTGAGGCTCTGGCACGTCCCTGTCCCTTCCCACCTGACGCCCGACCCTTACCCTGCCGGGCCCACCTGTATAGCTCATGGCAGCAGCAAACACCGCAAGCAAGGACTCCGGCAGCTGCCGGGACAGCGGCGGCGACAATCCCCGAGGCCCCTTCTAACACAACCGAACCCCCTCTCCCAACCCCATTGGTTCGCGTCGGACTTTCGCTTTACTCCTATTGGGTGTCTGCGCGGTCTATCTCAGTCCCTCCTCATGCCAGTGGCTAATGTTGCTGCCGATCTAGCAAAATCCCCGCCCTCCGTTATATCAAGCCAGCGATGATTGGCTGAGAGAAGCAGGCCGAAAGACGGAATCTTGTACAATTCCAAGGGGCGGAACCATGTACTACGGGAAGACTTGAGGCCCAAGTGTGGTTGGCTGAAGGAGCGCCTGTGCCCTGGAGGATCGCCAGAGGGAGCCGGAACCTCCGCGCAGAGCACTGCTCCAATCTCGGCCCTGCTACTGAGGTGCTGTGCAAACCTAGGCTGCTCCTTATTTTCTCTGGTCTTCAGCTCCGAAACGAGCACAGTAAAGGCGTGAGGGGGGGGCTGAAATGAAAAATACAGTTCAGCGCCACACAAGATACTGGGCTTGCGTTCAAACATTTGAGATCATGTATGTAAAGAAATCAATCCAGTGCTGGGTGCGGAGATAAATGTTACGTTTCGTTACTAATTTTTTGCATGATGATAATGGATACACTTATATAGCATGTTTGTTGTATATGTAATAAGTATACATGTATTGTTTATTATCTCAAATGCTCCCTCATACCTGCAAGGACCTTTTTCAAAAGTTGCCCGTTTAAAAAATAAAACTGAGGGGCACCCGGATGGCCCAGTCAGTTAAACAACTGACTCTTGGTTTTGTCTCAGGTCACGCTCTCACCCTTGATGAGTTCAAGTCCCTCGTGGAGCCCCCCGCTGAAAGCATGGAGTTTGCTTGGGATTCTCTCTCTCCCTCTTTCTTTTCTCTCTGCCCCTCCTCAGCTTGTGCTCTCAAAATAAATAAGCTTTTAAAAATTAAAAATAAAAAAAATCCCTGAGGCTTGAAATTCATGACTTGCCAAAGGTCCTTGGTACTTAAGTGTGAAAGCTTGAACTCCCCTCTAAAACCTTGGTTCGATCGGACATCAAAGACCCTGTAATGGTGCAGTCAGCATCCTCATTGGTTGCGTGGAATCTACTTTCAGAAACATCTCATAACTTCTACGAGATGACTTGACAGAGCTGCAGATGCTGAAAACGGTACTTAACTGCTATTTGGGAAAAATCATTGTGGTGAGTACGATTATGGCTTATACGTGGTTTTTTTCTGCTTTACTTTAAAAGTTTGTTTTAAAGTTGTGAGCACTGATATTAAGGAATTGTTATTCCTTGATATTAAGGAATTGTTGCTCTTTAGGTGTAATAATGGCAATTTTATAAATCCTTATCCTTCAAGTGAAAGACTAAAATATTAAGAGATTGATTCACATTATGACAATGGTGAGTCACCATAATTCAGATGGTTTCGGAAACGGAAAGTGTTGGAGGGGTTATGGCTGAAGAGACTGGTCTTGTAGATGAGGGTTCGTTTCAGTATTCTATTTTTCTATGGTTGGAATTCTCCATGATAAAATATTTTAATAAAGCAACTCAGGCCCTGAAAATGGGTTATGTGGAACCTGCTTCCGCATAGGCTTAAGATGCGTTGAGAAACTAAATATGAAGCACCTAGAACTGATTAATGTGCACTCCAGTTTTGGGGCTCATAGCAGTGTCACCCTCAGAGATGCCTGCCTGTTCTCCACATTCAAGCAGAGAATCCCC
>NW_027531305.1:714644-726263 GCF_008692635.1 Crocuta crocuta
ATTCCTTCTCTGCACACACCACAGCCATCATTATACCTCCACTGGGTGTTTGTTAACGTCCCACACTCTGCCTCTGAGGCAGAGCGGCCTGAGAAAGGGCAGGCTCAAAGTTTCCGGAAAAGATCCCTCGGTGCTAAAAGGTGTGTGTGACCCTTTCGAGGACCTACACAGCCATCACTGTATGTGTGGGTGGCGAGGAACTTCCCACATTACTTTATAAAGTCTTACGCCGTTTGAACTTTTGTTTACATCCAGCTTCGTCACTTTTGTATCTTTAAGGTTAATTTATAAAAAGCTGAAAGGGAAAGTGCCTGTGGGCCAGCTCTCGTCCCAAGAGAGGTCCTCCCTGCTTTCAAGGTCTTAGACATACCCACCCACAGTGTGAGATGGACAGAAGTGGTTGAGTCCTTCCTCCACCAAGCAAGATGTGTGCCCTGACCTCACAGGACCAGAAAAGCCAAGGGCGCAGGCCAAGACCACTCTGGTGGGCATGTTATCACAGCTTGTTCGCCTGTCCCTCCCAGGCAGGGACATCGTGGGGGGCCTGGGGCAATAGGGTTGGGGGTAGAGGAGGCCGCTGCTGTCTACACCCCATGAGGTCATTCCCACTCTCCAGTCCATGGGCGTTGAAGTGAAAATTAGGAGCTGAAAAACCGCATGCAATAAACAAGAAGGAGCAGCCAACAAAATCTCTTAAAATCTCAGAAATGTTCAATAAACATTTGCAGAGCGAGAAAATAAATAACATCACGAAGGAGCCAACAGCTCCCTTCTCCCCTTGTGTGATTTGGGTTCAGGTGCATGTGTCTCCAGGCAAGTCACATGTCTTGAAGGCAGGCTGGTCCCAGCTCTCTGACGGCTGCCAGCAACTGTGCGCTTCTCCCTCCCCCGGCAGGTCCCCCATGCCCTCACTGGACCGCTCCTGCCCTTGGAGGGCCCTCCAGCTTCATGCTTCTCCATCCTGGCTCCCTTCCTAGACCAGCTGCCCAGAGCCTTGGTTCCTCTCCTCTGCTCACAGGAGCCGCTTTGCCAGCCAGCCAGCCAGCCAGCCAGCCAGAGCCCCTCACCAACCATGCCACTGAGGGCCAACAGCTGGGAACTTGGGCTCACTCCCAGCTGGGTCTGATCAGCTTGGCGGCCAACAGGAAAACCCAGGGCCTCCGGGAGCTCGAGGGGGAGGTGGCTCGATCCCAGCCCCGGCTGCCAGACGATGCCAGCCTGTCCACTCGACAGAAAAACACACGCTGGCCGCCTGCCCCGGGGTGTTTCCAGAAGAGAAATTTAATCTAATTTACATACTTCTAGGTACATCGATAACCAAAATGTGGCCACTGAAAAAAGTTAAAAGATCAATCAGCTCCCGGTCTCTAGCTGGCCCAGGATTGCAAAATAAAAAGATCCACGTTCCTTATTCTCTACACAAAACGCGTTTTTAAAAAAGTGAAAGGTCTAGGGAGCTATACATAGAAAGCAACAGTGAAAAGGAGGAGGGGAGTGGGGGTGGGGGAGGAAAGTCCCATCCCCACCCCCTCCTGGGCCCCAGAGCCCCCCAAGGCTCTGGGGGGCCTTGACATGGCAGGAGGCAGCTGTCAGCTCTGAGCTCTTCCAGGCTGGGAAGGCCCCTCTGGGGGTGGGGGGGGACGGCCAACAAGGATTTCCGTGGCATCATGGGCTCAGTGGGGGGCTCCCAGGCCCCAGCAGGCCCTCAGAGGGAGCGTGCCTTCCCCTGAGCAAGCACCGTGGCATGATGTGGTCGTTTGACTCAGGAACCGGGGGGCTAGGGCAGATCCTGGGTCTCACGAGGTGCGTGCGTGCATGTGTGTGCCTGTGCGTGTGCGTGTGTGTCTGTGTCTGTGTCTGCGTGTGCGTGTGTGAGAGGATATTCACAGGGGCACGAGGGAACCAGGACAGGGGTCTTTGGGGTCTTTGCAAGTGGCCACGGATGGCAAACATAGCCCCGCCTGGCTGCCAGTGCGGGGAGCGCTGGCCTTTCCCCCCCTTGACCAGATCAGCTGCCACCACACGAGACCTGGCCCTCTGCCCTTGCTGGACCAGGCAGGCGTGGGCTGAAGGAAGATGCGCTGTGTGTAGCCCCAGAGCCCTCGGGCTGGGGGAAGGGCCACTAGCTGGCTCCTGGCGCCCCGGCTGTAGTGTGCCCGGCCCCCAAGGGGTGCCGGTTTGAGGTTTTGGCTTGCTCCTTTGGAAACGGAAAAGAAAGAGGGAGGAGAGGGTAGAACAGACGGAGGAGAAAGAGAAGACAGAGGTGGCACGAGAGGGGATTTGGAATGCTTCTGTGTTAGGGCGCCTCTGCCGCCGCTGTCTGTGCCTGCGGGGCCCGGGGCTCCTCGGGTGGGGGGTCCGCTTTGGAGAAATTCATCTCCAGGATGTGCCGCTGTAAGTGCCGCACCCACTCCTCCTGGATAGAGAGGGGCCCCTGGAATTCCACCTCACAGAACCTGTGTGGAGGAACAGAGAGAGAGAGAGGAGTGGCCACTGACATGAGGAGAGGCTGAAGTGTAGCCCGGCCCACGTCCCTGAGCATCAGGCACACTCACCGCAGCTCAGTGTGGACAGAGCAGACCCAGGATTTCCAGGAAGGGGCCCCTCAGGGACGGTACCTCTACCCTTCCCAGGCTGATGGCAGGACCCCTACGGACCCGCATCATCTCTATGCTCAGGGCAGCCTGGGCGCTGATGCTGGGAAAGGGCCATCGGGCTTGCAGAGGTCCTCTGCCAACTGTGAGTGAGAGGGCAGAGACCCCAGAGCAGCAACCCTGACCTTGCCAGGCTCCAGGACAGAAGGATGGCAGTTGGCGCAAGGGGCTCAGGCACTAACTCACACCCACCTTGCTCAGGCCCCCAGCTCACCAACTGCCTGCGCTTGAGACCCCACGGGAGGCCTCTCGGAGCAGGGACCCAGGACCTGAGCCTGGGGCTCCAGAGACTTGGGTTCAAATCTTACTTCTGACTTGGCCTATATGGCCTGAGGCCACCTAAAGTGTCAGACCTATTTCCTGGCCTCTGAATGAACTAAGACCTATTTTTTGTCTTAATCAGACAAGCACTTGTTGAGTGCTTACCATACGTCAGGCATAACTCAAGTGCTTTATAAATATTCAACTTTTTAAACCTCATGACAAACCTATTAGGTAGGTCTGTTGTCAACCCCATTATATAGGTGGGAGCATTGAGGTTTGGAGCAGAACGCCCTTGCCCAAGGCTACTATGCTGGTTAAGTGTCAGAGCCAGCCCTGGAACCCAGGTCTGCTTGGCTACAAACCTCAGGGTCCCAGCCTAATGCTCTGAGGTGCCACCCTCTGTTAAGCCCTTAGCCTGGGTCCAGCCATGCTCTGAGGCAGTCCTTGAAGCTACATCTCCTGACCGCCACCAACCTCTGGGCTATTCAGAGGTTTTGGGTAACCAAGGCCCAGGTGGGTGGTCTTTCTCCCCCCACCGCCCCCAGGGGGCCACATACCTGCACTTGAGGGTGTAGATGTTGCCAACAAACTTGACCAGTGATGTCTGGGGGGGACGGGGTACCAGGGAGGGGACGGGCCGGACCCGGGGTGGGGGTTGCCGCACCTCCTCCAGCTTCTGATGTAGATCATTGGCCTCTTCACCCCCCCGGACCGCAGAGGCGTCTGGAGGGCGGGCTTGTCGGCGCTCAAATTCTGAGGCAGGGAAAGGTACGGAGACGGACAAGACATAAGCCAGAGGGCAAGACTCCTGGGAAGGTTCCTGCCTTCAGCAAGCATGGTGTGAAGGCTGTGGGGAACCGTAAGACAGGACAGTTGCTCACTGGATGCTGCCCGGGTCTTGGGGAGGGTTGGGGAGGGGAGAAGAGGTGGGATGGTGGCCAGAGGAATAGGGGTGCAACTGGGGAAGTGACACAAGGCAGATGCACAGCAGAGAACCCTGGCGGCCGGTGCCCCTCGCCCTCAAAACGCCCTTCCGTCAGCACTCACTGTTGATGTTCTGCCGCTGGTGCTCCTCAGCCTTCACAGTGCCTGGCGGGCTGGCTGCCAGAGGCCGCTCACCACTGTCGGCTGCCCGGCCAGCCTCAGGCCCTGGCTCACCCCCAGCACTGCGGCCCACCACAGCCAGGCCCCCGGGTGCCAGCCCTAGGGGCGGCCGCTTGTCACTGTCGCGGCCGTGGCCGGCACTGCGGAACTTCTTGGTGAAGGGGCGGCCGCCCTGGATGTAGCTGCGGTAGGCCCCCACCTTCTGGGGCCGGTGCTTGATCCACTCGCTCAGTGTCTCAATGGGTGAGCCGTTCACACACCACTCGGTCACGCCAAACTGCCTCAGGTGCGCCCGCGCATGGCTGGCCAGGGCCTTGCGGTTTTCGAAGTAAAGGCCACACAGCTCACAGCAGGCTTCGGTGGCTGCAGGCAGAGGGGGTGCTGCTGAGCCCCAGCCCAAAAGCAACTGAAGTACCCAGAAGGCCCTGCCCAGGTCAGGAGTCAGTCCCGCCTCCCACCGGAGCCTTGCCACCGGCCCCTGCTGGGGGTCAGTGTGTGCGCGGCACTGCCTGGCCCTGTGGGCCCCAGCAGGTGCCCTCCCCGGACCCTGCCACCGGCTGCTTACAGGAGTGGGAAGTCTTCTCGTGCAGGGTCTTTGCCTTGAAGGGCAGTTCGGTCTGGATGTAGGTCTTGGCCTTGACCTCTGCTGGGAGGAGGCGGTCCTCCTGCAGGGGCCGCTTGGCTGCCACTGAGCCCAGGTAGCCAGCGGCTGTGGGCTTGGCACCGGTGATGGGTGCCAGGCTGAGCTCTCGAGGAACTTGGGCCGGCCCAGCTCCTGGTTTGCCCGGGCGGCCAGCCATGGGCGCCAAAGGCAGGGGGGCCTGCAAAGGCCCTGGAGCAGCCGTGGGGGGCCCGTCCTCAGCCAAGGCAGGGGCCAGGTCTCCAGCGGGCGGCTCTTTCTTGATGAGGCACGGTTTGGACTTCTTCTTGAGGATCTCCCGCAGCGTGTCGATGGGCGAGCCGTTGACAGACCACTCGGTCACGCCCATCTGCCGCAGGTGGGAGCGCGCGTGGCTGGACAGGCCCTTGCGGTTCTCGAAGAACTCACCGCAGAACTCACAGCGGATGTCACGCACAGGCTCTGCCCGGGACGCTGCAGGGGGTCCAGGGTGGAGGGAAGGGGAGGAGAAGGAGGCGGCTGCGGCGGGAAGCCTCCAAGCTCAAGGCTAGTGTTAAGTGCCTGGCTGTCCCGTCCATACAGCCCCAGACCCAAATGACCCGCTCCCTCATCCACTTCCAGGAGCCCCTGTGTACATTCAGCCCTTCTGCCTGCTCTGTCACCTTAGATTCTAGCTGGCTTCAAGATGACCCCCTGTGACATCATGAAGCAGTGAGGAACAAGCGCTTCCTTGATCCCGGGCTCAGACTCCAGCTCGGCTGTGACCCCCTTATGTTATGCTGGGCTACGCTGGGCAAACCACTTTCCCTCTGAGCCTCAGTTTCCTCCTTTGCAAAATGCAGATAGAAACTTCCACCTTGAGGGAGCAGTTCAAAGCACATGGCATAGCTGGTATGAAATGCACATGAGCACTTCAGACAGCGCAGCCTGGGCCATCCTCACCTGCTCAGTACACAACTCAGCCAACTGGAGCAGAAAGAACACAGTGACATGCACAGTATAATCACTGCATACGTACCAGGCACCGTGCTAAGTGCTCTATACCACTTTGGAACTATTCAGCGCTTGGACCATGCTTATCTTCATCTCCAAAGAAGAAACTTGCCCAAGGTCACATACTGCCAGACTGCTGAGCACTTAACTTGAACCTGGCTCCCAATGTCAAGCACTTAGCAACCAGGAATGTCAGAAAGACCGTTCAGATGCCCACTTAGAGTGTCCACACTCCTGCTGCTGGCAGACATCACTAACTGACCCCTGCAGTCTTTCTCCCCGGAAATCTGGTTGGCAGACACTACCAATCAATTAAGATGGGCCCAAGAGATAAAATCTCTTTGCCATCATCGAATGGCACAATTCAGCCTCCCCCAAGTGGAAGAAAGAGAATCAAGAAGCAGCTCGGCTGGGGGTCTGCACAGCAAGAATGCACAGCTAACACCTTGTCCTCCGGACCTGTGCATCCGCCCTTCTGTTTCTACCATGGGCGCGCAGGGTACCCATGAAGTGTTGGAACGAGGATGGGGTTGGGGGTTGGGGGGAGACCCCTCTACCTGTTCTCACGGCCCTGCCCCGGGGTCACACTTACACAGGTTCAGGGGGGCCATGTCTTCCCGCGGCGCTGCCCAGGGACCCTCGGATGGGTGTGGCTCCCCATGAAGGGCCCCTGGCAGCATCTCCCGTTTGATCTCCACCCGCATTTGTTCAGGCTTCAGCTTCTTGGGCAGGGAGGGTGCAGCCAGGCCTGGGAACATCTTCCGGGCCGTAGGAGGAGGAGAGGCAGTTGGTGAGTGGCCCAGGGGGCTGCCTGGTGGCGGTGGCAACTTCTTGGCCAGGGGTGAGAGGTGAAGGTCTGCAGGGCTGCGGGCTTCCAGCGAGCTGCCAGGACCTCCGCTGCCCATCACCTTGGCCAGGGCTTTCGGGCTGGGCCCTGGTGGGTTAGGGGGGCCACCAGGCCGAGACTGGGTCCGTCTCTTGAGGATCTCCCGTAGTGTGTCAATGGGTGAGCCGTTGACATACCACTCAGTCACACCCATCTGCCGCAGGTGGGAGCGTGCGTGACTTGACAGGCCCTTGCGGTTCTCGAAGAACTCACCGCAGAACTCACAGCGAATGTCTCGAGCTGGCTCTGGGCCTGAGGCTGCAGCAGGAGAAAGGAGTAATTAGCATTGTGGGCACCATTAGCATCATCGCCTGTGGGTCTCCTGGTCGGCTGGGCATGGGCAGCAGCATGCCCACAGGCTGGGGTGGTGGTGGAGGGCAGGTGCAAGCGAGGGAACTGAGGAGCGGGGTGGGGGCCAGACACTCAGCAGGAGCGAGGGGAGGCTCCAGAGAGCGCACGGGCCCTCGCTCCTGGCAGAGAAGGATGGAACCAAGACTCCACGGCTCTGAGGGTCCCGACCAAGGACGGGGGGGCAAGAGGGCAGGAAGTAGCAGCCTAAGTGCCAAATGCCATCCAGACCAGGGGGAACCCTGGGCACTTTTCCACACCAAAAGGTAGCACCCCACCCTTGGCCTTCATTCTCAGGGAAGGTCACAGTCATGGAGGTCAAAGGCCAAGAGAGAAGGCCTAGCAGCCAACTGCCATCAAAATCTCTGGGCAGAACCAGCCCACTGCCAAGGGCCCCTGTCTACTCCCTGCCCCAGCAGGAAAGGAGTAGGGAGGGGGCTGCGACCCCCCCGGGAGGGGCTCCAGGGCCCGCAGGGAGGAGGGAGCGGCTGAAGCGAGAACCTACAGAGGTTGAGAGGAGACGGCTCCACATCAGAGGCCCAGAAAATGCCGGCGGCGGCCGAGAGGTCCTGCTTCCCCCAGGGGCTGGCCATACCCGCGGCCTTCAGCTTGGCCTTCTTGGCCGGCGGTGGGGGGGGGAGCAAGGAGAGGGCCGCGGAGGTGGGAGGAGGCCGCCCCAGCTGGGCCAGGGTGCCGCGCCCGGGTGGGAGGCGGATCTGGACGCCGTCCCTCCTGATGAGCCCGTGGAGCACGTCTATGGGGGATCCCTTGGCGTCCGGGTCGCTGACGCCCAGGTGGCGCAGGTGGGCGCGGGCGTGACTGGACAGGCCCTTGCGGGTCTCAAACCAGGCACCGCACAGCTGGCAGTCCAGCTCTCTGCCCCCGTCACTATCTAAAGCTGCGGAGACAAAACACAGGGGGGGGTTCACGGCCGCCACCTTGGCCGGCCCTGGGGGACTGAGGCAAGAAGACCTGATGTGATTCAAGGCTGCCCAGGCCATTCGGGGTCCAAGACTTGTGCCGCAGATTTATTTTAAGAGGTTTTGGGAAACAGAAAGTCCTGTTCCCTGCCTAGCCCTTTGGGATCAAGGTGAGTGTGCAGAGCTGAAGAACATGGCGTGGACAGGCAGTGGCCAAGTTCCAGTAGCACAGTCTGATGCTCCCAGGCCCTCTTCCCTGGGACCCCAGCTTTGGGAGCTGCATGGGTGCAAAGCAGGGGCCGTGCCCAGCTGCCAAGCATCATACAGCAAAGGGCAGACCTGCTCAGGGCCTTGCTCCTGAAAGCACAGCAGACAATGGAAGCAACTTCATCGGAACATGAGGTGCCAAGTGGGGTGCCTTGTTGGGCAGGGGGCCAGACCCTGGGCTCACCCTCAAACTCACACGCAAATGTGTGAGAAAGCCTGACTTCCTAAGGGACATCCATGCTAAACCTGCTCACTGCACCCGGGGTGGGGGTGGGGTCTTCCCAAACCCTACTCTGCCAAGCCCGTAGGTAGCCCGGGAGGTATGGCTCCACCCACGGGCACGGTAGAGGTGCCTCTGCACACCATAGCCAGGAAGATGTGAAGACAGGACTGACTACAGGACTGCCTGCCTGCCTCTAGGACCCAAGACCCCCTTCCTGGGAAGCCAGGCCCACAGGAGTTCTGTTTACCTTCACTGCCCCAACCCTCAGGCTCAGAGAAGGTCAACGGAGTCCCTAAGTAGCGAGGGTGACCCTGACAGGCTCAGCGGCCAAAGTCAGGCCTCCAGGGAGAGGAACAGCAAAGTAAAGTGGGAGGCAGGTGATAATATGCTGCATGGCCAGCCCAACAGGAGACACAACGCTCTGACCAAAATTCTGACCCAGTGGACCCAGGATGTAGGAGCTGCAGTCCCCATTGTCCCCACCCTGGGCTCTGCAGCCCTCCCGGTGCCAGGACCTCCCTCAGCTCCCAGGACCCGCACTCACTGAGGTTCAGGGGCCCTTCATCCTCAGACTGGGGCCACTGTGCCTTTGGGGAGGCTGGCCGGGGGCTCAGGGACAGCTGGGGGCTCTTGTCCTCAGGATTCTTGGGGGTAGGGGAGCCCGCCAGGGCCAGTGGTGCCTTCTTGAGGAGAGGGGAGTTAGGTGGGTGGGCCAAGCCTTTGGTCGAGAAGCCAGGTGGTGACTTGATGGCCTTGTTGACAGCAGGAGCATCCAAGGGCTTGGCCAGGGCAAGCAGGCCAGGCCGGGGAGCCCCAGCGATCACCTCCTTCGGTGAGTTGGACTTCTTAGACAGGCCTGGGGGCAACCCAAGGGGTGTGTCAGGCAGGCCCTTTTGCTTCACGAGCTCGTAGAGGAGGTCAATGGGGGCACCGCTGCTCTCCGACTCGGCCACCCCCAGCTGCCGCAGGTGGGAGCGCGCGTGGCTGGACAGGCCCTTGCGTGTCTCAAAGCAGGCACCGCAGACCTCGCAGGTGGTCAGGCTCTGAGCTGGAGGGCGAGATGAAGGCCAGGAGAGCTGGCTGTGAGGCCCCTTGAGCCCTGCCCTCCCACTTCTCCACTCCCACCAAAGACTCGACTCACCCAGGCTCCCCGCAAGCCTCCCTGATCCTTAAAATGACCCTAATAAGGCAGGAATCCAGTTTGCAAATAAGGAAACTGAGTCTCAGAGAGGGAAGAGTTATGCCCAAGGGCACACAGCAGCAGGAAACAGAGCCCTCTGTAGTCCAGCCAGTGGAATACCTTTCAGATACCCAACATACCCATGTGTCCTGGCAACAGGTGTTCACACAAATAAATGCTGACCTGCAGCCACACGGTCTCCAGAGTTGTCCCAGCCAGCCTCTGCAGCTCAACTCATGCCCCAGACACTGGGCTGGAGACCACAGCCATAGCCCCCGTGGTACCCTGCACCCGAGAGCCCTTATCCCTGCCTGTCTCCTTCTCTGCCTCCCTGCTCCCCAACTTCAGTGACTCCAAGGACAAGCGTCAGGTCTGTTTTGCTCCGCTCACATCTCTGGGGTCCAGCACGGTGCCCGTAACCACTCAGTCATGGTCTGAATGTCAACACGCAGATGAGAAAATATCATGCAAAAGATCACGCAGCTAACGAGGGCGAAAGTCACCAAACGAACTGGGTCTGAGTGTCAGCTCCTGAACACCATGCTCTTTCCTTGGATGTCCCTCCCTCGCCCAGTAAGGGTACAGCTCAAGGCCATGCATGCCCAGGGCACCAGAAGCTCGAGAGAAGACGGCTGGGTATCTCCTCAGTGTCTTGGACTGAAGAAAAAGCTGATGACCCCGCGCTAACCCCCAGACCCAAGAGTTCCCTATGGAGCATGTCCAGCCTCACCAGCACCCCCACCTTGCCACCTGGGCCACTCACCCTTGAGATCTGGCAGTTCCTGCTTGCTGCCATGAGGAACCTCTGCAGCCACTTTGCTGCTCAGCCGATTGGCCACCTGCTCCAAGGGCCCAGGGACAGGCAGGCTCTTCTTGGGGAGCGGGGGGGAGCCCAAGTCCATGGCCACCATTGTGTTTTCCTCTGAACCCAGGCCTGCGAGGTTAGGAAGACAGGCTCAGCCCAGGCTGAGTGTGAGCCGTCTGCCCCTGTAACACTGAGAGTGAGGGCGTGGAGCCTTCTTCCTCATCCTTGGCGGCTGCTCTCACCCTGGGAGGCGACTCACCCCCATGAAAACAGAGGATCCATCCATAACCCCCAGCACCAGTAAGACACAGGGATGTCACAGCTGCCCTCTGACAGCAGGGACCAGGAGCAGCTTCCACGCACCAGAACACGGACTGGCTGGGCAACACAGCGCTAGGACACCATCTCTCTCTGGGCAGAACTTGTGCAGGGGAGCATGTCAGTCCCGGGGGCGGGTAGGTGGTAGTCAGAACGGGAATCCAGTAAGAGAAGGCCGAGGTCAGAGGCCAGAGAAGCAGCACAGAAGGCGAGGAGCCAAGGACAGGAAGGAGGTTCCACATGGGACTCTCCACCAGACAGGGGCTGCAGAGACAACTCTGGGCTCGGTAGGAGTCTACTTATCACGAGCTGAGACCCAAGTGGGGTAAGGTGAGAACTGGGAGCCTGGACCGGCAGGGATCTGAATGCAGACAGGAAAAGTGGGAATCACAGAACTTTGTCGGAAGTTTCTGAGACATCCGTCTGGCCAGGAAGCTTCCCTGAAGGAGCCGTGTCTGAGAACAGGGAGTGAAAGGTACGTTTTCACGGTCTAATCTTTCAGAGAAGGGGGCCTGCGTGGCCTGCGGAGCCCCAGGTTTAGCGTTCAGGGCGTGGAGACAGCTCTGAGGATGAAGGAACCGTGTGTCAGGTGGGGCTCTGGAGGCGTTCAGCGCTATGAGCAGGAAGCCACGCAGGTCCTCTGCTCAGTCTGAGTCCTACGGAAGCAAGGAGGAGGCAGGCAGGGGAGGCCACCGGGGTACGGGACACCGAGGACTTTGTCAAAGTCGCCCGGTGGAGTGGGCGCGTCTGTCAGATGGTGTAGGGTCCGTGTCTGAAGTGACTTGGAGTGGGTTTCCGGCCGGAGGGACCGAGACTGAGGCGAGGGGCGCTCCCGGGGCTCCAAGGGGGGACAGGGGACATCTGTCAGACGGGGCGAGGGTCCCACGGAAGGGCGGCGGAGAGTGTTTCTGAAGCCCGGGACCCTGAGAGCTCCGACAGGAGGCCCGGGGCCCGCGCAACCGGAGGGCCTGGGGGGGAGGGGGAGTCCTGGAGACTGGAGGGCGGGCATCGGGGGGGCGGCGGCAGAGGGCGGGCAGA
>NW_027531305.1:726427-726948 GCF_008692635.1 Crocuta crocuta
CCTCAAGGAGCCGCCCGCACACGGGCTCGCGGAAGCACACAAGCCGCGCTCAGCTCGGCCGCCAGCTGCACCCCCACCCCTGGCCTGGACGGGCCGGGACACTCTTCCCCAACCCGGGACATTCCTAAGGATAGAATGGGAATCCTCCGGCCACACGCATTTGCCTGAACAGCATTCAGGCTCCTGGAGCCTCGGCGCCTGGAGCTAGAAAGTGCGCCGGGACCCTGTTCCTTTCCCTATCCTGGAAGACTCCCCTCCGTGTCGGAGATCCCGGAAGACACCACACCACAACTACGAGGATCCCACAACATCATCCTGGTGTCCAAATGTCCCCGCCCCAGCCCCTCCGGCGCCGTCCTGCAGTCCTACGGAACTCCCCACACGACCGCCGGCACCTCATTTCAGGCACAACCTGCTTCTCCCCAACACCAAACCGATTGCCCCCAGCGGGTCCTTGACAGCTGGGTGGGGCCAGAAGATGACCGTGGCCCCGCCCCCAACCTGCCCCCCGCCCCCTACCC
>NW_027531305.1:727040-727199 GCF_008692635.1 Crocuta crocuta
CCCCGCCCCCTGCCCCCCACTTAGGTGGGAGATGCTTCTAAGGACAAACGTGCAGGGCGGGTGCCAGGACCTAGCCTTAATCTGGGGCATCCTTCCTCAAGGCAGGACTTCCAGGATCTTCTGAACCACTCATTAACAGCCCTCCTGCTCATCAGGTGT
>NW_027531305.1:727257-740512 GCF_008692635.1 Crocuta crocuta
AAGCTAGGGTAGTACCAGACTGAATCCTGACACCCCAATGGCTTGGCTGGCTCCATCAGCACTAACTAGGCACATTGGTCTTCTGGTAGAAACAAGGTGACCAGAGCGGAACCTGACTGCTGGGCACATGCTACCATCTCTGGTGGCCTGACCCAGGTACCAGGTAAGGAGTGTGAGCCTGACATTCAGACCTCTACCAGAGTGACAGAAAAAGAAGGCGGCAGGCTGGAGTTTACAAACTGCCTCTTGTGCCCCCCAGTCACCCTCAGAGCCAGCTCCACTCCTCAGTCACCCCGAGACACCACAAACATAGCCAGGTGTGTGAGCTGAATGCCCAGGGCAAAGCCTTCAGCAGAGGTCACATCCCTACTCTGTCTCTTTCGAAACTGTGACCTCAACCAACCACCATGCCCTTTCCGCACCTTAGTCTCCTTATCCAAGGAGGAGAGGGGGCTTTGATAGTGCCACCCTCCACTTTGCAGACCCTCAGGTCCCCTTCGCCAGTAAGGGGGCTTACAGATGAGTCCAGTGGAGGTCAGAGTACACATCTAGGTAGGACCCTGGGAGCTGCAGGTAGGAGAAACAGAAGGAAACCTCAGCCCCAAGCAGCCCCTGGACAGTTCCCCCTTTTCAGGGACCTCCTGCGTTCCCCAGAACCCACCTACTCTTCACCGCCAAGTTCTCTGCTTCAAGATTCAGTAAGGGCTCCCACAAAGGCAGGCTTTGCAAGGCTGGGGCCTTCACCTTTCTGCCCCCTCAGTGGTGCCCAGCCCCAGGCTCCTTCACCAAACTATTACATCTGGATTTCCCAAGCCATCTTCCACTGGCAGAGAGCACCGAACATGGTTCAGAAATCTAAATCTGCTGCTTTGTGGCAGTGTGGCAAAGCAGATGACCCACAGTCTCCTCCATAAACCAGAACACAACAATCCTTAGCCCCTTAGAATCGTTCCGAGGCATAAATGAGCTGAAACTTTAAGATACACAAGCACAAAAGGTATGGGAGGGGTTATGCTGCCGGACAAAGTAGACACCAACGAAAATCTAGAATGTGTCTGCACTATCTGACAGAATTGCCACTAACTTTGCACTGGCCACATTTCAAGTCCTCACCAGCCGTATGTGGCCAGTAGTGACCTATAGAACACATATCTAGAGAACCTTTCCATCTCAGAAAGTTCTATTGGACAGCACTGCTCTAGATAGAAGACATTTTTAAGACCAAGGATGGTAGAGCCTGACTTGTCTGGGGTTTCAAATCCCAGGTCCGCCACCTCTGGCTGTGCGTCCCTCGGCAAGTTAATTAATCTCATTGTGCCTCAGTTTCCTCATCTGTAAAATGGGGATTATAATAACACCAGCCTTATAGCGTTGTGGTTAAGTATATAGATAACTTTGTGTTTGTAAAGTGCTTAGAACATATCACGTTCCTCGTAAAAGCTGAATAAGCATGCGTTAAAGTCACTGTCAGGCAGGGCAGGCACTAACTGGGTCCAGAAGTAGCCCTGGCCCAGCCCATGAGTAAAAGAGAAATAACCCATACATGGCAGGGCAGTTGTGAGGACAGTTATCAACATACTTTGTAAAGTGACTTGAAGCCCTACCAGGAAAGTGGAGTGGCTGACCCCCTCCTACCCCTCCATCTCTCTGGGCCCCTGAGGAGGGTCAGGGCCCCAAACCCCCTCTGCACCCTCTCTCCTTACCATCTCCGTAGGCTGGCCCGGGGTCCTCAGCCCAGGTGGGTGGAAAGGGCACAGCAAGAGGTAAGCGGGGCCGGCGGGAGGTCAGGAAGCCACCGGGCGACCCCCCGGGCTCGCAGCCCAGGGGGCTGGGGGGCCGCTCGGCAGCCGAGGTGGCCAGCAGCTCTTGCAGGATGTTGATGGGTGAAACGGTGAGCTCCCAGTTAGTGATGCCAAAGTCACGCAGGTGGGCCCGGGCGTGGCTGGAGAGGCCGGCCCGCGTGTCGAAGCCAGCCCCACAGAAGTCACAGCGCATCAGGCTGAAGGTGCCTGGGTCGAAGTTAGCCACTGTGGAGGGAGAGACGACATGGAATGCCTGGAGGGGTGAATCTCTGGCCCTAGCCGTCCGTCCCTGTTCCCAGGGGTGCTCACCCTCCACCCTCCACAGATCACACAGCAAGTTGCATCCCTGACCGGGGACACCTCCCTTTCCCTTTCACGCTCCTGCCTGCATGAGCTCACGGGTCCTCCCGCCCTCCTGCTCCAAGAAGCCTTCTCTGCCTGACCTTCTAGATTTCCCTCTACTTAGCTCTCAGCATCAGGGGCTCCACCCTCAGAAACGCTTCTCCAGTTGTGGATTTGCAATCTTTTGGGCGAATGTTCGATTAAGATCCTTCTCGTGTCTACGGTACATGCCAATTTTTGCTCACTGTCACTCCAGTGCTGTCAATTAAATCTTTGTTGAATGAAGAAATGGACAAACAGATGCCTTCCTCTGGAAGTCAGNTTTTGCGGCTGTCTGCCCCCCGCCCCTGCCCCCCAGTGCACGCACACACATGCATGCCCGCGCACACGCACAAACACCATGCGAGCACCTGCCCCCAAGCGGGATCCACATCTGCCGGCGTCAGAAGCACCCAGGGCAATCATGTTGGAGACCCACCTCCAGAATCAGAACCTGGGTGCCTGGGAATCCGCATACCTCACGGGCTGTCCCAGGGGGTTCTGAAGCCGGCCAGGGCCCCACACACTCCTATTACTGGGCCGGGAACTCCAGGGGAGCAGGGACCGCTGTCTCATTCCCTGCTGTGCCTGCCCCCAAGTGCCCAGAACAGAGGGGACCTCTCTCAATAAATATTTGCTGAGTGCAGACATCAGTGAAATACCCTGCCTGGGGCTGCCTCCTCTGCCCATCCTCCTTCCTCCAGCTGCTGGAAGGGCCAGGGCATCGGGGCGTCCCCACACCTCCACCGATGCAGTGGCCTTTGCTGCGGCTCCCGGTCTTCCAGAAGGGGAGGCCCTGACTTCCCCCTGCTTGGCACTACGGGAGGACTTTGAGTGAGGGTTGCTCGGTTCAGAACTCAGCTGCCCAGCTGTGCGTCTCGTGGGCCTCGGAGGGAGGTGGGTGCCAGAGCGAAGCCGCCCTACCTTTTTTCTTCTTCTTCTGGAAGGAGAACCTGCGCTCAATGGCCTTCACCTCCTCGGCAGAGATGAAATGCCGCACATTGTAGCTGACGCCCACACGGTTCAGGTGGCCCCGGACGTGATTGGCCAAGCCGATACCGTTGTGGAAGCGGTCCGGGCAGTAGGGACACTTCCGTTCCTCATGCTTCAGGGCCACTGTTGGGTCCCCATCCAGGAGTGCGTCCAGCCCCAGTGGGCCGCCCAGCGGCGCATCCAGAAGCAAGAAGTCCAGGGGGTGGGTGGCCCCCAGCCCCAGCTCCTCGGCCGGCAGCCTTGGGGGCACCCGGGTGGCTGCAGCCATGACCTGCGGCCCCAGTTTTGCCACCAGCACGATGGGCACCATCCCTCGGAGCTGTTGCCGCTGTGCCCGTGTGGCCTCAGCTGCCCTCAGGGCTTTCCAGAAAGTCCGCTTCAGGTCCAAGGCCAGCTGCGGGATGAGGCCGGGGGCAGCCAGGGGTGGAAAGACCCCATTTTCAGGGGAAAAGTCCATTTCCGAGGCCAGTGGTATGTCTTCCTCCTCCTCTTCGCTCCAAGGGTGTCTCTGATCCCCCAATTGGCCTGGGAGCCCCTGAGGGTGGACCACACTCTTGTTCCTACCGGGATGTAGGGAGTAGGGGGCAGATGCAAGAGGTGAGGGGAAGGCTGGCCTTCCCGGGGGCCTCTGATCTGAGCCGTGCAGCAGTGGCTTTGACAGTGGGAAATCCCTCATGCCCAGCTGCTGGCAGCCTGGGCCAAAGGCCAGGCTGGGGTCATATCCAGCAGGGTTCTCCTGCCACGTGGGGGCCAAGAGCGGCTCAGCTTTGCCAAAGTAGTCCTCAGCAGCATCAGAGAAGCGGGCATATGCCTCCTGGCTGGTGCCCGGCTGGCTGGCAGGGTCCTCCTCAAAAGCCTCGGCATCCTCCTCCCAGTGGGGATGGGCATGCGCAAGCCTCATGTGCTCCCTGAGCAGGCTCTCGCTGGGTGCAGGGAAGCCACAGAAAACGCAGCCACTGAGCCCGGAGGAGGCTCGGTAGGGTCGATAGGTGAGGGTGGTGGCATCAGGGCCTGGGCTGCTGGCCCCGCTGCCGCCCCCGAAGGGCTCCCTGGCAGGCTGGCCCGGGAGCTCACGCACATGCAGCTTGGCGTGCTGCACAAAGGCCTTGGAGGAATTGGTGCCAAAGATGCACTTGGGGCACTGCAGCCGTGCCTCCCGGCCCTCATCGCCCGGGACCTGCTTCAGTTTCTGGATCTCTTCGATGATCTTCTCCCGGGAGGCCTGGTGCAGCTGGCGGTGCTGCTCCAGGGCACTTGGGTCGGCAAAGGCCCAGCCACACTCTCCACAGGCCAGCGGGGCCAAGTCAGCGGGGGGCTCCTGGCCCGGGGCTCGGCGGTGCTGGCTCATGTGCTCCAGAAGGTGCTCCTTCTGCTTGAAGTAGATGCTGCACTCGATGCACGGGAACACGGCCGGCTCCTCGTCCTCGTCCTCATCCGGGCTGGCCACCCCCTTGGCCACCTCCTCCAGCAGCTCGCACAGGTAGGGCCCCGTGCGGACCGGGGCCAGCAGCGGCTGCAGCCGCTCCACGGACGCCTCTGAGTTCACTGTCCAGGTCTGTGTGGCCACCTCCGAGGCCGACCTGGGCAGGCCCCACTCAGATGGCTGGGCCAGCCCTTCGAGGTCGGCCAGGTGCTCTCTGGTGTCCTCCACCAGGGTCACATCCAGTGACTTAGTGCTATCTTCTACCGGCACGAGCACCGTCCTAAAGGAGGTGAGGGGCAGGGGCTGGGGCGGCAGGTCCAGGTGCAGCCCTGCATCCTGGGGTGGGGGCTGCTCCTCCGTGTCTCGGAGCCAGTCGAACCTGGGGTGGCCCCGGGGGGCCTTCTCCAAGAGCTTCGGTTCACCCTGATGGTGCGAGAACCTTCTAGAGCCCTCAAGCTCAATGTGGGGTTTCACGGTTCTCACAATGACCGAGTCCTCGAACCTCCGCTCAGATGGAAGGCCCTCCCTGGCTTCCTGGACCAGGGGGTGCTCCCAGGTCCCCTGGCCGTCAGGGGGGCCGGGGAAGTGGCCCAGGAGGTGGGGTGGTGGGGAGCCCGGCCGGAAGTCCAGGCTGCCTCCATCCCAGCAACTGCAAGGAAGTGCCAATTGGGACACAGGTTAGCCACAGGCCTCAGTTTCCCTTCCGGGGGCAGGGGAGGGGGTCCTCCCCAGAGACCCAGCCCAAGGGCGGCCTCAGAGGGGCCAGGAGCAGGGACGTATGGGGAGGGCGGGTGGCGCTTCCAGAGCTGTCGGACCAAAACACACATCCAGCTCCTAGGCTGCACCTGTCTATGAGCCCCATTGCAGGGTGGGAGAGTGCGCAGGGCCTCTCAGGGGCCACACCAGGGTCACGAGGCATGCCCTCAAGTCTGGTGGCACAGTCAACTCTCATCTGTCCCCCAGAAGGGCCCAAGGCTCTGGTCTGTGCCCCCAAACTGGGGTGATTCCGTTCCTTTAGTCTCACCTCTCCAGCAAATTTGGTGTAACTCTGTGGCTCAAACACCTCAAGGGAATGCACTTTTCCCCCCTGCAGCTCCCTTCTTGGAAGGGTGGAGTCAGGAGTGGTTGAAGGGTCCTGCTCAGCCTCTGGCCCCAAGGACCCTGACCTTCTTTGGGGGATGGGGGAAGGCAAAGCAACCTCACTGGGCCTCAGTTTTCCAATCCTACAAATGGGGACGAGTCCCAAAAACCCAGGAGCTTCTGTGTCCTTATGCAGCACCTACGGAGCTTTTTCGTATCCATAGTCAAAGGAAAGTTCGCATGAGGTACGTGCTCATTTAAACCATAACAACTACGACCCTTCAAATGGGGACCTTGGCCCGGTGAAGCGTAGGGAGAGGACACAGCTCAGTGCTGGGGGAGCGCTTCGCTTCACCAGACGCCTGGCTCCTGGTGACCCACAACCAACGTTGGGCTCTTGTAATGACTGTCCCTGATAAATCTCTCTTCATTCTCAGGACCCTGCCTCCGAGAGGGGCTATCAACCGTCCCCACCGAACAGGTGGAGACATGGCTCCACCACGAGGCTGAGTGGAAACCACAGGGTCACCTCTCTCAGCCCCATCGGTGACACATGATACTAACAAGACCACCCCCTCAGGCCCATGGCAACGATAAGGTGGGGACAGGTGGGGTAAACCTGTGCCAAGGAGGCGAGTACACAGCAAGCGCTCAACAAATGGGAGCTATCATTTAACCCAGTGCAACTATTATTTGCCTATGAGCACCCCAAGACTTAATAAAGTCGCTGCTGTCACCACTGCTGTCACTTCCTGCTCCACCTCCCTTGGGTCCTCAAGGTCAGCTTGTGAGATGCATCTTAGCAACTCTATTTTGCAGATGGGGAAACTGAGGCTTGGAGAGGCCTAGCATCATGCTAAGGGCCACCTGGCAGAGACAGGACTCCATGGGTCTAACCTTCAGGCTCCTGTCCCTCTGGCCATGCTCCTGGCAGGGATAATGAGAGTTGACTGTCTGTGTTCATCCCAGTCCTCCCCACCGGCTGCACACGCCCAAGGGCTTGTCTGCTGGGAGCCACCTCCTCCTTCCTGGCCTCCTGATTCCCTCCTTTCCCCTTCTCACTCCCGGGGGCTTCTGTTGGGCCTAGGCACATCCTGCTTGCCCCCCTGCCCTCCCTGACGTCAGGGCCAGCGTGGCACTCACCAGCTGCTGATCCGATGGGTGGCGGAGGTGGCACGGGGGAGGGCTTCGCTGAGGCCGGGATGGGGCTGCCCGTCTGCAACAGAGAGGGGAGACCCTGAGGGGCTGGGGTCCCCCTGGCCGGGGGTCCTTCACAACACCCCAGCTCCGGGAGCCCTGCCGGGCACCTCGGAAGGGCCCAGCCGGCTCCCCACCCCTCTCCCCTGAGAGGCCTTTGGCCTCTGCACTCCTGAGCCTTGAAAGGGGTTTCTTTGGAAGAGTGTCCTGGGGGACCCCTGGGGTGTCCTGCCTTCAACCCTCCTCTCTTTGCCCGTACCCAGCAACCAGGGTGATTTTTAAAAATCACACCCTGGTTAAAACTCACCTGACTTCTCATCACACCTATCAGAAAAGCCAGATTCCCAACCACCACCTGCCAAGCCCTGACATGGCGGACCTCCACAGGTCTCTCCAGCCTCAGCTCCCTGTCTCCGACCTGCATTCACTCTGTCCTGACTCCTCTGACTCAACCAGCCCTTTCTGGTGCCCGGGCCTTTGCATCGGCTATTTCTTCTGTTTGGAGAGTCCTTCCCTGGCCACTGACCAAAGTGAGCCCCTATGACTTGCTTTCTTGTCCCTTGTTTCGTTTCTTTCTTCAAACTCTCTGAAATTGCCTGGTTCCACCATGGAGGACCGCTTTCCCCTTTCCCCGAGGCCCTGCTAACAGGTGAGCACCCCCTGAGGGCAGAGACTTTTTCAGCTTCCTTCACTGCAGCATCCCAGTGCCTGGTGCACAGCAAGTGCGCAACCAACGCCTGCCAGTTGATGAGTGAGGAGCCCTAAGCCTGAGCTGCAGAGGGCCTGTCCCTGCCTCCCAGGGCCCTTTCCGGGCCTCAGTCCTAGAACCAAATCCCCCCCTGGGACCCCTTACACAGATAGAGCCAACTCTCCATTATCCGCCTGTGGAGCCAATGCCTGGAGTGACCACAGGAATCCTGGCCTGTGCCTCCAATGCCCGCCGCACTCGCCTGACATGTGGGAACGTGCCAGTTGGGGTGCAGGCCAACTGCCTGGGCCAAGGTTAACACACGGGGGGAGCTTGTGCCTCGTCCAGAGCCTGACAGATGCAATTGTTGGATTAGCTTCAATTGGAGGATGGTCCAGGCTAGCTCTTTTTCTGATCCCCTACGGTTCGATTTGCCCAGAAAATTGAGAGCTGACTGTCAGGAGCCAAAGAATTAAAAAGTGCCATCAGGGATGGTGTGGGGAATCAGAAAGTTGCGGTCACTGGCTGAGGGTCTTTCTGCCAAGCCTGAGAGAAGGGCTGTGACTGTCACATGGCCTCTGGAAGGTGAGGGTGGTGAGGGGGGTACATACACTTGCATTTTTAGAGCAGTTTCTCAACTTCAGCAGTATGCGCATGTGGGGTCGGATGATTCGCCGAGCACTGCGGGACACTGAGCAGCATCCGTGGCCTCTCCCCACTAGGTGCCGGGAGCCGCCCCCCCCGCCCCGGCCCCTGAAGTCATAACAACCAAAAATGTCTAAAGAGATGGCAGAATGTCCCTTGCAGACAGAATTGCCCCCATTTGAGGACCCCTAGAGTAGACTGATGGGGAGCAGAGGGCCAGGCCAGGGGTACACTTGAATGCAGGGGCCAGTGTCAGGGTGGGAGGGTGAGGGGGATGTTGGAGAAGGTGTGAGGGCTGGGAAAGCAAGGCCTGGACCGGCCAAGGGACAGAGATCTCAAAACATGGGGTCTCTTGAGAACACAAGGGTCACAAATATGAGCTACTCGGGGCGGGGGGGGGGGGGGGCAAGCAAGCAATTCAGTGGCATCAAGCCCCTGCACAGCCTAGAGGTGCAGGTCTGAGGGTGCCGGCGTCCTGCTTCTGAGATTCTGAGACCCTAGCTCTGGAGATTCTGGGCGTCCCAGATTCGTTGATTCTGTGATTGGCGTTGTCTAAGGATTCCGCGAGCCAGGGGGCTGTGTTGGCCTCTTTGAGCCGCTCCAGCGAGGCTCCTATTTTTAGTGGCAGCATTTTGGAGGAAGCAGGCCAAGCAGGGCCCCGTGTCCAAGACACCTGGGGGCTGGGGGGCTTGCCTAGAGGCCTCCATGGCCAGCGTAGGGATCCAGAAGTCCCTACAGGTCAGACGAGGTGCCCGGATGCAGCCCTTGGCAGTGGTCATGCCAAGGGGCCCTCATGGACTCCTGCTATCTGGGGGTCCCCAAGAGGATTTGAAAATGAGAGAGGGAAAATGAGAAGGGTGTCCATTTCCAGCTTGAACCCCAAGCCAGGCAGCTTGGCAGAGTGGCCATGAATCTAGATTTTGGAGGAAGACAGATCCAAGTTCAAGGCCCAGTGGTGACTGAAGGGCACATCTTTCCCACCTGTTTCCTCCTCTGTATAAAGGGAACAGCTCCCACCCATCTCGCAGGGCCAGTGCCGGATGCCAAGGAGGTCACACGGTACATGCTCCTTCCAGAGAGGCAGCGGTGGGAGGAAGGAAGGGCTATGAGGGTGCTGGGGCGGGGGGCGGGGCTGGCTTGGAGGTGTCCCAGGTTGGAAGCTGGAGGCTGGACCCAGAGCTCACGCCATGCTCTGATTTCCTCCCCAGCCTGGGGTCCCACGCAAGGGCAGAAATAGTGTGTTGTTCATTCCCTGGCCCCCTGGTCCCAATGCCAGGCACGCACCAGACTCCCATCAACCCCGGTGGACCATCTCAGCCCCCTAAGCCTTGGCTGCACCCAAGAGGCCAAGGAGAGAGAGGCCAAACATCAGGTGGGGGCTGCAAGGAGGCTGTGGGGGCTCCAAGTCAATAGCCACAACGGAGGACAGAGAAGGCAGTAGACGCATCCATGTGCAGACAGAGAAGTTTGGAAGCAGCCACTCCAGGAGTACTCTTGGGGGGCTTCAAGGGCAGGGTCAGGGTGAGGCAAGGCCTAGGCTTCCGGGTGGAACAGCAGCCCCAGAGGCTGTTCCTATTTATAGACATCACAAGACTCCTAGGGCAGGTGCCCGAGCCAGGAAGGGGGGTCCAGCAGGCCGAGAGGGCAGCGGGGGAGGCGCTGCATCCCAAGCCTAGGCCCTCATCTAAACTCCAGGCTGTGACCCCCCCCCCAAGTCAAGCCACCCCGTCCCAAGCCCCCATCTGCTCAAGGACATCGTTAAGGGTGGGCCTGGCCCGCTTTGGCAGCCACATTCCCCTCCTCCCCAGGCACATGCGCTGGCGCCTGGCTGGTTCCGTGGAGGGAGGGAGGACGCGCCTACCGACTTACCTTCCCCCTCTCTTGCCAGACCTGGGGCTCCTGCCAGGTAGAGAAGTGACCAACTCTTCAGAAGCAGAGAGGATTCTGGGACCCCTGTTTCCCGGGAGCTCTCATAAAATCAAGGTCTCAGGCCTGCCCTGGCCAGTTACATGCCCGGGAACACGGTTCTGCTTCTCTCTGGGGCCTTGGTTATGAATGGTCTGGAGGAGGGGATTGCTGAGGTTCCCTGAGCACTGATCCTCTGCCCTCAGTCTCACCCTGTCACCCTGCTGTGTGACACCTTCAGTTGCTACCCATTACTTCCATGCCATTGCATATGTGGAGCCTGATACCTAGACATCCCCTGCCTGGCTGTTCCTCCCCCAGGACTCCTGGGTGGCCCCCAGGCTGGGCTTCCCCCACTGTAGCCCCAGCAACTATGTCATCACACCTGGTGGCTGGTTTGTCTCCCAACCAGATGGCAGGGTCCATGAGTGTGAGGATGGTATGTGTGCGCTGTAAATATCTGAACATCGAGTTGGGGCAGGTCCGGGATGCCTTGACACAGCATGGTGGTTAAAGACCGGGGCTGTCAAGTCAGGTTACTGCTGGCTGTGGGATCATGGGAAACTAACTTAACCCCTCAGGGTCTAAGATTCCCATCTCGAACACGGGATGATAATAATTGGGGCTACCCCACAGGAATCTTTTAAGAGTGACATGAGATGATCACATAAAGGGCTTGGCATGTAGGAAACTCCTAATGAGGTACCTGGAGGTTCCTGGAGACCAAGGCCTGTCGGGCAGGCCAAGGAGCTGAAGGGAAACATCTGGTGCATCAGCCTGCACTGCCCCCACCACTCTGCTGTTCCTGCCTGCCTTGAACACACCAGGCTCCTCCTCACCACAGGACCTTTGCGCCTGCTGTCCCCCCACACACACACACACCTGGCTTGTTCTTCCCACCATTCATTCAACGCTCCACTCAAATTCCACCCACTCAGGGAGGTTTCCCAGGTCCTTGGGGCATGATCCTGGCACTCTGTGTAGTATCTCTATAGCACCTGTTACTACCTGCGTTATTTAGATAGTTGCTTATTGCCTGTCTCTCCTACTAGAATGTCAGGGCCTCGTAGGGAGTTTTGCCTCTTTTTTTCATGGTTGTATCCCCAGCACCTAGAACACAGCCTGATACATACTACTTGCTGAGTACTTAATAAAGGAATAACAAATCTTGAGGTGGGGACAGAATGAGATCCCCTTGTGCTGGGTAAACTGAGTCACAAAGGGGTGGTAGCTGGTGTCCCTGACTAGCCAGTCTCTCCCCGGCCACTAGAGGGCATAAGCTGTTTAATCCGTGGCTCAGGAGTAGGACTCACCAAGACAGTGAGACAAGAGGGAGCTGGGATAGACTGATGGGACTGGGGAACACCTGGGGAAAAGTGGGCTCTCAGGGCAGGACACTCAGGGTGCTAAGCTGTGCACCTGTATCCAATTAGTGCGTTCAGAAGAAGGAACCAGGCTGACCTGAGTTCAAGTCCCAGCTCCTTGCCACCCACTGTGGGGGGTGGATAGGGGGGTGGGAATTTGTCAGGTCATTCATCAGGTCTGTTTTCACAACCATAAAATGGGAAAATAAGCAGAGTACAAAGAGAAGGCTTTGGACCCAAGCAGAATCAGGGTGCCATCCCAACTCCTGGTGGGCTGGGTGACCTAGCCCCCTCTGCACCTCAGGGACCAGGCTGGATGTCCCCCCAAGGGCCACAGGGCCCACCCTCTTACCAGAAATGCCACTTCTGCCATCCAGAATGTCTCGGGGTCCCTCCTTGGTGACAGGTAGGTAATGGGTGGACCGGAAGATGCCACCTTCCCCCTCAGCAGCCTCGGCCCCACCTTCGATGTCTTCCCTCGGTGCTGGGCCGGGCAGTCTCTCGGGGCCACGAGGACGATCTGGGGCGGCCAGGCCGCCTGCCAGGGGCCCATCCATGGATGCTCTCTGCCTGTCTCCACTCAACTGCTGGTCTGGCTCAGCAAGGCATTGTAGGTCTGGAGGCAGAGAGACAGGTGCTCAGGGGAGGTGGGAAAGGGATGCTGCCTTAGTTTCTGCTTCCCGGAAGCCGCAGTCCTCACCCTTGCTACTCAGTGCCTCAGTTTACCTCCCAGCCCAGGAGAGCTAAGTAAATCGTGCTGAGGCCCTATCCAGATGCATTGTAACCCAGAGGTCCCCTATCTTCTCTATGCCTCCGTCTCCCACCCCACCGTAACTTGTCTTTATACAGCTCCTGCACTGTGCTGCCTCAGTTTACCCCATTTTTACACATGCAAATTCATGCTCCTTGTTTCTTCCAGCATCAAGCGTATCACTTCTCCCAGGTGCCTCCCCTCACTCACACACTGCTGCACTTTCCCCGGTTGTGCTCTCACTTCCATGTACATGCAGATCCTATGTACATGCTTTAGCATGAATCCCAGCCACTTCTACACCCTGATCCTATACACTCTCTCAAGTGGCCCCATCATTACCTCTGCACTTTTCCCACACTCTGACCCCTATCCCCGCAGGACCTTAGGGTTCCCCAGCATTAACCCTTTCACCCTCACACACAGCCTTAAGTGACCCCAGCATTAACCCCTTCTCTTCTCCCCAGCATTATTCCTCATGCATACCCAGCCTGGGCTCCTCCATCCCACCCTCCCAAGATTTCTCTAGTCTGCGGACAAAACGACGGATGGGGCTCCTGGTCCAGAAAGAAGGACCCTGGGGAGGCCGTGTGTGTGAGGGGGTGGGTGCTGTCCTCTCCACCTATAAATACCTTCAAGGTAACGGCGGAAAGTGAAGGGCAGGAATGAGGCGCCCTCCCCAGGGAGATGGTGGGGAGGCCGGGCCCAGGCAACCGGGGCGGGGCCCGAGCTCCAGGCCTGGCTGCAGGCGCTGCCCTCAGGGGCCTGGGGACTCCCAGGGGGCCAGTCCGTGGCCTGGCAGTCGTGGCGGGGGTCCCTGCCCAGGCCCAGAGGAAGCACCTGCGGGTGCCTNGAAGGGGCCTCCCGCCTGGACGCCCCCCCGGGGGTCGCAGGGGTGGGGGCGGCGCCGCGCCAGCGCACCCCTCGTTGGGTCAGGGTCCTGGAGACACTCCCTCCGCCCGTGCACTTCGGGGCGGGAGACCCCGTGGGACGCGCCGAGGTGGGGGGGGAGACCTGCCCCAAGAC
>NW_027531305.1:740643-749708 GCF_008692635.1 Crocuta crocuta
GGTCACCCTTAAAGGGCCCGCGCGACCTGAGAGTCCAGGGAGAGGGTCTGTTTCCATGACAACACACTTGTCCCCCTGCCCCCAATAGCTCCTCTTCACCCTACTGGTTCTTCCAATGCTAGGCCTGCTAATAGCAACAGAATAGTGAGGAGGGGTCAGAGAAGTTCCCTCATGAGTCATTTATAGGTCACTGAGAACTCCACCCAGCCAATCCTTATCCTTCAGTCCCTTGCCCCCAATCAGCTACCTTCCAACTGCAAGCCTTCTCCCTCCTTTCCCATTATCCAAGCTGGACTTCAGCACCTCCACGCCCCTAGAGCTGCCCTAGGTCCCCAACGCTAAGCCCCTTTTTTCCATCTAACCCCAGGATCACAGCCTCCAGAACTACCCTATCCTGAATACATAACAAAGCTGCCACCTTCTCCCATCCACCACCTTTCCACATGTTCAACCACCCATTCATCTCCCCACCCATTCATCCACACACTCAACCAGTCAACCACTCATCTATCCATTCAATCAACTAACCACCTATCCATCCATCCATCCAAACACCCACTCAAACCACCCATTCACTTCCCATCTACCCACTCATCCATCCACTACTCAACCAACATCTGGTCCTGTGAACCAGCTAGCCACTCTCGCAAATTCCAACAACCATCCACCCATCTGAACACCCACTCAGTCCACCCATCCACATCCCATCTACCTACCCATCCACCCACCACACAAGTAACTACTTATCCATACAACCAAGCAAGCGTCCACCTATCCCTGCACACATCCTTTCACCCAGCCATGCAGACATCAGTTGCACATTTACTTGTCTCCTCCGCTAGAATGTAAGCTCCATGAAGGAGTCCCGTCTGCTTTGTTCGTTATTGTTTCACCACTGCCTAGCTCAAGTCTCAGGAGACCCCAACAAATATTCACGCAATATATATATATATAGATATATATAGATATATAGTCACTTACTCAGTTAACTCACATATTTATTTTCTACTGTAATCCAGGCCTTTTTGAGGCTGACATACGTATCCCAGCTACCCGCCTACGTACTCACCTACCAGGGCAAATATCCACCAAATGCTAACCTATTTATCTGCCTATTGTCCCATTCACCCTACCTCTCACCCATCCGTCCACCTATGATTCAAATGTCCACCCACTTACCCAAACAACACCCACGGAGCTCAACCATCCTCACACCTACTCACCCCTTTCTTCATCTGCCTCACAGACCCATGCCTTCCCTGTCATGAGGGAGATGGTGTGGGATTGGGGGGCCTAGAAAGATGCTCTCATCTGGGGACTGGGCCTCATTGAGAAGCAGGTGCTGCCTCTAACAATGATGAATGCCTTTTATTGAACACCTTAAACTATGGGTCTTCAAGAAACTTTAGGTCCATTTTACAGATGAGGAAATTGAGGTTCTGACAGAGTAAAGGTCTAAGGTCACACAGCTGGGTGAGAATCTCCTTATGTATCCCTTCCACGAGACCTCCAAATAGGAGAGAATTTGGGAGACCTGAATGGTGGGAGGGGGGTGCTTTCTGATTGGCAACACTTAGGGGCAAAAAAAATCCATCGATGTTACTGAAATCAAAATTTTACTGGGTAACCTCATAGTGCCAGACTTTTTGGCAGCTACAGCTGCACTTCCCACTGTAGGCCACTTAGGGCTGGAACAGGGGTCGGACGGACCTCCAGGCCGGCTATCTGCTCCCAGACCACGTGAGGCAGGGCGGACAGCTCAGGTGGTATCTCCGTTGATACAGGGTGGTTTGAGGGGGAGGGGCTGGCTCCGGGATCCCGGCGTTCTTGAAAGAAGCTGCAGGCTCTGCACCGCATTCCTCAGCTGGGCCTGAGTACTCTCCATCTCAGCCAGGCGGCGCTCCTGGAGAGGCAGTGGCAGTGGGCTCGGAGCCAGGGGAGGGTTGCACCCCAGCCCTGGTTCCCTCACCGCCCAGATCTTCCCCACGGCTGGGGCAGGGGTCTCACCAGACTTTTCAGCCTGTGCTCTTCACCGCTTGGAGGGCCACTCTCTGGATCCAGCTGCGAGGTCCTGTGGGGACCAGGGGCAAGAAGGGAGGGTCGGAGGCTGAGAAACTCCGTTCCAGCTCCGGGTTGGACAGCCAGGCAGTCAGGGAGGCGGGGCTTAGCGTGAAGGCGGAGTTTGTCTACACTAGGGGGCGGGGCCTAGACAAAACTGAAGCCCGGGCTGAATCAGAACCTTGAATGGCTGGGAGGAAAGGACCGAGCAACTCTTGGGGGCGGGGCTTGGACAATCTGGGTGATGTAGGGACTGGGATGGAGGTGTGACCAGACTGAGAGGCCCGGGACCAATCTTTCGGGAAGGGACTGATTGAGGAGTGGGGCCTAGAGGATAGGACTCGCCCCCGAACTGGGGTGGGAGGAGCTAAGAGGCGGGAGAGACAGGTGTGTTGGGGCGGGGCTGGCAGAGGGGCGTGGCCTGCCAGGGGTGATTTGGGCGGGATTGAGAGGCAGGGCCTGCATGAAAGTGGGGCCACTGCAGATCTGATCACAGCGAGCTGACCCGGGGGCAGAGCTAATGGAGACGGCGGGGCTCACCGTTGGCGGAGCCTGGAGTCCAGCTCTTGCATCTGGCCCTGAAGCTGCTCCTGCTTCTCCTTCAAAGCCCGGATGTGGGTGCCCAGCGACTGCACGAGGCTGGACAGAGTCTTCTGTTCCTCGCGCAGTGCGGCCACCTCACACTGCAGCTCTGCCAACTGTGGGAATAGAGCAGCTGTAATGTGACCCGTCGTCCCGCCCCACCTTCTCCCTGAAAAACCCTGACCTCCTTGTCCCTTGCGCTCTGCCTTCTCACTGCCCCGCCCCGTTAGGAAACCTCGCTCTAGTTTTGCAAAGGAGGAAACTGAGGATCGAAGAGGCTTACAAAGTTAACTAGTCCCGTGGTCACACAGCGCAGCGAGCTCGGTATTTGAACCCAGACCTGCCGGCTTCTTGTCTTTCCAGCTTCGTCTTCCCCACTCTGTGCACAGACCTGAGCTGGACCTCACCTTGCCCACGGGTCGGTGCGTGCCCAGCGCCTGGTCTCTGTCCCGCGGCTGGTCCAGCTGGCGCTGCCAAGGCACCGAGGGCTTCCGAGGCAACGATGCTGAGGCCCCGGTCCAGGGCCGGCCACGGGGAGCGGGCCCCGTGCGTAGCGAGCTTTTGGGTCGTGGCCGGGGCCCTGCAGAGGGTCGGCGACGAGCCGGGCGGCCCGCAGGGACGCTCTGCGTGCGCTGCACCGGCCGGGGCAGCCGCGGGGGCCGCTCTTCGTCCGGCTGCGGTCGCGCCCAACTCCCTGCGCCATGAACGCTGCGTAGAGACTGGCTCTTGGAGATGAGTGGGGTGTGCTTGGGGAGATCCCGGGGAGCCAGGAAGCCTGGCTTCTCCCCTGCAGAGAAGCTGGGAGGAGAAAGGGGGAGCTCAGATCCTTGACTGGCCCCTGAGTTGACCCCAAACCTACCTCTGACCAGAAATGATTTCACTTCTGATCTTTTACTTCTATGCGACCCTGTCGCTGAGGGAATCACATTTTGACCTCTGATCTTGCCCTGGACTTCTGACAACAGTGTCCTCTCTATGATCGTCCACCTGACCCCAATCTAACTTTTGACTTCTCTAGCCTTACCCCTGACCTTTGACACGATGTGACTCTTGACCTGGTCATCTCTGTAACCTTTGATTCCAATCTGACCCTGGGCTTGACCTCTGCTCACAGGAATACCCCCTTTCTGCCTCATCTGACCCTCCTTTTGTCCCTGACCTCTGACCTGAAGCTGACCCTGTCTGACTCCTCACAGACCATGGTCCCTAACTGTGACCATATCTATGACTTTACCTATACCCCTAGACCCCATTTGACCCCAGGCATGACTCTGCTTACCATATGAACCTGTTCCTGACCCTTGTTGACGCATCTTAACATCTGACCCTGATCGGACCCCTGATTTGACCCTATCCACAACCTCTCACTGAAATCTGACCCTCATCACTGACCACAATGTCACTTTCTCTGTCTCACCCCAAATGTGACCTCGCCCTGACCTCTGCAATGACCAATCCCACCTTGGGCTCCAACCTGACCCAGTCGGATACTGTGAGTTTCTCTCTGATTTCTCAGGTGACCCGTCTCCAGCCTCTGATCTTTATGCAACACTGTTTCTGAGAGAGAATCCCGAAGTGACCCTGTTCCTGACCGCTGACCCCAGTCTGACCCTGTGCTTGCCTTTGGTTCTGCCTCTGCGCTCACCCATCAGAAATGGACCAGACTTGAGGCAGCAGGTTACCTGGAGTGAACTTGGGCTGGGGGTGGCGGGAGACGCATTGGCACAGTCACGGGTACAGGCCGGCCCTCCTCAATGGCTCGCAGGATGGTGGGCAGCGGCTCCAGGCTGTCACGGGTTGCCTGGTGAGGCGTTGCCAGGAGAATGGCAAGCAAGCTCTTTAGGGCCAGACGCTCCCCGACCTCTTGCCTCCCTACCCCACATATACCCTGGGCTCTGGCTATACCTGGTCAAGTTCAGCAAAGATGGTACAGAGCTGGGCGTGCAGGACTGCCAGCTGGAGGGCTAGGTCACTGCTGCCCTGGTAACCACTGGGCGCTGCATCCACATCCACCATGGCCACTCGGTCCAGGAAGTGTTGCATGGCTGGCCCATGATCCTCCAGGAAGCTATTCATGAAGCCCATGTAGGCCTCCTTCTCACCAAACCTGGGTCAAGGGCAGACTGGGTGGGTCAAACTAGGCATCTGCCACCCCATTCCCCTGGCATGCTCTCGGGGGAGGGGGTGTCCCAGCCAGGGGGCACCCAGCCTCCCAGCTAAGGATGGGGTCAGCCTTCTAGCACCTACGGGGCACTGTTGGCGAGGTTCTGGATGACCTTGGCGATCAGTGTGAGGGCGCGGGCTGGGCCAGGTGGGGGGTGCTCTGGTGCCAGACCGAAGAGGCTGGGGGCCAGGATGGCAGGACACAGGAGCCGCAGGAAGAGAGAGGCACACACCAGTCGGGGGCCCAGTGCCTCAGAGCCACGTGCCTTGCATGCTTCTCTCCAGTCTGAGAACACAGTGCCCAGCTCCGCTGGGAACCAGCTGGGGCAGAAGAGGCAATGGTCAGAGGAGGAAGGTGGGCATAAAGGTCATACTCATGTTAAAGTCCTAAGGTCAGAAGTCAGGAGTCACCTGCATTGTGGGTGCCAGGATTGGGGACACTGGGGATAACACTTGGATCATGATTTATGGTATAGTTATCACCTCTGGGGTCAGTTATCTTGGAGATCGGGATACAGGTTCGCACGGGGATAGAGTCCATGAGCTTGGGATCTAACTATAACTGGATAGGAGTTTGGGGTGCCAGATTACACTATATAAAGTAGGATGGGCTTGAAGTTACAAGGTAACCCAGGCTCAGAAATCATGGTATTGATGTCCCAAGTGACGTGGGACTAGACCTTTGGTTCACCTAGAGTCAGAATCCAAGGAATTGGAATCCCAGTTTTCTTGTGATGGGATTTGGGGATCAGGGTCATTTAAGGTCAAGGGTCACGGGATTGGGGGTTAGCATCACCTGGAATCAGAGGTCATGACTGAGGTCCTATGTTAACTGGGGTCAGGTGGCATGGAATTAGGGTATGGGGTCACCTGTAGTTAGAGGACAAGGAATTGGGTCCCAGGTTATTCGTGGTCAGTAACCCCAAGTTGACGTGACATTGGGAATGGGTTGCCAGATATAGCAAATAAAATTTCAGGACAAATAGTAAACTTGAATTTCAGATAAGAAATGCACTTTTTTTTTTTTTTTTTTTTTTTGGTAGTATCAGTATGTCTCAAATGTTACATCGCATTTAACTGGGCATCCTGTATTTTACCTGGCAACCCAATTAGGAGTCAGGGGTATTAGCACAGTGCATGAGATGTAGGGGTAGGCTCAGGTGCTGGGGCCCTTATTCTTACTTGTAGGAGTGGATGATCTTTTGGAAGACTTCCTCACAACTGTTTCGCAGCCTGGCCTGGTGCTGTGGCAGCTCTGGGCCCGGGTACTTGCTGGGGTCCACCTCACAGTCCTCGGTGGAGACACAGAGGCGCTGCACCACCTGCCCTGCAGTTCAGCACAGCCAGACAGGGGCCAGGGCATGACCACCAGAACCCCCCACCACACTTGGCCTCCAACTCCATCTCCAGCTTCCTCCGGGGACACCTAACATCTCCGGGGGAGTCCCCAGTTGCCGCCAGGATTTCAGCACCCCTGAAGGCACCACCCACTACCAGCCTCCAGGTTACCTAGGAACTCCCAGGTCTCCCTTGGGGTTCCCGAGCCCACCCAGACAGCCTCTGACATTCACTCTCTGGCTCACCCAGAGTCTCTTGGAGGTAATCCTGTGCCACCAGCTTCATGTACTCATCGATGGCCTTGGTGGCCAATGTGTTTTCCCGGAACAGCAGCGCCTCACGGCCTCCACTGCGTGCCAGCTCTGCGGTGCCCAGGTCTGTCACCAGTGCCTGGGCACAGTGGGGTTCATGTTGCGCGGAGAGCCGACAGCCAGGGGGAATACGAGCCCTAACCCAGTCTCACACCTGGGACACAGGCCCCGCCCCTCATAGCTGCTGCTCAGGCCCTGTCGTCACAGCTAGGGCTCACAAGGCGGGAACCACCACCCCTCACAGCAGAAATTTAAATCCTTCAGCTCAGAGTCTCAGTTCAGGCCCCACCCCTCGCAGCTGAAGCTCAGGCTCCTCCCCTGATGGTGCCCCGCCCCTCGGCTGTGCACCTGGGGTCCTGCGCCACCGGCCCCCCTTACACCCTGCTCCCCGGGGCACGCGGTCAGTCAGCCTCTGGTCACTCGGGTCCGCCCCGTCGCAGAGCCGCACCTGAGCCCGGCCGGTGGCCTGCAGCACGCGCACCATGGCAGCCGCCAGCTCCTCCTTGGCTTGGGCCGACAGCGCGGGCTCCAGCGCCCCGCAGAGGCGCGCGTAGTGGAAGGTGAGGAACTCCGCCAGCTCCTTGTAGCGCTCGGACGGCAGCACACGCAGGCGCCGCGCTCGGATCCGCGCCCGCAGCGCTGCGCCTGCCGGCGCCCCGAGCAGCGGGAACCAGCGCTCCAGGCCCGCGGCGGGGGCGCGGGGGACGCCCAGCTCTTCCAGTGCCAGTGCCACGCGGCCCAGCGTCGCTCCCCCTGGGCCAGCTCCGCGCAGCCGCAACGACAGGCGACGTGCCGGAGGCAGCGCCTCGAAGTGGAAGCGCTCGGCCCAGAAGAGCTGGCCCGGGCCAGCCCGCGGCGCTGTGCGCGCCAGGAGCGCGCCGTCCAGCCACAGCTCGGCGCGCACTCCTGCGGTCCCCGCCGCCGCGCGCGGCAGCCCTTTTGCCTCGTGCACCCACACGCTCAGCCACGTCTCCTCCCGCTCCAAGTTGTCCTGCGGACGCAGTGGAGTGGGTTGGGAGGAGGCGTCGGTGCTCGACGTGGGGACCGTACCCCCAGGGAGATCGCTGGGCCCTTGGGGGATGACAGGGCCCACGGCGGTCTTAAGGTGGTTCTGCGGAAGCCCTCTAGCTTTTCTGGGCTCTCGCGTCGAGATCCGGACCCCAGGGTAAGGAGGGGTAGCCGCGGGGTGGGGACTTGGCGTTTGCCTGGTAGGCGGGGCTTTGGGTGCAAATAGGGCCCGGATTGAATAGAAGGGACGCGGGTTTTGTGCCAGGGGCTGGTAATGGAAGGAAGCTGCGGACGGTCTCGGAGTAGTTGCAAAGGTGTTAGCGGGGAAGTGTTTCTCGCAGCCGGCGTTAGGGCGCGCGTGGGCGGTGGGTAGGGAAAGGGCAGGGCCGAGGCCGTGGGCGGGGCCTCCAGGTCCTACTAATCCGTACCGACCTGGCTGGGTTGAAAGTGGCGGCGAAGGTCCTCGATCCAGCGGTCTCTCTCAGTGGCGGAGCGACATGAAAAGCAGCGGCTCCCGCCCGCCCAAGTTACCTGTGGGGGATGAGGATCCAGGGTTGAGGACAAGGGCGGCGCCCAAAGGGTCTGGGTCAGACGAAGAGTCGTCTGCGTTTACCTGGAAGCAATGGGGCTCCTCCAGGAGGCTGGGGTGCAGGGGCCAGACACGCACATCCCGCTCGGCCCCCAAGTCCAGCTCAGAGAGTGTGGCCAGCGATTCCCGAGAGCCCAGAGCACTGGGCGTTCTGAGGAGGGGGCGGTTCAACAAGTGGTCATTGTTCTCTCCTGACGGCCAACCCACTCCCTATAGCCTGAAGGGTGGAGGGAGGCCAGGATGAACTTGAACCTAAACTGGACTTGAACCTAACCTTCTAGGATACACTCAGTTCCTTATGGTGGCCTGTATGACCCCATATGGTACAGCCCTTGTCACCTCTTGACCTCATTTACCTCCACTTAATCCCTTTCTCTGAACTCCAGTCATACTGGCCTTGTTTTTGTCACTTCATCTGGCCCCTTGGCCTTTGCACTCCCTGTTTCCTGGCCCAGAACACTTTTCCTGACCCTCTTGGCCTGGTTGACTTCCATCCATCCTTCAGATCCTTAGCTCTTAGCTCATCCTTCAGATCTGATGCTCCCAAACCATCGTGTTGACTTAGTTCCTGATTTAGAGTTATTGTGTCAGACTCTGCCCCCACCCTTCGGGGGAGGGGTAGTTCCTGCCGGGGTCTTTCAGTGGCCCCAGCATTGCTCAACATGTGGCAGGACACAGCAGAGGCTGTATCGGGGTTTTTGATGAAGGAGGGAATGATGGGCAGGTGGAGGTGACAGTGCAACCCCATCCCTCCGGCCCCTCAGAGATTCTTACCCATCCCGGGAGGCATTGGCTCCGAGCTCTGACCTGGCCTTTTTCTTCTCTTTCAGCCTTTTGAGCAATCCCTATGGGAAAGGGGACATCAGCCGGGCAGAACCTTGTTCTCCCTCCTCAGCTTCTTCCCACCCCCACCCCCCAGGGTGTCCTGGATGGTCTGCTGGTTTGAGGGGACCACAAGCTCGGGCTGTATTAGCAGTAATAATAAAGGCAGCCAACAGCCCCCCCCCCCCCTTTCT
>NW_027531305.1:750145-750684 GCF_008692635.1 Crocuta crocuta
AGCACCGATCCTAGGCTATTCTGCATTCTCTACTGACTTCTCATCAACAACCCGGAGAGAGAGGTTCTCTTCATTTGTACCATCTGACAGATGGGGGCCCTGAAGCCAAAAGAGGGTCAGTGACCTGCCCAAGATCACCCACTAAGAGTCCCCTTTCATCTCTGAGGGTCTGGAAGCCTTTGCTCTCCCCTCTGCCTCCCCCCGGATGTCTCACCCGAACGTTGTGGACCTGGTTGGGGCCAGCAGCCTCCGGCTCCATCTTTCCAGGGATCCGATCTGTAAATGGTCAGGGGTGGAAGGTTGTGGAGTGGGATTGTCTTGGATTCTGCCCCACCTTGACAGGCTCCCACATGTCCCAACCCTCCCCACGTCTGAAACAACTTACCTGGATCCCTGAGGCTCCCCATGGCCACCTGGATGCTGCCCCCAGAGCTAGCACTCCCCAGCCGGGGCCGGCGAGGACCCTGTTCTCCGTGAGAGTGGGTAGCCGTAAAGGGGAGGCAGACAGGAGAGGCAGACACATTTCCCTTCCCCTCTCC
>NW_027531305.1:750814-760326 GCF_008692635.1 Crocuta crocuta
CTCCCCGCCCTCTTCCTCCCCCCCCCCGCCCCATCCCTGTGCGCCTTCTCACCTCCTCCTCATTGCCAAGGAGCACCAGCTTGCCATCAAGCAGGGTGAAGGCCCCAATGTTCCAGATGGGTACGTCAGGCGTGGGGGCCTCTGGGATCTGTGGGGCAGGGGTCTCTGGCTCTGCCTCAGGCTCTGGGTAGAGGAGGGGGTGCCGGGAATGTGGGAGTCTGTCCCTCTCCCTCAGAGTACCCTCTCCATTCACAGAGGCTCATCGGGGGTTCCCTCCCAAGTGTCTCCTCTCCCCCCGACCCCAGCCCTCCCAGCAGGCTTGTCAGGCTGGGTTGTTGGACAAGTTCCCACCCCTGTCTGGGCCTTGTCCCCACATGCCGTGGGTAGGGCACACATGTTCCCTGTATTGTGTTTACAGCGCCATGCGCCTTCTCTCATTTAATCCTCCAAAAGCCATTCAAAGGCCTATTAGAACCCCCATTTTGCCAAGGAGGAAACTGAAGACCAGAGAGGCTGAGTGGCTTGCCCAAGGTCACACAGCTTGTGAGTGGCTGAGCCAGGTTTCAGACACAAGCGTTGTCTTAACCAAGACAGCAGGTAGGTCCAAGAGGTTAACAACAAGCCAGCATCCTTGGTTCTTTACATAAATAACTAATGCAGGGTGGAAGGCATTCAACGTTTGAGAAAGGAATAGAAGTAAGGTCATGTAGGGGGAGGTGGTGGCGTGGTGGGTCGGAGAAAGTCTCCAGAAACAGTAGATTTGCACTGGGTCTTGAACAGCAGGTTGGATTTTGACAGGGATGGTGGGGACAGTGGCAAGAGCAGTTTGAGCAATGGCTGGGAGATGGCAAATGCCCAGGAAAGGCAAGAAGGGCTCAGAGGGCTCAGAGGCTACAGGGAAAGGTCCAGGAAGAGATTGGTGCAGAAACTTGCATGTCAGTTAGAGAGCTGTGGGATTTTATCCTGGGGGGTAATGGGGAACGAAGTGTGGTATTTGAGCAGGGGAGGAGCAGTCCTGCTTGTTGGAACTCTCTCTGGATCCTATGGAGTAAGGGGTTGAAGCAATACCTCTGCAAAATGGGCATATGAAAAGAGCTTCCGGGAATAGAAGGGCTGAGTTAACACTCCCCCCTCCCCCCCCCCCATTACCTGTCTAGCCTATGGTTTTCCCATCAGGGGAATAAATAGCTCCACTTGTTCATAGATCACTTAGAACATGCTGGGCCTTGGGGGGCACCTGGGTGGCTTAGTAGGTTAAGCGTCTGGCTTTCGCTTAGGTCATGATCTCGCGGTTCGTGGGTTCGAGCCCCGCGTCGGGCTCTGTGCTGACTGCCAGCTCAGAGCCTGGAGCCTATTTCAGTCTGTGACTCCCTCTCTCTCTGACCCTTCCTCTGTCTCTCTCTCTCTCCTAGAAATAAATAAAACATTGAAAAAAAAAAAAAAAGAACATGCTGGGCCTTGGGCTAGGGCTACGTTCATGAGCTCCAGGCTTCATGCATCCCTTACTCTTCTAGGTCCCTCTGTGTAACAGCCCCATCTATCATTTTCTGTTTACTGTCTGTCATGCCCACAACACTGTGAGCTACTTGGGGCAGGCAGTTTCATCTCTTTTGTTCACTGCTGTGTCCTTAGTGGCTAAATCAAGGCCTGGCATATAGTAAAGGCACAACAGATCTGTGTTTGAATGAGCGAATGAATGAATGAATGAATGAATGAGAGTCAATGAGATAAAATATGTTTTAAGGTAGGGATTATGATCCCCATTTAGCTGATGGAGAGGCTGAGGTTCAAGGAGGTGAAGGAACTTGAGCTGTGCAGGCGGAAGGGCTGGAGAGCAGGAGGCAGCTGAGATGGGTCCCCAAGTGGGAGACATTGAGTCTAGGCTATTGGCTTCGAGGAGAGACCCATTGGGGCCAAGAGCCATTTGGCATCTGGACAGTGCTACCCCGAGTCTATTCCCTCTCCCTTCCCCAGGATGGACCCGCAGCCCCGCAGGGCCCCCACCACTCCCCCCACCCCCAGTGCCTGTGTGAGGGGGAAGAGGGAAGAGGGCAGCTGGGCCCCAGCCACTTCCTGCTGGGCTTTTGCACTCCCCACAACTTCCTGTGTCTGTAGCTGATGCTCTGGAGGCAGACAAAACCCGAGCATCCGGCCTCCCAGCCCGGGTGGGGGAGCCATGTACCTGGGGCCTGGGGCTCCGGCTCTGGTTCCAGCGGTGGGCTCTTATGCCTCCCCCAGAGGCTCTTGGATAGCCGGAGGCGGCTTGTGCGCGATTCCTTGGGGGGCGCAGAGAGGACACGCCGGAACAGCGAGCGCGAGGCTGGCTGGCTGCTGACCACGGGCTCCTGGTGGCTTAGCGCCCTCCCCCAGCCTGCAAGTCGGCCCCAGCGGGACCCTCCAGCCACTTTCTCCCCATCCCCCCCTGTGTGCCAGCGGTAGGAGGTTAGCGGGGACGAAGCTGCAGGCTGGGTGTGGGAGGCCTTGCACGGTGATGGTGGGTCCATGGCGGGGGTTCTCCTGGGGGACAAGAGGGTGACAGTTCTGCCCAGTGTGTTCCCACATGCTGTCCTCATCTAGGCCCCCTCCCCACTCTCAGCTCCGCCCCCAGGGAACCCCCTTAGAGGCCACATGCCCTCCCTCCCTTACCTTGATTTCCCGACCAGCCCCAAAATCGGCAGCCGTCTGCACCGTGCCTGGCTTCCTCCCGCTGAACGCAACTCCACGTGACCCTGTCTGTCCCACCCCACCCCACAGCCAGGCTGGGAGGGCACAGTGGGGGCAGGATGCGGGAGGAGAGGTGGTGAGAGGTGACAGAGTAGGACCCAGAATCTCTCACTGACTGGGAGGCAGCAGTGCCCCTCTCTGAATTTCAGACGTCTTCTTGGCAAAATGGGTACATACTGACCAAGGGCTGCTGAGAATACAGAGCACCTGGGGGTCTCTGCTGGCCAGAGTGTAGATCACTTCACCCACGTTGGAAAACGGGCATGATACACTAACATTGACTACACACCTCTCCTCAGACCCAGCAGTTACAGTGGGAGGTCTACACCCGATAGACATAACCACTAGTGCTATCTGTAAATAGCACGGCACTGGCGGCAACTCAAGTGTCCTTCTACTGCAGAATGAAGAAGTTGTATCTCTTCCCACAGTGGAATAAAATGAACAAGCTGCTGAATGGTTCAACTTGGATGAATCACAAACCATGAAGAGTAACTACCGTGCGGTTCCTTTTATATAAAGTTGCAAAGGAGGCAAAACTATGTGTAACAGGTCGGGATATCCATCTCCTTGAGAAGAGGGTAGTGGAGCATGAGGGAAACTCCTGGGAGTTGATATCTTTCCCCCTAATTGAGGTGAAAGTCACATAAGAAGTTTAACATGTCCCGTTTCTTGAGCTGGGCGCTGGTTACCTTGGTGTGTTCTGTTTTGAAAATGTATTGAGCTATGCATTTCAGTGCACTTCCCCATGTCTCTTTATACCTCGATGAGTGTTTACTTGTAAAAAGAGATGGGCAAATTCTGTTCTGAGAAATAAGTGAGTCAGCATGAGAGTCCGTCAAATCCTGGTCCCAGGAGTGGGCTCCAGTACCAGCTGGTCCTCCTCTCACTGTGTGACCTCCAACAAGTCACTTCCTCTCTTTGAGCCTCGGTTTCCTTATTTGTAAAACAAGATGATAATATTAGTTACAGAAGGCTCATAACAGGAGGCCTTGTTTTTTCAATAAATGCTTCTTGAATGCTTACGTACTAGGTACCAGGTGCTGGGGAAGCCACAGGGAACTAAACAGATTTGGTTCTTGCCCTCCTGGGGCTCACAGTCCAGTGAGGAAAACATCGTGGACATAAACGCTGGACATTTCTAGCTGGTGAGTAGGAATTGGAGGAAAATAGACTGGAGTAGAGGCTGAGCAGAAGTGGAAAGATCCAGGAGGACTTCCCTGAAGAGGTGACATGTGTGACCCAAAGCATAAGGAGCTGACCATGGGAAGAGCATGCCAGGTAGAAGGAACAGTTTGTGCAAAGGCAAGGGTGACCAAAATCCACAGGATGGGGATGGGTGGGACCGCCTTCATGGGCATGTGGCCTGGGCAGTCATCCAAGACCCCCATGCTTAGAAAGGCTCCACACCACATTTAATGCTTTGCTGTCACTGTCTTGAAGTGTCTGCACTGTCAGCATGGAGCCCGATGCGGGGCTGAAACCCACCAACTGCGAGACCATGACCTGAGCCGGAACCAAGAGTTGGATGCCCAACCCACTGAGCCACTCAGGCACCCCAAAGTTCCTGCTTTTTGGACAAAGCACTCTGTTTTTTCACTTTGCCCTGTGCCTCACAAATTCTATAACTCATCCCAAGGAGTAGGATCTTCCATAAGGGTCAAAGACCCTTTTCCTGGAGCTGGACATGTTCACCCAGGTGCACACACCTTAGATATGCCCACCTCATTCCTGCTGCACTCAATCCATTCACTGCACACACACGTAGAGTTTCCTCATGTTCTGATGTGTCCCTGAGTCTTTCTCACTTCACTGAATACTGATCCCCTCCTAACTCCCTGCATTTTTGCTGGAGATCTTTCTCTGATGGATGGAGACTGCTCTCCCTCTCTAGGCAGTAAGCAGCCCCGAAGTGCCAGAGAATTAATGCCTCCCCAAGATTAGCCGTTAGCCGATGACAATGAGGTCTGGAGAATCAATACCCCAGTTCCCTTGCCTCTTGGGTGGGATGACTCTGAGGTGTGTCTTACACAGTTCCCTGCCTGTCCCCAGTGGGATTGAGCTCCATGTCCCCACAGTGCCAACTTGCTTGATAATGTACCCCTTCCTGGATGCCTTCCTTCCCAACCTCTCTTCTTCAATCCCCAACTGATATGTCCTAGGATCACCTTCACCTCTGAAGCAAACTACTTGCATTGGAACTCTTGTCTCCAGTCTGTTTCTAGGCAAACGCAAATTAAAACAACGTGTGCAGACACAGATAATGCACAGACACAGGCTTTCTTTCCACCGTCTCTTTATTGGAGGTCTGTGGCTGGCAGGATCATGGGAGGTGGCTTCCTTTTGGATCTTCTAGAGGCCCTCCTGGCTGTTCTTGGTTTCACGTTCTAGAAAAGACAGGGGAGTGTGAGGCTTGGGGAGTGGGGGTCTGCCCCCATCATGGTGGGACCCTGGATAGGGAAGAAGACAGAAGCTCAAAGTGAGGGTGTGCGTACAGTGGAGACTGCAGACCAGGTTAATGAAACAGGGTGGCAGTGTGCAGGTAAGATGAGGTTGTGCAGGTGTGAATATAGAGGTGTTTTGGTGATTGAGGTGATGGCCTGGGTGGGGTCATCAGGCCAAGGTGGTGCTGGCTGGACCTAGATTGCTCCAGCATGAGAACTGTCATCAGGGGTCAGGGAGGCTGGGGCTGAGCAAGCATCCTTAGGGCTGAGGCTGGGCAGAGGACTGCAGCACAAGGTTAGGAGCTGGGTAGAGGTTGTGCAGGCAAAGCGGTTTTCTATAGAGGGTCAAAGGCTAAGTGAGTGTTGTGTAGATAGAGGGCCCTTTGGGTAGGGGGTGGGGGTAGTCTGGGTGAGGTTGTACAGGCAGAAGAGGTAACTTGGGTGTAAGTTGTGCAGCCCGCAGGCTGAGGTTGTGAGGGCAGAAAGGCTGGTGTATGGTTGGAGTCCATGCCTTGGTTGGGAGGGCAGAGGTGTTGGGGCTGGGTAAAGGACAAGCTGGCTGGGTCAGGGCTCTGCTGAGGTTGTGTGAGCAGAGGACAGTGCGTAGGGGCTGTTGTAAGCAGGACTGAAGTCTGGGCCTAGGTTGCCTGAATAGATGGACTGCGACGGGGCCGGGGGTATCTGTGTAGGCGTACGAGTTACAGTAAGGAGTCGGGGCCTGCTGAGGTTGGGGGTCCGGGTTGAGCTCTGGGCTTGTGCGGAAAGCTGGGCCGCAGGCCAAGGGAGTGTGGGGTCTCGAACTCACCGCAGCGAAGCGCGGCCAGGTGCGCAGCAGGTTGAAGAGCGCGTCCCCGGGACAGTCGGTGTGCACGAGCTGGCGGTGGCCAAGCAGCTGGTAGTCTGGCCGCAGGAGGCCGGCGCGCACTGCGCAGCCAGGGAGCACGTCCTGCACGATGTGAAGCGCAGCCTTTGCCGGGAGCTCCGCAGTGTAGTTGCCCACGAAGGCCACGCCGAAGCCGCGGGAGTTGTGGCCGCGTGTGTGCGCGCCCACCCAGTGCCAGCCGCGGCCCTCGTACACGTAGCCGTCCGAACCTACCACGAAACTGTAGAGGGGAAGGGGAAGCACGTATGAGGGAGGCCCCGCCTTTAATCTGGCCCCCTCCCCCAATTCACCTGGATAAATNCAGAAACTGTTCCGTTTTTCTGGATCTGCCCCCTCCACATTGTCCCAAGTACAGCTCCTGCCCTATTCAGAGCCCTTTTCTGTCCCAGGTCATATTCTCTCACCACGTCCTAGGTCATGGTCTCTCAGACCCAGCTCTTTCCACTGGTCTTGCTCCCCTCCTAGCTCCTACACCAGACCCAAGAATCCCACTGTCTCGTATTTCTGGTCCNCTGGGTCAGGCTCCGCCCACCCCAGGCTCCGCCCTAAAACGTTCGCGCTCAGCGGGGCTCAGTTTACCTGTAGCCAATGTCGTCCCAACCCCGAGTATCTTGGTGGAATCGTTGCATAGAGCGCATGTTGGCGGCGCAACGCGCGAAATCCGTGCAGGGAGGCGCGGGCACGTACGTGTGATGTACATACAGGAACCCGAGGGGCAGCTGCAGCGGCGTCGGGTGGCCTCGATACGGCGCTGCGCCCCAGCGGCAACGAGGGTGGATGGCCGGGCACCCTGCGGACAAGGGGGTCCAGGGCTGGGGTCAGCCAGCGTTTCTCTGCCTGCCGCCTGCATCCTCGGTAAAGCGCACGTATGGACCAGCCCTCCAGCCTCCCTCCAAATTTGAGGACACTTCCGTCTCACCCCACACTGGCCGCCGTGGGGATCTAACTTCATTAAATTTAACAGTATCTCAGTCCTGTTGGAATATCCGCTCTGACTCCCACCACCTTGAGGATAAACCCCAAGAATTTTAGCTCTTGTTTTCAGGCTCTTTACGGTCCAGGACCCAACACTCTCCAGCTGGCCCTGCTCTGATTTCTAGGGAGGGACAGCTGCGCTGAGAGAAGGGGGGCTCTCAGTCCCTGTTTATTGTCCTCTAATTGTGTAAAGCTACTTGCTTTACCTGCTTCATCTGTCTTTAACCACCCAGTACATCCAAGAGGAAGCAATGATTTTCCCAGACTTCACTGAAGGAGAGGTTCAGAGAAGTGAAGCAACTTCCCTAATGATGCACAGGAATAACTGGCTGAACTTCCATTTGAACCTCTGTGCCTTTGCGTGTGCTGAGCCCACCTCTTGGAATGCTCTCTCTCTACCTGCCCCTGCCTTTTTTTTTTTTTTTTTTTTTGGATGAACTTTCATTCAGTCTTTAAGACTCAAATCTAGCCTTTCTTTACCTATGCGGATGCTGGGTCCCCCCTCCCCCACAGCCAGGACCCTTATTTCTCCCTCTGGAATCCCCTAGGCCTAGGTTCCTCTGACAACGTGAGGCTAAGACTGTAGCATCTGTGAGATGGGGGTGGATCACAGAGGTTAGGGCTCTTCTCACCCAGGAAGACCTCAGTGAATTCCTTGGTAGCGTTGGCTGCTACCTGTGCCAGCTGTTCTTGGCCCATGCCCCGAAGCTGAGGGTGTGTTGGCTCCAACCTCTGTAGCAGAATCAGGGCCCCCCACACCTGCTGGGTCAGTGTAGAGGCTGAAGTCAGAGCAGCTCCGTTCTGCCGTCGGAAGTTGCTGCGAAGTCCTGGATCTCCGGCTACCCCGGCTCCGTAGTATTGGCTCAGTAGGTGGCTGAGAGGTGGCCGGGGCTCAGGAGTTCGGCTTAGATACTCTCCTAGGAGGGCCCCATCCAGGGCACCATTGAGGAAGGCCATGGTGACTGGCGATGCCTTGGAGTCTAAGAGTGTGAAGGTCCGGGGAGCAGATAGCTGGTCCCAGCAACCCTCAGTTCCCAGGCCTGAATGACTCGAGGTCTGAGGGTCCTGGAGGAAGGCCAGACCCAGGTCCCTGGCCAGGGTGACCACCAGCAGGCTGTCCACTGTGGTCGGGGATTTGGCTCTGGTACCCGGCGAGGAAGCTTGGACATCTGGAGAGATGACCGGGACATCTGGAGAGCTAGGTCTAACACCTGGAGAGGTGGGTTTGACATCTAGCTCTGCGGCTCTAACGTCTGAAGACATGGCTCCAACATCTGCAGAGATGACATCTGGAAGGGCGTCCCTGAACCCTGGAGATGTGGCTCTTACATCGGGAACCATAGCTTCAGTGTCTGGAAAAGTGGCTCCAGCATCCAGAGGGCTGGCTGTGCTGTCCAAGGGCAGGTTTACAATCCTGCGCCCCTGCAGCCCTGCCTCCAGCCCCGCCAAAAGGGGCTCCACAGCCACGGTTGAGCCATCTGGTGCCAGCACAACTCCATATTCTTGCATGCCCCGAATACCGTGCTGGGCCACGTCCTTGGTTAGACCTCGAAGCTCTGGGCTCAGTTGGTGGGCATCTAGCTTGGTGACCTTGAGACTCCGCCCCTCCAGCAGGAAGTGATGGAGAAGATCGTGGGGACCCGACTCCTGGGCTAACAGCTGCCACGCAGAAGTAGTGTGCCTGGCCTTGGTGGCTGGTACCTTCTGCTCGAGCTCAGCCAGGGCCTGGATGACAGAGTCCATGAGCAGAGGCAGGGTCGCTGCAGGAAGACAGACAACATTAACGCAGTGGCCCAGCACCTCCCCTCTTCCTCCGCCTGCTGCTTTCACATGTTCTCAATGCCCTGGGCTCTTCACTGGACACCCCTGCTACCCCCCCCCAGCACTGTTCTTGTGTAGATGAGGAAACTGAGGCACAGATAACCATTTAAGGAGCTTAGATGATCAGTGAGCACTGGGGAGCCGTGGCAGATTCATGAACAGGAGAGAGACAGGGCCTGGTAGGTATTCTAAGATTGTTCCTTTGGCTGCCATGTGGAGAATGGATTTGGGGGAGGCTAGAGAAGGGAAGGGGGAGACAGTGTGGAGGTAAGTGATGAAGGTAGCCAAAGCCAGGGTGGTGTCAGTGGGATGGATAAAAATGGGCAAAGCTCCCAGGTGCTTTGAGGGGGAAATGGAGTTTTTCTTTTCTTTTTTAAAAAATGTTTTAGGGGCGCCTGGGTGGCTTAGTCGGTTGAGCGTCCGACTTTCGCTTAGGTCATGATCTCGCAGTTCGCGGGTTCGAGCCCCGCGTCGGGCTCTGTGCTGACTGCCAGCTCGGAGCCTGGAGCCTATTTCAGAGTCTGTGTCTCCCTCTCTCTCTGACCCTCCCCTGCTCATGCTGTCTCTCTCTCTCCTAGAAAAAAAAATGTTTTATTTCTTAGTTTTGAGAGAGAGAGAGAGAGAGCATGAGCAGGGGAGGAGCAGAGAGAGAGGAAGACACAGAA
>NW_027531305.1:760834-762885 GCF_008692635.1 Crocuta crocuta
AATCTCACAGATCATGGGTTCGAGCCGTCGGGCTCTGTGCTGACTGCCAGCTCGGAGCCTGGAGCCTATTTCAGAGTCTGTGTCTCCCTCTCTCTCTGACCCTCCCCTGCTCATGCTGTCTCTCTCTCTCCTAGAAAAAAAAATGTTTTATTTCTTAGTTTTGAGAGAGAGAGAGAGAGAGCATGAGCAGGGGAGGAGCAGAGAGAGAGGAAGACACAGAATCTGAGGCAGGCTCCAGGCTCCAAGCTGTCAGCACAGAGCCCTCTGTGGGGCCCGAACCTACGAACTGTGAGATCATGACCTGAGCTGAAGTCGGACGCTCAACCGACTGAGCCACCCTGGCGCCCCAAAATGGAGTTTTTCTTAATGGATTGGAGTTTGGGGGATTTTAGAGGAAAAGGCATCTCTAAGGATGGCCAGGGAGGAGAGAGGGGGCCTGTGCCCTGTGAAGGAAATGTTGAGGGCCTGAACCTGGAACTGAGGAAGCTGAGTGGGATGTTGAATGATAGCTAACATTTATTAAACATTTACTATGTGCCAGGCACACAACGACCCGATGAGCACGGAGAGGCTGAATCATCTGCCTAGAATCACACAGCTAGGAAGTGGCAGAGGCAGGATTTGAACCCAGGAAGTTTTAATCCTTACACTCTGTCTAGAATCCAGGTTCTTCTCCAGACAGTCCACACTGTGTTTCCTCTATAATTTTATTCTTCTCTTTGCCTAAAATACCCATTCCTTCTTCTCCCAGTGAGATTTTTTTTCCTTCTTCCTGTCAGGAATCTGTGTCCCCTCTTCCAGGAAATGATCCTGATTTTTGTTCTTCTGGCCCCAAATCCTTCCCCCAGCTCCTGAGTCCTGACCCTAAGGGGCTGGGAGCCTCTGGAGACTGAAGGTTCCTTGAGACAGGGGCCTCACCCTGTACAGGGCTGGACACAGAGGGGGCCAGCAATATACTTTTGCAGCATCAAGTCCTGGCCCCAGGTCTCTGCCTTCTGACCCACCTGTCCCAGGCTCCGGCCACAGCAGCAATCCAAACAGGATCCAGAGGACACCCTGGGCCACCATTGTGGGGTTCTAGCTTCTGAGGGACGTATCCAGCTGACCTCAGCGGAGACCTTGACGGAACTGGAAGAGAGAATTGAGTGGTGCCTTTGGCTACTGTCAAAGTCCAGTGGTGAATGACACAGCTGCCCCTTGCAGAGCTGTGGGCGGGCAGTAGCAGGAACATGAGGACAGAGTGGCCTGTGTCAAAGTCCTCTGGTTTCAGGGGCTCCCCCATCCTCTCCTGTCCCTCCCAGGCTGAGGTCAAGGGTCAGCAAGCCAGGCCCAGCCCAGGAGGGGCCTGGAGGCCAGGTAGTTTAGACTCCAACAAACTCTTCCCAAGAGAGGTAGACTGAGGCCAGTCCAGGAAGCCCTAACCCCTTCCTATAATTATTGTTCTGGAGCTGCAGCGGGCCACCAGAGGGGACTCTCAGGCGCCCGCCCAACTGGTAAGACCGGCTGCGCTGGGGGAAGGGAGAGAAGGAAAAGCCTGGGGTTGACACTGCCTCCTGCCAGCACCTCAGGCCCAGGCAGAGGATGGGTGCAGGGGCTGGGGATTGTCTGTGCTGAGGCTTGTGCTGAGCCCATGGGATCAGGAGATGTCACCTCTTATCCAGTTCCAGGTCCTGATCCCAAGCGATCAGAGGTAGCTGAGCGCAGCAACTGGGCCAGGGCAATTGTCCCAGGAGTGGTTTCTGGGCTCACCTGGGTTGACGGTGAGGGGCTCTCCTCTTTCCTGGCGCGGTGCTGTGGCTGAGTCCTGCAGAAATGAACTCGCCTCCCCTTTATTCCAGTTTCGGGTGGGATGGGCTCCAAGTGGTTGGGGCTGCTTCGCTGTGGGCCACCCACCCCGAAACCAGCCTGGGGAGTTTCCGGGAGACCCACCAGGCTGGGGACTCAACATGGGACGGGCCCTGGGCGGGCCTGGAAATGCCCAGGCTGAGCCAGGCCTGGGATTCCCCGGGGAAGGGGTGGTGGGAGGAGGGGCGGTGGGCTGGGGGGCTTTG
>NW_027531305.1:763002-771447 GCF_008692635.1 Crocuta crocuta
GAGACATAGTGTCCTCTCTTTGGGCACCCGGCATCACACATGGGGGTTCAGGGAGTAGGGTGCTAGGGGAGGGAGGGAATGGAGGCCTGCTTCCAGGAGATTCCAAGCAAATCTCCACCGGCGAGGCCCCGTTTCCAAGGTTTTGGCGACAGGAGGCTCTGCCTGTAGAACCACGTCGGGGATCTGGACTCTGTCCATCTGATGGGGGGACTGAGTGAGGAGAGTAGGCATTCACGCCTAGGCTGCCAAATTTAAGATGTTGCTGAAAATCAAATATCAAGTAATATTTTTTTTTATTTTTAAAAAAATGTTTTTATTTCTGAGAGAGAGAGAGACAGCGTGGGCAGGGGAGGGTCAGAGAGAGAGGGAGACACAGAATCTGAAGCAGCTCCAGGCTCTGAGCTGGCTGTCAGCACAGAGCCCGACGTGGGGCTCGAACCCACGAACCGCGAGATCATGACCTGAGCCGAAGTTGGACGCTTAACTGACTGAGCCACAGAGGCGCCCCCTGATATCAAGTAATATTTTAATGCAGTATTTAATTTTATTATTTTTTAATCAACTAATTTTTAAAAATATTTATTTTTGAGAGAGAGAGAGACAGAGTGGGGGAAGGACAGAGAAAGAGGGAAACACAGAATCTGAAGCAGGTTCCAGGCTCTGCACTGTCAGCACAGAGCCCTATGCAGGGCTTGAACTCACGAAATCACTAGAACATGACCTGAGCCAAAGTTGGACGCTTAACCCACTGAGCCACCTAGGCGCCCCATTTATTTACTTTTTATTTATTTTTATTATTATTTTGTAATTTTATTCTTTTTTTTATTTTTGAGGGAGAATGCGAGCGGGAGAGGGGCAGAGAGCGACGGGGACAGAGGATCTGAAGCGGGCTCTGTGCTGATAGCTATGAGCTCGATGTGGGGCTCAAACTCACCAACTGTGAGATCATGACCTGAGCCAAAATCAAGAGTCCAGTGCTTAACCGACCGAGCCAACTGGGTACCCTTGCAATATTTTATTTTATTTTTATTTTTTTAAGTAGGCTTCACGCCCAATGCAAAGCCCAATGTAGGGCTTGATCTCACCACCCTGAGATTAAGACTTGAGCTGGGGGAAAAAAAAGACTTGAGCTGAGATCAAGAGTAGAGCATTTAACCTACTGACCTAACCAAGGTGCCCCTAATGCAATATTTTAAAAGACCAAAGTGAATGCAAAAAATCGATGATAAACTAAATATCAACTTTTTTTTTAAAGTTTGTTTATTTCCTTTTTGAGAGGGAGAGAAAGCATGAGTCGGGCAGGGGCAGAGAAGAAGAGAGAGAAGAGAGAGAGAGAGAGAGAGAAAATCCCAAGTAGGCTCCACACTGTCAGTGAGGCTCAAACCCACAAACCAGGAGATCATGACTTGAGCTGAAGTTGGCTGCTTGACCGACTGAGCCACCCAGGCGCCCCACAAAATATCACCTTCTTAGAGAAAGACGGGATGAGGAACAGCCCTGTGCTGAGGCATACTTGAGCCAGAGGTAAAAGTTAAAATCAGGAATTCTGATCCCGTGTTTGTACCACGCTTACTTTACCTTAGTGCAGCCCTGTGTCCATTGGGGGGAAGCCCTCAGAATGTTGAGAGGTGGCCGAGGAGATCCTCACCTAGTATTCGCCTGGTCTGGCAATGACCTTGACCTTGGGTTTGTCCCTCTGGACCTCCCACTGATGGCAGTCGTGGGGGACCCTTGCGGTCTTATTTCACCATCCATTTATGCACGTTTTACCCAGCAGGAAGGTGAGCTCAGAGAGGTTGAGTGACTTGCTCAGGGTCACATAGCTGGAACCTGGGGAGGGCTCCAAGTGCAAAACACATTTCCACTCTCCTGTGGCTGGGTCAGGGTCAGAGTAGTTCCTACTGGAGAAGTGTTTGCAGGCTTGCTGCAGAGCGACTTCACACCGAGGAATTCGTGGGCCAGCCACTCAGACAGCCTTGATTTCTTTCTTTCTTTTTTTTTTTAATGTTTTTTTATTTATTTCTGAGACAGAGAGGCAGCGTGAGCAGGGGAAGGTCAGAGAGAGAGGGAGACACAGAATCTGAAACAGGCTCCAGGCTCTGAGCTGTCAGCACAGAGCCCGAAGCGGGGCTTGAACCGACGAACTGCGAGATCATGACCTGAGCTGAAGCCGGACGCCCAACCGACTGAGCCACCCAGGTGCCCCTTGATTTCTTTTTGAAGCTTGGGATTGGTGGCTCAGACTGGGGGTTAGGGGGCGGGGTATGTCATAGCTGGTCAATATTTCCCTTAGAGTCTGTCTGGGATTTGTGTCCTGGAGTAGGACCCTTCCTCCAGGGAGCCTCCCTGATTACCCCTGCCTCTCCCTCTTTCTCCATCCTGGCTCCCTAGCCTCAGGGACTCAGGCTCCCTTTGACTCAGACTCATCCATATAGGGCCGGGAGTTTCTCTGTCCAGTTCCATCTTCCCCCAGCCAGGAGATGCTGAGTTCTCTTAGGGTGCCCAGAAGTGCCCAGCACAGGCCAGGGACCAGGTGGGAGGCAGGGCAGGATTGCTGGGTGCACAAAAGCCTTGACTGAGGATGTGGGGTCGGTTTGGGATGGGGCTCTGAAATACGTGTACACACACACATACACACACGCAGGCACCCACACACCACAGCACCAGGCCTGGGCTGGGCCCGGGAGGGAGCAGAGAGGCTGGCATCGCCGTGATGAATCACCACTCCCCACCCCTGCTTCCCTTACACCTCATGAGGACCACCTCCCAGGGTAGGTGAAGGCCACTCCAGGCTGCAGACAGACCAGTAAGTAGTCTCATGAAGTGAAGGGCAGGATCACGGCCAGAGGCCGGAGGGAGAGAAGCAAGACTGAGCCTGAGGCCAACATCAGGGTTAGGAATGTTCACTTTGGTAGCAGAAGAAGAGCCATGAAGACCCTGATAATAATAATCAATAATAATAATAATAACTGCTGTGTGTGGGGCTGGAAGCTAAGATTTTATATGCCTGTGGTTTTTTATTCAGCTCTGGGTTTTGTGAAGAGACAGAAAGCAGGATTCAGCAAACTATAGCCTGTGGACTGGCTGTTTTGTAGATGACGTTTTGTTGTTTTTGGTTGTTGGCTGTTGGTTTTTGTTTTTTGGGGTTTTTTTGCTTTTAGGGTTTTTTTCAAGGAGAAAGTTGCCTAATATAAAATGAACCATTAGAAAGTGTATAACTCAGGGGCCTCTGGGTGGCTCAGTCGGTTTTCGTCAGACCCTTGATCTCGGCTTAGGGCAGGATCTTGCAGTTTGTGAGTTTGAGCCCTGCACTGGGCTCTCTGACGGTGCAGAGCCTGCTTGGGATTCTTCCTCTCTCACCCCTACCCTGCTTGTGCTCTCTTTCTCTCTCTCTCTCAAAGTAAATAAACTTAAAAAAAAAAGTATAATTCAGTGGTATTTAGTACCTTCATAATATGGCACAACCATCATCTCTATCTTGTTCTAGAACATCTCCATCTCCCTAAAGTAAGAATCCTGTACCCAGAGCAGCCACACTCCTTATCCTCTCGCCTTTGGGAACCACTGACCTGTTTTCTGTTTCTATGCATTGGCCTGTTCTGGATGTTTCACATACATGGGATCAGACGCTTTGTGACTTTTTTGTGTCTGGCTGTTTTTTGTTTGTTTGTTTTTACACAGGATAATGTTTTTGAGGTTCATCTGTGTTGTGGCATGAATCCATGCTTTTTTATCACAAATGATTCTTTTTTATGGCTGAGTAATATTCTGTCATGTGGATGTGCCACAATTTGTTTCTGCTAATAAATAAACACATTTAGGTAAAGAAATTACTGGAAGAGGGACACCTGGGTGGCTCAGTCAGTTAAGCTTCTGAGCTTCCGCCCAGGTCATGATCTCACAGTGTGTGAGTTCAAGCCCCGCATCGGGCTCTGTGCTGATCGCTCAGAACCTGGAGCCTGCTTTGGGTTCTGTGTCCCCCCCCTCTCTCTGCGCTACTCACACTCTTCCTCTCTCTCTCAAAAATAAATAAAAAACATAAAAAAAAAAGACATTACTGGAAGACATCCTTCCCCATTCATTTACATGCTGCCTCTGACCATTTCCATGCTCTAAGGGGGCAGAGCTGAATCATAGCTGCAGAGACCATCCGGGCTGCAAAACCGAAATATTGACTATTTGGCTTCCCCTCTCCCCCAGCTTTATTGAGGTATAATTGACATACAACATTGTGTAAGATTTAGGTGTGCAATATGATGTTCTGATATGTGTATGTTGCAAAATGTTTACCACAATAAGGTTCGTTAACACATCCCATCATCTCACGTAGTTATCTTTTCATGCATGTGAGATGAGAATCTTTAAGTTCTCCGTTCTTAGCAACGTTCAGTTGTACCGCACAGCACTGCCAACGAGAGTCGCCATGCTGTCGTTTAGATACTCAGGCCTCATTTATCTTACAGAAGTTTGCACCTGTTGGTCAGTGTCTCCCATTTTCCCCATCCTCGACTCCTGGAAACTGCCATGCTCCTTCTCCTTCTCTGCGTTCATTTTATTTGTTTCCTAGATCCCACGTATCAGTGAGCCCATACAGTGTTTGTCTTTGGGGCTTATGTCCCTTAGCAGAATGCCCTTAACTTCCATTCATGTTGTTGCAGGGTTTCCTTTTTCCTTTTTTTTTAAAAATAAATATTTATTTATTTTTGAGGCAGAGAGAGAGAGAGAGAGAGAGGAAGGGCAGAGAGAGATGGGGACAGAGGAGCCAAAGCGGGCTCTGTGCTGACAGCAGAGAACCCAGCCCAGTACAGGCTCAAACTCATGAACTATGAGATCATGACCTGAGCTGAAGTTGGACGCTCAACTGACGGAGCCGCCCAGCTCCCCTCCTCCTCCTCCTCCTCCTCCTCCTCCTCCTCCTTCTTCTTCTTCTTCTTCTTCTTCTTCTCCTTCTTCATAATACTCCGTTGCATGTAGGCGTCACCTTAGTTTGTTCATTCACTGAGGGATTCGTAGGTTGTCTCCGTGTCTTGGCAATTGTGAATAATACTTCGATGAATGTGAGAGTGCAGATGTCTCTTTGATGGTGATTTCATTTCCCTTGGATGTATGTGAACTTTTAATAAAGTTTGCTGAACCCCCTGAGTCAGTTAACCCAGGTTCAAATTCTCCCTCTGCTGCTGACTAGCTGGAGCAAGTGGCTTACTCTGTAGCCCTCATTTTGTCTGTCTCTAAAATGGGAGAACAGTACCAACCTCCTACCATTGTTTTGAGGGTTAAATGAGGTGGTCCTAAGTGCCTAGGACCATCCCAGTGTGTGGAAAGCATACACTGGGTAGAGTTGTTTCTGGCCACCCACCCACTGGCCCCAGCTTCCTTCAGCAGAGGCTTAGCCCACAGGATAATCTTGTATGGCCAGAGTCCTGCTTCCTGATTGAGTCTGGACTCATAGCCACGTCTGATTTTTGCATCTGAGGCACTTGTCCAAGTCAAGGCTTTCCTGCTGGCCTTCCCCCTCCACCCCCAGCAGCCAGCTGGGCCTTAGGGCTGGGCCTTCCGCCAGCCTGGGACCACAGCCAAATCACTGAAGCCAGGCAGGCTAGCCCCAGAATTGGTCGAACCCAGTTTGCCGAAGGGAGCGGCAAGCCGTGGTGCGAGGGAGCCAGTGACCTCCTGGCCTCCAGCCGGGGTGATGCCACGGTCCCCTGGCCCACAGGAGTCAACTCCAGTTGCATCTTTCTAGGGGAATAGAGATGAGATTTAATCTCTCAACACCTGGTCCTGGCACTGGAGAGGAGGGAGTTTTGTAACCAAGGACATGGGATATCATAGCGAAATGGTGAGCCCAGCCTTTGGAGGTATGCTAGAGGCCAAGAATGAGCGTGGGGTAACTGGGGCCGGATGTTGGTCCGCCCTAGGAGCACCTACAGGTCCTGGCTGTCATCCCTGCTTTGAGAGAATGACACAGGGCAAAGGGCTTTTTTTTGTTTAATTTTTTTAATGTTTTATTCATTTCTAGGAGAGAGAGAGAGAGACAGCGTGAGCAGGGGAGGGTCAGAGAGAGAGGGAGTCACAGACTCTGAAACAGGCTCCAGGCTCTGAGCTGGCAGTCAGCACAGAGCCCGACGCGGGGCTCGAACCCACGAACCGCGAGATCATGACCTAAGTGAAAGTCAGACGCTTAACCGACTAAGCCACCCAGGCGCCCCCAGGGCAAAGGGCTTTAAACATTATTTTCTAAACAGAAAATCTCAGACGTACAGAGAATTTTATAATGATTTCCCCCATATATCCATCATTCAGTTGACACGAGTCAACTCGCGAGCTCTCTTATTTCTTCCGTAACTGCCACCCTCTCTGTCTCTCTTCTGTGATGTCCTCTGCCTTTGGTGATCGTTGCCTAGACCTATTAATTCATTAGCAGCTACAACACAGTGATATTGTGATGATTTACGCCTTTGTTCATTAGCCGGAATATGTCTGGAAAGAGAAATGTCCACTCATCTGCCATTTGGTTACCCAGTGGTACAATTCACATGGAAAGACCAGATCAGTGCTTGATATCTTGCCTTCCCTGGTTTTCAAAGTAGTTACTGGTCTCCTTGTCATCCTCCAAAGGTAAATAATGAGATTTGCCTCTCCTCTCATATTTTTACAAATTTGTGGATTTGAACTATTGTAATGTGTCATCATATTGGTTTTTTTTTAAAAAATCATTACTGATAATCAAGTTATTATACTCTCTTTGGCCAGTGGGAGCCTCTTCATTTTGACTCCTGAAGTCTTTTGACAGGCCTCTTTCTTGCTTTATGAGGTAGCAAGGTATTCCAGAAACATCTTATAGATTTCCTGCCACAGGCCTGGGAATCAACCATTTCCCCAAGGAGCCCTTGTTCCTCTGATTGGAAAGTGGTATTTAGAGATCAAGGCCAAGGTGATGGGGGTGCTCATGGCTGCTGGGTTAGTTGTTTCAGGACTTTTCATTGGGCAGAAATAGGAAATCCCTTACCATTTTTTAAAAATTGGCTTTTTAAAAAGTTTTTATTTATTTTGAGAGTGAGAGAGCATGATGGGGGAAGGGACAGAGAGAGAGAGAGAGAGAGAGACAGAGAATCTCAAGCAGGCTCCACACTGTCAGCATGGAGCCTGACGTGGGGCTCAAACTCATGAACCATGAGATCATGACCTGAGCTGAAGTCCAACTCTCAACCAACTGAGCCATCCAGGTGTCCCCATACCATTTTTATTTTTTTTTTAATTTTTTTTTAATGTTTTATTTATTTCTAGGAGAGACAGAGACAGCGTGAGCAGGGGAGGGTCAGAGAGAGAGGGAGTGACAGACTCTGAAACAGGCTCCAGGTTCTGAGCTGGCAGTCAGCACAGAGCCTGACGCGGGGCTCGAACTCACGAACCGCGAGATCATGACCCAAGCGAAAGTCGGACGCTTAACCGACTAAGCCACCCAGGCGCCCCTCCCCATACCATTTTTAAAGTAAACTACATCATGAAATTATGCTGATACTTCCAATTCAGAATTACATGGCTTTTACTTAAACCGATTGATCTTATATGCATATTTTCTCTTTCCCACACTGCAGATCCAAATTCTCAATTTACTTCTTTCACAATCACACACATCCATCTTAGAATAACACGCCAACAGTTCCGGAAACAATATGATTGAGAGTCTAAGACCTGCTCTTTCTGGTTCTTTTTGTCCTATGGGCATATCCCACTGTGGGTGGTGCTATCAAATTACTGTGCTGTAGGGTCATTTGAAATAGTTTCCTTCTTCTGTACATTTGTACAACTAACCTGAACTTTGGATTCTTAGGGACTATTTTTTTTTTGAGGGTAGAAAGCTTTTTTAATGTTTATTTATTTTTGAGAGAGAGAGAGAGAGAGAGTACGTGCATGCACATGAGCAGGGAGGGACAGAGAGAGAGGGAGACAGAGGATCCAAAGCAGGCCCTGTGTTAGCAGTGAGCCTGGTGAGGGGCTTGAACTCACGAACGGTGAGATCATGACCTGAGTTGAATTTGATGCTTACCCGACTGAGCCACCCGTGGGGCCCCAAGGGCAGCAACAACAATAAAAACAACACCTCATGATGAGATTATACATTAACATGTAACAAGAAACACGATGCAGTTAGAAAACATCTGAAATAACAAGATTAGTATTGTTGCCATTTATAATCTGTTAAGATCACTGAAAAATTCATCGCACTATCCCATCCCTCCATTTAAAAATGTCTCTGAAACATTGTATTATAACACATTCAATTAGAGTAATTGGTTCATACAAATGAGGTAATGCCACGTTGCCTTTTTTTTTGTGGTAAAATCTACATAATATAAACGTTTTCATTTTAACCGTTTTTTAAAAAGTTTATTTATGTTGAGAGGGGCGCCTGGGTGGCTTAGTCGGTTAAGCGTCCGACTTTCG
>NW_027531305.1:771528-783761 GCF_008692635.1 Crocuta crocuta
CCTCCCCTACTCATGCTGTCTCTCTCCTAGAAATAAATAAAACATTTAAAAAAAAATTTTAAAAAAAGTTTATTTATGTTGAGAGAGAAAGAGAGAGAGAGAGAGAGAGCTGGGTAGGGGCAGAGAGAGGGAAAGAGAATCCCAAGTAGGCTCCACTGACAGTGCAGAGCCTAATGTGGGGCTCGATGCCACCAATCGTGAGATCGTGGTCTGAGCCGAAATCAAAAGTCGGATGCTTAACTGACTGAGCCACTCAGGTGCTCCTTAAGTCTAATATTATTTTATTTATTTATTTATTTTAAATGTTTATTTATTTTTGAGAGAGAAAGAGACAGAGAGAGACAGAACATGAGCAGAGGAGGGGAACAGAGAGAGGGAGACAGAGTATCTGAAGTGAGCTCTGCACTGACAACACAGAGCCGGATCTGGAGCTCAAACTCATGAACCATGAGATTGTGACCTGAGCCGAAGTCAGACGCTCAACTGACTGGTTGAGCCACCCAGGTGCCCCCCTAATATTATTTAAGATATTTACAGGGTTCTAAAGTCAAATCTGCAAAACAAGGTATAAAGAAAAACATCTAGCTTCTATTTGTGTACCTTCTATCATGTTCTTTCCCTCCTCCCCACGTAACCATTTATAATTTTTTCATGGTCTATTGTTCCATTTTTAAAACACCAGTGTGTGTGTGTGTGTGTGCGTGCATGCAGACATTCCTCATTCCTTTTTTTTTTTTATTTTTTTTTTTTTTTTAATTTTTTTTTAATGTTTTATTTATTTCCAGGAGAGAGAGACAGCGTGAGCAGGGGAGGGTCAGAGAGAGAGGGAGTCACAGACCGAAACAGGCTCCAGGCTCTGAGCTGGCAGTCAGCACAGAGCCCGACGCGGGGCTCGAACCCACGAACCGCGAGATCATCCTCATTCCTTTTTACAGCGGCCTGGGTCTCCATCACGTGCGCATGCCTTGGTTTATTCAGCCATTCCCTATTGATGGACTTACGAGCTACTTCCAGTCTTTTGATATCTCAAGTAGCGCTGTGATGAAAAGCCCTGTTCATTTACCTTTTCTTAGTTTTGCAAGGGTATCATTGGGATCTATTCCTCTAAGTGGGGTAATGCTCATACAATTTTGCCGGATATTACCAATTTCTCCTCCCCGGGATTTATATCTCTTTGCCTTCCCACTTGTAAAGCTTTTCCATTTGATCAGGTGGATTCCTTTTTTTTTTTTTTTAATGTTTTATTTATTTCTAGGAGAGAGAGAGACAGCGTGAGCAGGGGAGGGTCAGAGAGAGAGGGAGTCACAGACTGAAACAGGCTCCAGGCTCTGAGCTGGCAGTCAGCACAGAGCCCGACGCGGGGCTCGAACCCACAAACCGCGAGATCATGACCTAAGCGAAAGTCGGACGCTTAACCGACTAAGCCACCCAGGCGCCCCAGATCAGGCGGATTCCTATATGTTCGTCAAAACCTAGCTCCAATATCTCCGTTCCCACGAGGCCTTCCCTTCTCCTCTGGCTTTCCCGGCTCCCAGGCTCCTTTCTCTGGCTCAGCCCTGACGCTGAGAGGCTGGGAGTGGCTGTGTCCAACTTTACAGCCTCCACACCTGGAGCTTCTGGGATGCTGGCTCCAGAGCCGAGGCTTCTTAGGGCATTCGGCATGGGCCTGGGCACAGGGAGGTGGCAATAACATGTTTTCTGTCTGAATGAAGGACAGCCCTTTATCCCCCAGCCTCGCTTGCTGGTTTCTCCTGGGCCAGGGGGAAAACACCAGGTCCAGCTGGCCAATAGCCTGAGTTGGACCGTCTGCCTTTTTGCTGAGTCGCCGGTGCCCAAGGATGGTAAACTCAGCGTGGGTGTGTCACCTGCGCGGCTCCCAGGCAGAAGAGTAGGACGTGCTCAAGGCCAGGGAGACCCCATGACCGATGCAGTCCTCCCCATTCCCGGCAGGGAGCACCTCCCCTCTCCATGCCTTGATTTCTCCATCCATAAAATGGCAATAATAACACGTCGACCTCATGGCCGTCGCACAGGAATCGGTGGAATAAAATAATATCAGCCCACTGCCCACCATTTACTTATTGGCTATTTATTTATTATTGGGGTAAAATTCACATAATATAAAATTAATCATTTTTGAAGAGGATAGTGCAGTGGTATTTACAGTCCATTTACAGGGTTGTGCAATCATCACCTCTACCTAGTTCCAGAACATCTTCATCACCCCGGACAAAAACTCCATACCGATTAAGTAATCACTCCCCCGTCCCCCGCCCCTGGCAACCACTACTCTGCTTTTTGTCTCTAAGAATTCCTTGTTCTGGACATTTTGTATAAATGGGATCATACATCGCGTGGCCCGTGGTGACCGGCTTCTTGCACTCAGCATAAAGCTTTTGAAGTCCGTCCACATCGTAGCATGTCGTGGCTTTGTTCCTTTTTACGACTGAGTAACAGCCCGTGTGTGTATAAATGACATTTTGTTTGTCCACTCATCATTTCATGGATATTTGGGGGGTTTCCACATTTGGCTGTTGTGAGTAGTGCTGCCACAAACACGTGTGTACATGTACTAGTTTGAATACTGTTTTCTCTTTTAAGTTTATTTATTTTGAGAGAGAGATCGAAAGAGAGAGGGAGAGAGAGAACGGAGTGGGGGCGGAGGAGGGGCAGAGAGAGAGAGAAAGAGAAAGAATCCCAAGCAGGCTCCTCATTGTCAGCAAGGAGTCCGAGGCAGGGCTCGATCTCATGAAGTGTGGGATCACGACCTGAGCCGAAATCAAGAGTTGGACGTTTAACCGACTGAGCCACCCCGGCACCCCCTGAATACTGTTTTCAAGTATTTGGGGTCTGTACCTAGGAGTGGAATTTCTGAGTCCTATGGTAACTCTATGTTGAACCTTTTGAGGGACCACCAAACACTTTATATCTCTTTTGCTTCACAAAGCCAGTGAAGAGAGAATTCTAAGTGAAGAATTCTAAGCCCCCATTTTGCGGCCAAGGAAACTGAGGCTGGGAGATGTCGCCCCACACCATTCTGAGGCTAATGACCATCCAAATAACTTCTGTCTGTTTCGTGACCACTGGGTGCCAGACTCTTGCTAAGGAGGATCTTAGGATCGGGCCCTGCAAAGCCCCCATCTCTGGAATCTGACAGATCTGGGTGTAACTCCCAACTTGGGCAAGTTGCTTCTTTCCTCTGAGCCTCCATCTCTCTACCTATCAATGATCACAAGCCAAGTCCTTCCCTTATTGCGGAGAATCAACGTGGTCAGGTAGGCAGAGCCTGGAGCCTGCATTACGCCTTTGACTTATGATGGGCCAAACCAAGAAAAAAGTGGCCTCCTGAGGTTTGTGAAGCAACTTGGCAAAAGTCGCAAAGCAATTGATGACCGGACCCACCCTGCAAGCATTTTTGAGAAGCTTCCTGAAGCTTAACCCTTCTGGAAGCTAGTGAGGAGAGATTCCTAAGGGAGGTCGTCCGGGGTGGGAAGCTGCTTTCTGCTCTGTGGCTTTGCTCTTTGGGGAGCTGAACTTTGACAACACAGAATCCTGTTGAATCAGCCTGGGGAAACCTGTGGTCATGACCCACATCTGGTTCTCTGGTGGAAGTCATCTCTGCTCCAACCCACTCACTCCTCCTCTGCTCTACAGTTTATATCAGCACAGGGGGAGGTAGGGTGACTTCCGGTGCCCCAAGCAGGCCTGGGCCAGGCATTTCCTTGCTTCCAGGAATTGGCTTTTACCGGTCCCTCTGTTATGGGGCACCCTTCTCCTGTCTCTCTCATTTCCGCGGTGCATACACTAGAACATTCAGGATCTGGCTTCTACCAACCCCTCTAACCTCCTTTCCCAGTGAGTTCCTTGCTCCAGCCACTGGCCTCTTGCTCCTGGAGGATGTTACCCTCATTCAGCCCCAGGGCCTTTGCACTTGCTGCTCACTTTGTTTGGAGTGCTCCAATTCATGTCTTCCTATCAGTCAGGGGTCACACAAACACTACTTCCTCCTAGAAGCCTAGCCCTGACCACTCTATTTAAACCAGATTCCCAGTCCCTCCCTGCGAGCTCATTCTATTTACCAAGATCCCTATCTGACATTATTTTATTCATTTGTTTATTTATTGTTGCCTCCCCCACTTGGATGGAAATTCCAGGAGAGCAGAAGCCTGTCTTTTTTTTTTTTAATTCTTTTTAATGTTCTTTTTTATTTATTTCTAGGAGAGAGAGAGACAGCGTGAGCAGGGGAGGGTCAGAGAGAGAGGGAGTCACAGACTGAAACAGGCTCCAGGCTCTGAGCTGGCAGTCAGCACAGAGCCTGACACGGGGCTCGAACCCACAAACCGCGAGATCATGACCTAAGCGAAAGTCGGACGCTTAACCGACTAAGCCACCCAGGTGCCCCAGCAGAAGCCTGTCTTAACTCAGTGCTGCATCCCCAGGGCTGAGATCAGTGCCTGGCACATAGCATTCAGGTGTTCACTAAATATCAGTCGACGGATTGGCCATTGGGTTTCTTGTTATAAATACAAATTTTGTTTCCTCCTAAACTGGATCACGAGGATGAATACCTGTTTATGTTCATATCCAAGTCCTGGGAAGCTCCTCAGATGGGCCACAGGAGTTAAAAAATCCAGACTCCGTTCCCTTTAGGCTGTGTGACTATGGGCAAGTTACTGCCCCTCTCTGGGGCTCCAATTTGTAAAAAAAAGTTCTTAACCTCCCTTTCCCCCTCAAAACCTGGTAAAAGCTATGGCTCTAGGTCTCTCCCGAAAAGCTGAACTCGTGATTTGGCACATAATTTTAAGGGATTTCATGATACCCCCAAATTCCAACACTGGACTCCCTCTCCAGCTGATCAATATTAAAATCGATTTGTTCATTGACTGAGCTGGTCCGCAGCTATTCAAACGGCTCCACTATTCTGTGCCCACCTTCATGCTGGGAGATTCTGGGGCCCCAAGAGGTCCAAGCTCTGGGTTCTGAGGTTCCCAGCGGGGGAGGTTGGGTATAATTGCAGCCAGACACTCAAGCCCCAGCAGTCGTGCCTAGGTGAGCTGGGAGAGCCCGGTGAGGCGGCTGGGCGACAGCTTGGGAAGGGGGCATAGAAAGGCTCCTGGGATTATTGTGACCGGGTTTTGAAGGATGAACAGGATTTGGTCTGGCAGGGAAGGGCATTCCAGCCGAGGAAACAGCTGTGGGCATTTGAGGGAGGGAGGAGAAATAATCACCCGCATGTACACGACCTGTCGCAACCCGGCCCCCCGGGGCGGCTGTGTGGGTCCAGAGTCACAGCCTCCTCCCCAGACTCCTCCTGCTGCTCTTCCGCCCCCTTTAGTCGGAGCGTTATATTGCAGCCAGAGGGAGCCTGTTAGAAATCTAAGTCGGGAGGGCCCCCTATGTCAGCATCATGCTGGGCTCAGCGCCCTCCGCGGGGCCACCTTTCCCAGGGGAAAACCCAAAATCCTCTCAGGGGCTTATTAAGTCCGGGACGCTGTGTCCTGTCACCCCCCAGCCCGCATCTGCTCCCACTTTCTTCCTCGTTCTCTCTGCTCCAGCCTCACTGGGCTCTTGGCTGTTTCTTCAGGCACAGTTGAGCCTCAGGACCTTTGCACATGTTGTGCCCTCTGCCTGAAGCACTCTTCCTCCAGTGAAACTCCTCTCTCCCTTCCAGTCTCTGCCCAAATAGCACCTCAGAAAGGCTTTCCTCATCTCCTTACCTTGCTGGATTTTCCTCCGTAGCACACACATACACACATCACATAGAATAACCTTTTTGCTTATGTGTTTCTGGTTATGCTCTATTTAATCTCCAGAAAGCAGGGATGTGCACTGCAGAACAATGCCCGGCCCTCCCTGGGTCCTTGGTGTTTGTTGAATGAATAGGTGCCAGGTGCCCTCTGGGGCTGGGGGAAAGGGAGGGACTTTGAAAGACCCTGCCTACCTGCCTAGAGCTCACAGCTAAAGGAACCATCCCAAGAGTGATTTTATATTGACTGAGGACTCCCAGGGGCTGTGGCTGCATCGAGGGTGGGCTTGACCTGAGCCCGGAAGTTAGGGAAGCCCTCGGAGAAAATGGCTTTGCGATGATACCTGAAGGATAAGGAGGAGCTAGCTGAACATGTGAGAGGGAATAGAATTCCAAGCAGAGGGAACAGCCAGTGCAGCAACGGCTTTGAGGTGGGAGGGATAGCCTTGAAGGGTTTGGCAAAATGGTTGCAAGAGGCAGGGAGCAAGAGTGTGGCGAGTGATGAGTTGGAAGGAGCTGTTTGCTTCACCATTCAGCCCACACCCTGGAACTGCTCTGGCCTTTGTTTCAAATCTCTGAATTATCTTTTGCCTTGTCTCCACTCTTCTGACCCCTATTTTGGATCCTGGGGGGCTGGCTTACATGGATCACTCAGCCCTTGCCTCATGGCTTCTGGTTGGGTTTGGCCAATAGGGAGCCACAGCAGGCATTGGAGGGAGGGAGGAGACTGAGGTCAGGATATTAATATCTGATTTCATCCCCTGTGTGGTCCATGCAGGCTGATTGTGTCCCTCAACCAAGAACTGCTGTCAGGTAGTCCTCTCTCTGCACGGAGCTCCATCTAGTCCAGGTTCCGGCAACTGGTTTGGCCCCATAGACCCCGGACCTCTGGGTGGTAAGGTTCCTGACTGCGCTAACTTTTTGCAATAATGCTTTTATTAAACTCTTTCCAAAATACCCCATTTGAGTGTTGTGTTTCCGGCTGGAACTCTCTCTTATTTTATTGGGGTGAAACTCACATACTATAAAGTTAACCGCCTTAAAGTATACAATTCAGCGCCACTGGCACAGTTACAAATATTGTACAACCGTCATTTCTGCCTAGTTCCAAGAATTTTCCATCACCGGTACTCTCCTTGGATACAGGCTTCACTCCTCATGGCCCCCTCCCCCCGGGCGATCCCTAATGTGCTCACCATCTTTATGGGTTTACTGATTGTGGAAATTTCATAGAAACAGAATCTTACAATGTGTGACCTTTTGTGTCTGGCTTCTTTCACTCAGCGTGATGATTTGGAGTTTCATCCGTGGCATAGTGGGTGTCAAGGCTTCATTCCTTTTTTTTTTTTTTTTTTTTTTTTTTTTTTTTTGTGGGGGGGGGGNTCACCCAGGCGCCCGCCCTGTTCATCCGCTATCTGCTGATGGACACTGGGTTGTGTCCACCTTTTGGTGACTGTGAATGGTGCTGCTGTGGACACGCGTGTACCAAGAACATGCAGGGACATGGAGTCCCTGTTTTCAATTCTTTTGGTTACGTACTTAGGAACCGAATTGCTGGCTCATATGGTAATTCTATATTTAGCTTTTTGAGGAACGGACTGATATTTCAAATGAGGAACGGGCTGCTTTCCCAAAAGTCTGCTGTGAGCTTCTGGAAGCCCAGGAAAATCCCTTGCCCGCACTCCCGCCACGTTCCTCCTTGGTCCACTTCCACACACTTTTCCGCTACCATCTCCCTAATCTGGCCACTGCCTCCATGTCTTCTGCCCCCACTTAGATTGCTGTTTGTCGATTTCTGCCAGGCTGAGGACGCTGGTGCCTGGGAACCACAGAGCCCTGTCCCTTCCGAGGGCCTGGGCCCTTTGACCTCTGGGCCGCAGGCCAAGGAGATTGTTCCTGTTACCACTCTTCCTCAGCCTCCCAGATGCGCTTCCTCCCCTCCTCCAGCTCCAAGCCTCTGCCTGTCCTCTAAACGTAGCTGTGACTGGTGTGTCTGTCTCCCCATTCTCTTCCCTGTCCACCCCCTCCCGAGGGACCTCACTGACCTGCTCCCTGGGCATTCATGTCTTCCTAAGACAGGTGACTCAGAGACGCACTTCTCAGGATGGGCCCAGCTGCCTGCAGGTATATCTCCTTGGCTGCCAGGGCTTCTCAGCCTCGGCACTGCTGACATATGGGGCCAGATCATTCTCTGGGGCTGGGGCGTGGGGCTGTCCTGTGCACTGTAGGATGTTTAGCAGCGTCTCTGCCCTCTGCCCACTAGATGCCAGGAGCTCCTCCCCCTCCACAGCATGACACTAAAAAGCATTTCCAGACATTGCCAAATGTCCCCTGGGGGGGACAGTCTGCCTCAGTTGAGAACAGCCGGGATAGTCCAAATCAAGCCACAAACTCGAAGTGCGGGTATTTGTCTCGCCTGTGCTCTGTGCCAAGCATTGGGGTGAGGATGTTGTAATCACCACTTCATTTCGTGGTCATTTTATCTGTACAGGGATGGAGGCTTACGGTGGCCACGTGACTTGCCCAAGGTAACACAGCTAGGGAGCCTACTGTCGTCAGGGACTCCTCATCTCCAGGCCCTTCAACTTGCTTCTCCTTCCTTGTCCCCATCTCTCTGAGGTCAGAGAAGCTCGGCTGACACCCTCTCCTCTCTTCCTCTCCTCCACTGCTGCCTGGAACCCCACATCCAGCCAGTCATCAGTGCAGACATTCTCCACATCCCCCCCAAAATCCACATCTCCCCAAAAAGCTCCAGTGTGCTTTAAAACAAACCCATTAAAATGGGGGCTCCTCTCCTGCTCAAAGACCACCCATGGCTCCCCATTGCCCATCAGATCAACCCTCAGCCACCTGGACTGGCTTTTAAGGCCCTTCATGTCCACGCCTGCCCTCCTCTTCACCCCTCACATCCCAAGGCCAGAGAAAGCCACCTGCCCAGCCACACCCTTGGGTTTCTCTGTGCCCAAGCCCCACCTCCTCTCCTGCACCTGTTGAAATCCAACCTCTCCCTGAAGTCATGGCTCAGATGTCACATCCTTCACGTAGCCTTCCCTTCTGCCTCATCCAAGAAGCAAAGCTTCAATTATTTGTATTGTCTCTTCTTCACTTAGAAACACCGCCCCTTCTCACCCTTAGAGAGGGCCCAGCGCCTAGTGAGAGAACACTACTGAAACGAAGAGGGTTCAGGACTTCAGCGAAGTTCACCACCTCCCGGGATAAGTGGGTGTCTTGCACTGGCTTTAAAATTCCTTCCTTCAACTTTTCAAGCTTCGAGCCCTCCGTGTCTGGCTTTCTGGAATTTGGGAGAGATTGGGGCCCTAGTATTTCCTAAACTCACATTTAGGAATCTTCAACCTCATCCAACATCTCTGTCTTTATCCACCAGATGGATGGCTTCTGATATTGGAATTTTAGTCACTCAATCATCTGCCACCACGTTTGCTCCATCTACCTATTCTTTTTTTATTCCTTACTAGTTTTCTCTCAGTAGTCTTGCTTGAGAGCCCTATTTCGTTTCTCTTTAAGCTTTTTATTTATACATATCTCAACACCCCATGTGGGGCTCGAACTCACGACCTCAAGATCAAGAGCCCCATGCTCTTCTGACTGAGCCGGTCAAGCACCCTCAGCCTTATTTATTTTAAAGCAAAATTTATATAACCATCGTTTTACCCACAAGGCTGTAGATTTGATGTCTAGAGTGGGTCTATTTTTTTTCTTCTACGAGTCAAAACAAATCTCTCATCTAACATAAATACATCAAATAGAAAATAAATAGAAACTATTTCTCCATGTGCCATCTAAAGTTACCAGGCTAGGGTGGCTCAGTCCATTAAGCGTCTGACTTCAGCTCAGGTCATGATCTCACGGTTCGTGGGTTCGAGCCCCGCATTGGGCTCTGTGCTGACAGCCAGCTCAGAGCCTGGAGCCTGCTTCAGATTCTGTGTCTTCCTCTCTCTCTACCCCTCCCCTGCTCATGCTCTCTCTCTCTCTCAGAAATAAATAAAAAACATTAAAAAAAAGATTTTAAAATTACCAGGCTAAGGTAATTTGTATCACACTTTGGACACTTATATCAGACTTTGAGAACCAAGACAGTATCTCCTCTGTGGTTCAGACTTGTGAAAATACATGTATTCATTCACTCATTCATTCTTTTCTTCCCCAGCTTTATTAAGGTATAATGGACAAATACAAATTTAAGGGGTACAATGTGACTCAACATTTCTTCATGTTTTTCAGGGTTCAGCCGGCCACCTGATACCCAAGTCAAATAGCAGCACCCCCTCTACCCCATTGCAAAATCCTATTACATCCCTTCCCTGGTGAAAATTTCCTGCAGGATCTGTTTCTTGAGTTTCTGTTCTCCCGACTTCGGCCTCAGATCCACAAGGACAAGGATTTGGTCTGTTTCTATTCTCCACCATATTCCCAGCCCCTGGCCATGCTTGTGTCTTTCAACAGCGTGTCCATTCCACTGCATGGATTTATTCTGAGCCAAGCACTGCCTAGCCTCGCACCAGCTGATCCTGGGGTCTCCCCCTGGTCTCAAGGGGAGTCAAAGCCAGCTAAGCAGGACTTGCTTGATTGAAGGTTGCTTGGGGATAGGGCTGGGAAGCCACGGCTTTCTGCTGAGCGTGGAGTTGGCCGTCAGGATTTGCCGGTGAGCAAGAAGGCTGGAAACTCCATGGTGGTTAATAATAGCAGTCAGTACTTAACTAGCACTTACTGTGTGCTAAAATTCAGAAGTGCTCCCTAAACCCTGAAGCAAGGTTTCTCAACCTCACCACTATTGACATTAGTGTTGAATCATTCTCTCTCTCTCTCTTTCTCTCTTTTCAATAGGCTTCACGCCCAGTGTGGAGTCTGACACGGAGTTTGAACTCTTTACCCTGAGATCAATACCTGAACTGAGATCAAGAGTCAGCTGCTCAACCGACTAAGCCATCCGGGTGCTCCAAGATCATTCTCTTTTGCGAGGGCCATCCTGCGTGTGCACTGTAGGGCATTTATCAGCATCCCTGGGCTCTACACACTAGATGCCAGCAGTACCCCAGCATCCAGGTGTGATGGCCAGAGGGTCTTCAGACATTGTCATATTGTCTCCTGAGGGACGGGATTGCCTCGGATGACAACTGTTACCCTAAAACATGACAGCAATCTTCTGAGGTGGATACACAGTGAGTAGCCGATAAAGCCATCTGAACCCTCTGCCTCTAGACTCCATGCTCTACCCGCTGGGCTACGTGGCTCTGACTGTGGCTATGACCCCTGGCCCTGTCGTCTGAGAGTCTAGCACAGATCCAGGCCGGCTCCCCCCNAGCCAGGAGGGGCTCACCTGTGGTCTGTAACAGCATCAAGAATTTATATCTGACAGATTGATAAGGCTTTGGAATGGTCATCCTGGGGGGATGGGGGGGGGGAATCTGAACTTCCTTGTCCTTTCTTCAGTTTCTTTATGGTTTGCTATGGTTTTAGCTTCGGAACTCACTGAGGGGAGGGCAATGTCTCCTTACAGCTTCCGGCTCCTCAGTGTCTGACCTAGCCCCTGCCTGAACCCAGCCAGTCACGCCTCTCCCCCAGCTGCCAGCATGTGCCTTAGTTTCCCCAGATGAGCCTGCGATTATGGCTGGAGCCTTTGATCTCTTTAATCTCCTGTGGCTTTTTTTTTTCTTTGACAGATATTTCCTGGCTGTCCAGTATGTACAATGCCATTTGGCCCTGGGGAGGCAGTGGAGAGCCAAAGGCCAGCTGTGAGTCTTTCCATCTGTCTGCCCACTTGCCCAGATCAGTCACCCACCCACCCACTGACCCAGGCACGGTATCTCTTTCAAATCTGGGGTGGAGCTGACCCTGTCCGGTTCTATCTGGAGCAGATAAACTGGCCAAGGACAACATCCTAGGAGGATGGTCAAGTTGGCTGACAGGGGTGGGTGGAGTGACAGGAGCAGGACCAGAGTCCGATGCGGCTTGTTGAGGCTGGAGGTCTTCCTGGAGGAAGAGGCTGCGGCTGGCGGTAGAGCCCCAGGAGCGTGGGTGGAATCCAGAGGGAGCAGAACGGCCGGCTCCCAAGGGGCCGCGTGTGGCATGGGGGTTGCTGGCTTAGGGACCCCTGTGCAAGCCTGAGAGCAGGTCCTGACGTGTGGGCTTTGAGGGTGCTGGTGCAGGGAACGGGCTGAGGCGGGATCTGGGCACTAAGTAGAGCCAGGCACGGGGAGAGGGGCAGGGAGTGTGGTGGTTTGGGGATGCCCGGTGTCCAAGTCTCGGTGTCTCCAACGTCTCTTTCGCTGTCTCTGTCTGTGCCTTTTTCTCCATCTCTCCACCTGTCCGTCCCTCCATCCCCGGCTCTGCGTCTGTCCCTTTCGGTCGCTCTCCACGCCTCCGCGTCTCGGTCTGGTTCTCTGCGTCTCTGGGGGCCTCGCCTCGGTCCCCGCCCAGAGGCCGGCGAGGCCGGGGGCGGGCCGGGGGCGGGCCTCGCGGCTCGGCC
>NW_027531305.1:783766-810484 GCF_008692635.1 Crocuta crocuta
GGCCCCGGGAATCCCGGGGCCCAGGCGGCGGCGGCGGTCGCAGAGGCTCCGGATGGGGGGATGTGGGCGTGTCCCCGACGGCCGCGGCGTTCGAGCGCAGGTTTTCCCCGCGCGCACCTCGGAGCCCTGGGCATATCTTTCTCCCCGGGTATCCGTGGTGGGAACGGACCTCAAGAAGACCCCCCTCCCCATCAGGACATCTCAGGCGGATCCAAGCCCTGCCCTGGGCCGCAGGGCGACCTGGAGTCACTCCACACAATCTCACCCAGGGACTTTGCACTTGTAACCGGCTGCCTTCACGGTCCCTCCACCCACCCACGGCAGGCACAGAGCCTCCAAATGCCCCTCTATGAAAAGAGGAGATGCCCTCCTGGGCCCCCAGAGGGTCGTGGGAGGTCCTGTAGTTGATACCAGCTGACGTTTGTTGGATGCTGGAGAGAGGTATGCTCCCTGATGTCCAAGGGCCTGGCTCTCCGTCTTGGACCAAGTGAGGGGGCTGAGAGCTGCCGGCCAGGGAGTCTCAGGCTGGGGGTGGGAGGGACACAGGGAGACAGTGGGGGAGCCGGGATTTGAACAAACCGGCCCTGTCTGACCCCAGCATCCCGTGCACTTTCCAATGGCCCCGGCCTCTCTGCATAGCCCAGCTTGGGTTTCTGAGCCGTAACATTAGCCCTGGACTAGTGTCCAGCGGTGACCTGGGCTGGTGTCCACAGAGGGGCTTGGATGACTCCGCAGACAGAGAAGGCGACCCCATCCCTCCTCCCTGGCAAGCCTTGGGCCCCGTTTTCCAAATCCCAGAAGACTGGGCAGCAATAACGAATATGACGGCAGCCCCAACAGTGAGGAGGGGCACCTTTGATCTAGGGCTTGTGGTGTGTGGCACGTTGCAAATGTGGCATTGTTATCAAAGCCCTGTGAAGTGGGTAATATAGTTCCTGTCTTATGTATGAGGAAATCGAGGCTCAGAGAGGTGCAGGCATTCACCTGATGTCACACAGCTCTGAGGTAGAGCTTTATGGAGTCCTTTCTGAGGCTCATGTCCAAGTGTGGCCAGCCGCACTTGGCTCAGACGGTGGGCAGAGACAATTGCAGTTCTGGAATGATCTAGGTTACCGGCATCTTTTAAACTTCTTCTGTCAGGCTCTCCTTTGGAGCAAGGAAGCTGTGGGCAAAAGCCTACAAGCTGGAGTGAGACTCTCCTTCCCACCTCGATTTATCAACTTGGCTCTGTCCTCAGAACTGTCCCTTTCTCTGAACGCCAGAAATCTGGGGGTAAGCTCCCTCTCAGCTCAGACTTCTAGAGTCTGGCACTTTGGGAGATTATGAGTCTCTGGTCAGGCAGCCCTTTGGCATAAAGGGGGTGTAAGGGGGTGCCGTGAGCAGGGATAGGAGACAGACTGTCTTGACTACAGGCTTGAGAGCGAGGGCAGGGCAGGGCTAGGTTGTGGGGCAGTGGAGTCAGTGTTGGGTGCTTGGCTGCCAGGAGGGGCCCAGGACCTGCAGTTCAAGGAGAGGCAAGAGATGTGATTTCTGTTGGTGGTGGTGGCGGGGGGTGGGGGGAGGTGGGGGCATGGTCATGTCCTGCATTCCTTCTCAGGAGCCCACACACCTTGTATGACAAGTCCCTGACTGGCGCCCGGGCTAACCTGACAAACCAGCGCTCCATGGGCGTGGGCCACTGAACCAGTCGCTGGCTCCTCCGTTTTCAGATGACACCAGCCCCATCAGGACAGGCAGGGCCACCCCTGCCAGGGTGGAGCTGCCGGGTGCCCTCGCCTGGTGTCTGATGCACCGAGCTTTGCCAGCCTCTCACAGCATCTTGAGAGTGTCAGCTTTGCATTTCTTTCGCTCCAATAAAAGGTAATGATAGATACAGGAATAATGGCTAAAATTTTGCACGCCGCCTACCAGACCTCATCTCACTGAAAATGTCCCAAGCAGCCTTGAGGGGTGGCTCCTGCTATTGTCAACCCATTTCACAGATTGGCACGTGGAAACTGGTGGTGGGGACTAGACTACTCAAGGCTGCTGACTTGGGGGAGGGGCAGGGCCGTGCTTGGAATCCAGGCTTGTTTGAGTCAAAGACGCACATGTTAAAAGATGATGCAATTGCAAAGCAATTTTTTATTTTATTTTTAATTCTTTTTACGTTGAAGTGTAAGTGCACATTCCGCAACTGGGCAGTTTGGGAGTTTTTGCAAACTGAACACTCACGTGCCACCAGCACTCAAGCCAAGAAAGGAAACAACTGTCTGAGCGCCCAGAATACCTTCTCCTCAATTAAAGCATCTTAATTCATTTTCTAATTAACTTTTTTAAAAAGATTTTTTTATCTTTTTAGGTAATCTCTACACCCAACGTGGGGCTCGAACTCATAACCCTGAGATCAAGAGTTGCATGCTCTACCCACTGAGCTGGCCAGGCACCCCTCAAATAATTAACCTTTCTATTTATTAAAATTTTTAAAAATATTTATTATTATTATCATTCTTTTTTTTTAAATGATTTTATTTATTTCTGAGAGAGAGAGAGAGAGAGAGAGAGAGACAGAATCTGAAACAGGCTCCAGGCTCTGGGCTGTCAGCACAGAGCCTGACGTGGGGCCTGAACCCATGAACTGCGAGATCATGACCTGAGCCGAAGTCGAAGTCGGATGCTTAACCGACTGAGCCACCCAGGCGCCCCATTGTCATTGTTGTTTTGAGAGACAGAGAAAAAGACAGAGCACGAGCGGGGAGAGGCAGAGTAAGAGGGAGACACATAATCTGAAGCAGGCTCCAGGCTCTGAGCTGTCAACACGGAGCCCGATGCAGGGTATGAGCTCATGAACAGTGAGATCATGACCTGAGATGAAGTCAGACGTCTAATTGACTGAGCCACCCAGTTGCCCCTCAAATAATTAACTCTTAAACAGAGTATATTTTAGGTCAGTTTTAGGTTAACCAAAACACTATGCAGAAAGTATAGAGTTCCTTAAATTCCACAAATTCCCCTATTATTAACATCTTCTGTTGTCTTCTGTTAGGCTGATGTTTCTTACAACTGATAAACCGATATAGACACATTATGACTAACTAAAGTTAATAGTTTACATTAGAGTTCATTCATTTGGTTGTACAGTCAACGGATTCACTTGTACATTTAATGACAACAGTTTTGAATGGGCAGTGTGTGCTCATGGTATAGAAAATAAAATTAAAGGGACGCCTGGGTGGCTTAGTCGGTTGAGCGTCCAACTTTCGCTAGGTCATGATCTCGCGGTTCGTGGGTTCGAGCCCCGCATCGGGCTCTGTGCTGACTGCTGGCTCAGAGCGTGGAGCCTGTTTCAGTCTGTGACTCCCTCTCTCTCTGACCCTCCCCTGCTCACGCTGTCTCTCTCTCTCCTAGAAATAAATAAAACATTTAAAAAATTAAAAAAAAAATTAAAAAGTCCCCAGAGAAGACGGACAGGGAAAATTAAGCTTCTTTTCTATTTCCTGCCCCCACATTTTCCAGGCGCCTTCCAGAGCCAACCACTGTGATACATTTCTTATGGGTCCTCAAAGCTTTTTAAAAAAATTTTAAATATTGAAGTGAAGTTTATAGAATATAAAAAAAACTACTTTAAAGATTTTATTTTTAAGTAACTTCAACACCCAACATGGGGTTCACACTCGCCACTCCAAGATCAGAACTTAATGCTCTTCTGACTGAGCCAGCTGGGCGCCCCTATAAAATGACTATTTTAAAACAGACAATTCGGTGGCGTTTAGAACCCTCACAGTGTTGTGCAGCCATTACCTGTATCTAGCTTCAAAACCTTTTCATCTCCCCAGAAGGAGGTTCTGTCCCCACCAGCAGTCACTCCCCATCCCTCCCACAGCACCTGGCAGCCACTAATCTGTTTTCTGTTTCTCTGTGAATTTGCCTGTTCTGGCCATTTCATATAAATGAGATCATACACTATAAGCCTTTTGCATCTAGCTTTTTTTTTTTTTTCACTCAGTGTAATGTTTTTGAGGCTCATCTATGTTGTATCATATATCAGGACTTCATTCCTTTTCTTTTCTTCTTTTTTTTTTTAACGTTTTATTTATTTCTAGGAGAGAGACAGAGAGAGAGACAGCGCGAGCAGGGGAGGGTCAGAGAGAGAGGGAGTCACCGACTCCGAAACAGGCTCCAGGCTCTGAGCTGGCAGTCAGCACAGAGCCCGACGCGGGGCTCGAACCCACGAACCGCGGGATCATGACCTAAGCGAAAGTCGGACGCTTAACCGACTAAGCCACCCAGGCGCCCCTCATTCCTTTTCTTTTAAAAAAAAATTTTAGTATTTATTTATTTTTGAGAGAGAGGTGGGTGGGGTAGGCAGAAAGAGAAGGAGACACAGAATCCCAAGCAGGCTCCAGGCTCTGAGCTGTCAGCACAGAGCCTGACTCCGGGCTTGAACTCACAGACTGCGAGATCATGACTAGAGCCTAAGTTGAATGCTTAACCAACTGAGCCACCCAGGTGCCCCAGGACTTGACTCCTTTTCATGGCCAAGTAATATTCCATGACACGACCATACCACATGATACTTATCCATTCATTCATTAGTGGATATTTGGATTATTTCCACCTTTGGGCTATTCTGAATAGTGCTGCTATGCATATTCATACACAAGTATCTGAGGATGTTTTCCATTCTTTAATTTTAATTATTTTATTTGAGAGAGAGAGAAAGAAAGTGGAGGAAGAGCTGAGGGAGAGAGAATGAGAATCTTAAGCAGGCTCCACTCCACGCCCAGCATGGAGCCTGATGCAGGGCTTGATCCCATGCCTGGCGTCATGATCTGAGCCGAAATCAAGAGTTGGCTCAACCAACGGAGCCACCCAGTCACCCCTCCATTCTTTTGACTATATACCTAGGAATGGAATTGCCAGACCTTGTGAAAATTCTATGTTTAGCTTTCTGAGGAACTGCCAAGCTGTTTCTCAGAGCGGCTGCACCACCTCGAAGGTTTTTGCAGCACTTTCTTTTTTGGGGGGTGGGGTGCCGGCCGTAATGCTCTTGCTCTTCGTGGGGGGTGGCAAGAGGAGCCCAGCTGCAGAAAGCAGAGGATTTAACTTCCCCAAGGCATGTATTTATTGAGCACCTCCCAGAAGCATCAGATGGACTTCTTGATATTGTTTCCATTTCGTAGACAAGAAGACTGAGGCTGCCAGGGTCACAGCCAACTGGGGATCCACAGCGTTTCTGCTTGGAGCAGTCTGTCCCGGGAAAAGCTGCAGCCCACGTCTGACAGAGCGGGGTGGGCACAGCGCTTCAGAGCTCCCTCCCTGGCCCTCCTGTGCACCCGCCTTCCTGGAGCAAGGTCCCCTCTTTGAGGGCTGGTGCTTTCTCATTTCAGTTCCTCCCCATTTCAGTGTTTCAGGAAGACATTTCCTTTGTCGGGACATCAGCTGGGATTGTTCTGGACGGGGGTTGGGGTTCTTGCTGTGACTCTACTTAGAAGACCCCCAGCTGCCTCGAAGGGCTCCTGGGAAGATGAAAGAAATGGCTGAGAAAGCTACTGCACACAGAAGGTGCTCAATAAAGGAGGTGGCTGATTGTGGTGAAAAAGCAGAGGTGGTGCTGGAGGGGGAGGAGGAGCCCTCGTGGGCAGAGCTGGGGAAAAGGCATGAGATTTGGAGGGAACAGCATGTGCAAAGGCCCTGAAGTGGGAATGACCTTGGCCTGTGGCCAGAGTGGCTAAAGTCGAGTGAGCAAGGGGGAGAGCAGTGGGAGAGGGTGGAGGGGTCCGCAGGGGCCGGGCACACAGAGCACCGTAGTCCATGGGAAGGAATCTGAATTGTGTTCAGCATAATGGGGAGCTAGGGGAGGATGTTGAACAGGGGAAGGCCATGATCTGATTAAAGGCTGTGATCTGATTTAATTTTAGGAAGATCCCTTTGGCTGCTGGAGAAAGGAATGCTNGTGGTGGCCTGACATGACAGGTTGAGAAGATGGGGACGGGGAAAAGTAAATGAGTGTGAAAGATATTTAGGATAGACTACTGGCAGGACCTGACAATAGACTGGATGTGGGCAGAGAAGGAAGAAGGAGGGGAGGTGAATATGAGGGTCTGGGAGGCCCCCCTGGGGTCAAGACATGGGAGGCATCTCAGAGACAGGAGCACAAAAGCTGTTGGGAGGGGGTGAGATCCCCACGTCATATGCACAGAGGGAGAAGAAGAGATGACTCAGGACCAGCTCTAAGGAACCCCAACATTTACAGATTGGGTGAAAAGTGTCCAAAACATCCTGAGAAGGGGGATCTTTATGGCTGAAGTGAGCCAGCTCCTGAAGGGCTTTGGATGCCAGACTGAGGGCAATGGGGAGCCATGGATGGTGTTAGAGCAGGGAAGTGACAGACCTTCAGAAAGGTGACTCTGGTGACTGGGGTGGCAGCCAGACTATAGTCAGGTTGCCCAGGGGTTAGAGGTGACCCAGAAGTCTTGCTGCCAAAGTGGTGACCCCCCCCTCCACCTTGAACCACATACAGGGTGGACCCAAAGATCGTCTTTTACAGTCACCCCCAGTTTCAGATAGGGAAACTGAAGCCCAGGCCACACGGAGTCAGGATTAGAACCCAACTACATGTGGGGCACCTGGGTGACTCAGTCAGTTAAGTGTCCAACTTTTAATGTCGGCTCAGGTCATGATCTCACAGTTTGTGGGTTTGAGCCCCACATGAGGTTCTGTGGTGACAGTACAGAGCCTACTTGGGATTCTCTGTCTCTGCCCCTCCTCCCCCTCAAGATAAATAAATACATATATTTTTAAAAAAAGAACCCAGCTATGTGTGTGTGTGCACATGTGCATTTAATGAGAAAGCCCTGAGAAAGCCCCTTTTATTTAGCTTCTTCTTAAGTTGCCCCCCATCTTAACCATTTCAGAGTATAGTTCACCCTGTCATGCAGCCATCACCACCATCCGTCTCCAGAACTTCTCTATCTTCTTTAATTAAACTCTGTCCCCGTTCAACACGGACTCCCTATCCGCCTCCCACCGATCCTGGCACCTGCCATTCTACTTCCTGTCTCAGAATCTGACTCGGGGACCTCCTGTAAGTGGGGTCACAGAGCATTTGTTTTGTTTTGTTTTTTTTAAAATGTTTTATTTATTTCTAGGAGAGAGAGAGACAGCGTGAACAGGGGAGGGTCAGAGAGAGAGGGAGTCACAGACTGAAACAGGCTCCAAGCTGGGAGTCAGCACAGAGCCCGACGCGGGGCTCAAACCCACGAACCGCGAGATCATGACCTAAGCGAAAGTCGGACGCTTAACCGACTAAGCCACCCAGGCGCCCCACAGAGCATTTGTTTTTTATGTCTCCTATTTCTCTTAATGTAATGTCCTTGAGGTCCATCCATGTTGTAGCATGTGTCAGATTGTCCTTTTTAGGGCCAAAGAACATTCCATTGTATGGATAGACCATATTATGTCCATGTATTCATCCTTTCTTTTTTTTTTTTAATATTTTTATTTATTTCTAGGAGAGAGAGAGACAGCGTGAGCAGGGGAGGGTCAGAGAGAGAGGGAGTCACAGACTGAAACAGGCGCTAAGCTGGCAGTCAGCACAGAGCCCGACGCGGGGCTCGAACCCACGAACCGCGAGATCATGACCCAAGCGAAAGTCGGACGCTTAACCGACTAAGCCACCCAGGCGCCCCTGTATTCATCCTTTCTTAGGCGCTTGGGTTGTTTCCACCTTTTGGCTCTTGTGACTAATGCCGCTGTGAACATGGGTGTGCAAATATCTGTCTGAGTCCCTGCTTTCACTTCTTTCGGGGATCTGATCAGATGTGGGATTGCTGGACCATGTGGTGATTCTATGTTTAATATTTTGAGGAGCCGCCATACTGTTTTCCACAGCAAAGCTCCACCATTTTACATCCCCGCGAGCAAGGCATAAGGGTTCAAGGTTTCTCTGCATCCTAGCCAACACTTGTTATTTCCTTTCTTTCTCTCCTCCGTGCTAGCCATCCTGATGAGTGGTCATGTCACCTGCGTGACTGGTACTCTAGGTCAGACCATCCCAATGGGACTCTCCAGATTTGGTGACGATGCACCCAGCTGGTTTCCCAGGTTACGGTAACCAATAGAAACTTCACATCTTCTGCGTGGATGACATGGTTGGTCATTGGCTGGTGGAAAAGCCAGTGACTCTGAGGCCCTAATGGAGGGAACCATGAGCAGGGGTGGGTGGGGACTGGGGGCTCAGGTGAGGACCTAGAGGGTAGGGTTCCTTTGGCTGTGTTGCCCAAGGAGGTGGGGCACAGAGGGAACCCTTGGGTGGCCAGACTAAGGAAAGGAGGGCAAGACCCAACCATTTTCAGGAATCTTGTTGGCACTGTCTGAGATCTGTGGGGCCCCAACGTGATTGAGTTTGGCCTTTGATAGGGGTTCAGGGGGCCTCTGCCAGCTTCCAGCTCCCTTGAGTTAGAGGAACAGATATTGAGTTGTCCCAACAGTGGAAAGAATTGTAGGACCTCACTCCGCGGCCCACTTTAAGATACCATAGAATGAGGCATGCATGCGTGTCCCTGCGTGTGGTACACGGCTCATTGTAATGCTCTATACCTGGTCGCTGTGTTATTAATATTATTGTTAACTGCCCACTTTGTTTTGGTTCCTTCAAGAGCTGACCCTAGAGCAAGGATTTGAGTGCAAGGAACTTATTTGGGAAGTGGTCACAGAAAATACCAGTAAGGAAGAAGGAAGTGAATCCCAAAGAGTCGAAAACAGGGACTCAAACAAATACCTGTATGTGCATGTTCACGGCAGCACATTTCACAATCGATGGCAGGTGGAAACAGCTCAGATACTCATCGACAGATAAAGGGATAAACAGATTATGATCCATCCTCAGAATGGAATATTACCTAGCAGTGCAAGAGATGAAGTTCAGACACGTGCTGCAATGTGGCTGAACCTCAAGAACATCACGCTGGGTGAAAGAAGCCAGACACAGAAGGTCACAAGCTGTATGGTCCCATTTGGATGAAATAAACTATCCATTGAGGCAGAAAGCAGATTAGTGATTGCCAGGGGAATGGGGAGGGGGGTGACTGCTAATCGGGATGGGATATCCTCTCGGGGCAATGAAAACCACTTCGAAGTAGATAGAGCTGGTGGATGCACGACTATGAATATGCTAGGTGCCACCAAATTGTATACCATTGACTTCTTAGCAGCACGGATTTGAACTTCAGGGTCCACTTACATCCATTTTTGTTTTGTTTTGCTTTACAGTGCAGCACTGTAAATGTATTTTCTCTTTCTTATGATTTTCTCAATTACAGTTTCTTTTCTCCAGCTTACTTTCTTATGAGAATACAGTATATAATACATATAACATTCAAAATACGTGTTCATTGGCTGTTTACATTATCAGTAAGGCTTCCAGTCAGCAGTAGGCTATGAGTAGTTCAGTTTTCTGGGGGTCAAAAGTTACACATGGAATTCTGACTGCACAGGGGCTTGGGGTCCCCTAACCCTTGCGTTGTTCAAGGGTCAACTGTACTTTAAAATGGTGCGTTTCATGTTGGGTGAATCTCACCTCAATTAAATAAAGAAAAAGAGGGAAGACAGGGGAAGGAAGGCACTTAATAGAGGCAGTTTCTTCTGTGGGCAGCTGGAATTTAATCCTGCTGCGGAACCCTGGTAAGCGCATGTGAAACTCACATCTCAAGGTCATTGCCCCAAGGGGAGAAGGGATTTATCTAGCAATATTCATCAGGCATTGGTTAAGAGCTGTTTTCAATGGGGCGCCTGGGTGGCTTAAGCGTCCGACTTTCGCTTAGGTCATGATCCCACGGTTCGTGGGTTCGAGCCCCGCGTCGGGCTCTGTGCTGACTGCCAGCTCAGAGCCTGNGCTGTTTTCAAGGCGCAAGTGTATGTGTTTTAATTTTCCAACACTCTGGCCAGCCAGGCATGGGCAGAGGAGTCAGGAAGGATGCCCTGCAGAGTGAAGGCTGAGGGCGTGTGCACAGGGCACTGGTGCATCCATCTGGCCGGCTCACCGAAGGTCACTGCTGGGGGAAGTTTGGAGGGTATTTTTGGTGTCTGGGACTCATGTGGATGGAGCACCTCCGGTGTGCCTGGTACACTATGCTTGACTCCACAGGCCATCGTGTGTGTGGCACACACATGGCCAGAGTGGCTGGTTCCTACCCGCACTGAGCCCCGTCGCGTGTGTTCCCCCAGGATGCTGCCCGTCACAGAACACCTGCTGTGCTTCCTGGGACTGGAGAAGACCGCGTTCCGCTTGTACGCCGGGTCTGCGCTCCTCCTCTCCCTGCTCTTCTTCCTCTTCCGCCTGCTGATCCAGTTCCTGAGGTTCTGCTGGCGCTTCTACGTCATGTGCCGCCGGCTGCGCTGCTTCCCCCAGCCACCCCGGCGCAACTGGCTGCTGGGCCACCTGGGCATGGTGTGTGCAGCTGGGCAGCCGGGCTGGGCAGGGGCCAGGTGTTCAGTAAGGAGGATGGTCCTGATGGCTTCTTCATTCCACTAAGAATCAGGTTGGAGCCATGAACAGACCCACTGTACAGGATATAAGTGTGATTGAGGCTCAGAGAGGGCAAGCCGTTTACCCAAGATCACACAGCTGGGATGAGGCAGAGCTGAGTCCGAAGTGTCCTCTATAATTTCAGCCTATTGCTGTAGCAACAGTCACCAGTGTTCGTGAAAGTCGTCAGGTTCTGTGATTCCAGGGTGGGGTGAGGGGTACCCCTGTGGATTTTGCTCCACCCCACCCCCCAGTGTGGTTGCACCCTCTTTTTCATTCTCTTGCCTTGCCTTTCATTTCTTTTTTGTTGTTTTTTTTTTTTTTGTTTTTTATTTTTTTTTTTTTTATNCTTTAAGGTCCTCCTAATCCTCCTATACGTGCAAACATATGGTATCTGTCCTTCTCTGCCTGACTTATTTTGCTCAGCATAACACCCTCAAGTTCCAACCATGTTGCTACACGTGGTGAAATCATTTCATTTTTAAAAAACATTTATTCATTTTTTTATTTTGTTTTTGGTTTTTATTATTTATTTTTGAGAGAGAGATAGAGACAGTGTGAGCAGGGGAGGGTCAGAGAGAGAGGGAGACATAGAATCTGAAGACAGGCTCCAGGCTCTGAGCTAGTTGTCAGCACAGAGCCTGATGCAGGGCTCGAACCCACAAACCATGAGATCATGACCTGAGCCAAAGTTGGACACTTTAACCGACTGAGCCACCCAGGTGCCCCAAAACATTTATTCATTTTTGAAAGGCAGAGAGAGAGGGAGACACAGAATCCGAAGCAGGCTCCAGGCTCTGAGCTGTCAGCACAGAGCCTGATGTGGGGCTCCAATTCACGAACTGCGAGATCATGACCTGAGCCAAAGTTGAATGCTTAACCGATTGAGCCACCCAGAAATCCCACCTTTCATTTCTTATTTCACATACATGTGCTTAGAATTATATCAGGTACTTTAAAAATAGTAACTCACTCAGTCCTCTTTACAATCCTAGGCTGTAGGTCCCACCATGATCCCCATTCTGCTCCTGAGATACTATGGCACAGAGAAGTTAAGTAACTGGCCCTAGGTCACACAGCTTGTAGGCGGCAGAGTTGGGGCTCAAGACTAGGCCATTGGCCCAGATTGCCTGCTCCTAGGTCTGTACCCTTTGCCACCTCTTGTTTCTGGCTGAGAAAACCCGCGCTCTTCTTTTTTTTTTTTTAATAGTTTATTGTCAAATTAGTTTCCACAAAACCCGCGCTCTTCTAAAAGAGCTTCAGGGGTGGGAAGAAAGCCAGACTTCTGAGGGCACTGCGGCTTTTGGGATCTTAGAGCCCAGTCCCTAACGGCCTACTGCACTCGCCTGGGCCCCCTTCTAACCCTAAATGAAACTGAGGGATGGTTTTGGAGACCTTCCTGGTTTAGGCCTCATGCTGAGTGCAGACATGGACTTTGGAGAGGCCGTTCACGGGCAGTGGTCACCAGAGTGACCTTGATGTCCGTTTTGACCCTCTCCTGCCACGCGGCCTTGAGCAAACGACTTCACCTGCCTGTGCCTTGGTTTCCCCATCCGCAGTGTGGGGATTATGATGGGTCCTGATAACCTCGTGAGATGTGCTGACAATTCCTGAAGTCCTGTCTGTGGCGCTTGGCACTGACCCTGCCACGCGGTGGTGGGTGTGCTCAACTCCCGAGTCCTGCAGAGACCGGAAGTGTCGAGTGATTCCAGAAATAGCTATTTTGTTTTATTTACGTTTATTTATTTACTTTGGGAGAGAGAATGTGAGTGGGGCGGGGGAGGGGCAGAGAGAGAGAGTTAGAGAGAAGGAATCCCAGGCAGGCTCCTCACTGTCAGCGTGGAGCCCGAGGCAGGGCTGGAACTCACGAAGTGTGAGACCATGAGCTGAGCTGAAATCAAGAGTCAGACGCTTATCCGCCTGAGGCACGCAGGTGCCCCTAGAAATATTTCAGACGCTACTTGCAGTGAGTGTCTCAGAGGAAGGAAGCAGGAGATTCGTTTCTGCTAAGAGCTCCAAGAATATTTTACGTGGCTTTAGGAATGGCTCCCCTGACACCACACTCACCAGGTTTTACCTGTTTGTGCCCAAGTCTCCCTCCTCCCGTTCACCCCCCACCCTGCTCAGGCCTCATTGTCTTCGGCTGGACCTTGGTCCAGCTTCCTCCTTGGGCTCCTGTCTCCAGTCTGTCCCCGTCCTGGCCTCCGGGAGGATTCTCGAAACCACCCATGTCCCCCCTCTGATCACACACCCTCCATGACTCCCCACTGCCGTCTGGAGAAAGTCTCAGCTCCTCGGCTAGTGCCCAAGTCCCTTTAGACTCTGACTCCCGCCCTACTCGCTCTAGTCTAGGCTCTGACTTCTCACCTCCATGGTCCTTGCTGGGACTGTGCCCTCTGCCCCAAATATCCTTGTCACTTAGATGAACTCCTACTCATTCTTCATGGCCCGTACCCAATGCTCTTATTCCAAGAGCCACCTGGCTTTCATGGTGGTCCTGAAGGTAGTGGGCAGGCCCTGGTGCCCAGAGTCAACCGGGTCGATGTGGACAATGTTGACCCTGTAGGCCCAGCCTGCCTCCCGGGGCCATGAGTTTGGGAGGCGCCTCTGGGGAAGCCCAAACCAGGACAATCACTTACTCACCTGTACCTTCAGACAAGTCGTTGGACTTTTCCAAGCAAAGTAAAATGGGGAAAATAGTAGCAATTGTCGCATAGAATTCTTGGGTAGGTTGAAGGTATTAACTATATGAACAGTGTCCACAGCAGCACCTAACACTGTAAGCACATGCAAGTGTTAAAGATAACAATGCTAGTGGTGTTTTATTACTAACCTAGCAAGTACTCGACAAATGCTGATCATTAGTATCAGGTGTACGGTTATTGTTTTTATTTCTGGAACACCGGCCATGTGTCAGGCCCCTGTGCTGGGGGGGAGGGGGTGTCTTTCAGTTTGTTATTTCATAAGTTTTCTCAGCTGGCCTCAGACAGAGGGTTGATTCTTCCCCACTCCCCAGATGAGGGAATGGAGATGCGGCAAGGTGCAGCCATCTTGCCGATCATATGTGCGCAATCAGACAGCTCTTCCGGGCTTGTTCTTGAGGATGGGCGGTGGAAGGAGGGAAAGGCTATAGGGGAAACTGGGGGCTGGGTTCCTCCTCACTGTCCTTCCCTCCCACCCCCTGCAGTATCTTCCAAACGAGACGGGCCTCCAAGATGAGAAGAAGGTGCTGGACAACATGCACCATGTGATCCTGGTGTGGATTGGCCCTGTTCTGCCACTGTTGGTTCTGGTGCACCCTGACTACATCAAGCCCGTGGTGGGTGCCTCAGGTAGGTGGGCTGGGCCTTTGAGTGATGGCTAAACCCTCAACTCCCAGAAATCACCTGGGCTTCTGGGCATGTAGGCTGTTTGGGGGAAGGGCCATTTGAATAGGGATTTGAAGGATGAATAGGAGTTCACCAAAGCAGCCATGGTAATACTAAAAGATAGTGGGGACAGCACGGGAAGAGGTGTGACAGTGTCCAGGAGTCGTAGGAACTTTGAGAGGATGTCTACCCACCTAGAAGACAGAGTCAAACACGTTCGAATAGGTAATTGTTTGCCCAAGATCTTGTTTAGTGGCTGCTGCTTAATTCTAAGCCACGGCAGTCCCATCGTCTGAGTTCTGATGTTCCCGCTGTGGCCATCCCAGCCTGCAGCCTGTACTCTTCACCTGGGCTGACCCCGACTGGCGGAAAAGGAGACTTAGAAGGACTGCTTCTCCCTTCTGAATCCACACCAATCCCAAGGTGTAGGACTCCTGGGTGTGCCTGGCAAGTTGTTGCTCAACCTTAAACACCCAGATCCAGGGAAACTCCTCCTCCAGGAAGACTTCCTTGACCCTCCAGACAGATCATGGTTTTCTCCTCTGAGCTTTTCCCTTCTCCGTCCTAACCTTCTAGGGCTGACTGAGTGTGTCTGCGTCCAGCTCTGTCTTCCCCATAGGAGCCTGGATCTTCAGGGTGGCCTTGCACGTATCTGGGCACCTCCAGAGGCATCAGGGACATTTGAGAGAGGAGGGAGGAATGAGGGAGGTCCAGGAATTTTAGGACCTCCAGCCCTAGCCTGCGCCTCTGCAAAGAGAGGCTGAGACCTCTCTTTGACTAGAAACCACCTTCAAGGCTGCCACGTCAGAGCCGTGAAAGAGGAAGTGGCTGCCATCCCCACGTTTCATTCCCCATGATTGCATTTGTTAGTGGGATGCCCATCCCCACTGCACAAAGCGGGAGCGGGGACCCGGGGAAAGGGGACTCCTCGAAGGGATGGGCTTCAAGTTGTCGAAAGAGCCCTGGGCCGGGACTTGGGTGCTCTGGGCTCAAATCCAGGCTGCAGCCATACTTGCTGCGTGACCCAGAAATTCATGTCGGCTCTCAGGGCCTCAGTTTCTGATCTGTAAAATGGGGTGGTGGTGAAGACTCACTATGATGTGGGTAGGTGCTCACGAGGGTTTCTTCTCTCCTGCCTTTCTCACATCCTGTTTTTCTTTCTTTCCACCTCTTCCTTCTCCCCTTTCCTCATCTTCAGAGACTCAGATTCCCGAGGACCATCGTACATGGTTGTGAGACCCCAAATAGAGTAGGGAGTAGAGCCCCCAGCATGGCCTCCGTGCATAGTAGATGCCCAGGCCTCTCCTTCTCCCCTCCCTCAGGACAGGCAGGGTATCCAGGGCCTCCTCTGCTGGGGGAGTGGGAGCGGGGAGGGGGCGCGGGGGGGGGGCGCTGTGAGTCAGGACTGACGGTCTGGCCCCAAGCTGTGGATCCCATCCCCCACCGAGGCCTCCTCGGGGCCCACACCTGGGGATCCTGCTACCCTGGGGCTAAACCCACACAGCCCGTGGGCCCTGAGAAAGGCACAGCTCCCCCTGGAAACTCTGTTTCTTCATCTTCTATTGGGCAGTTGGGCTGGAGAGCGTTAATGGGAGAAAGCAGGGGGAAACGCGTTATAGAGAATGAAGTGTGACATATAGGCATATCATTATAGCTTGTCTTTATACATTTATTTTTTATTGAGATGAAGTGCACATAGCATGTAATTAACCATTTTAAAATGTACAGTTTGAAACCGAAAGGCATTTAGCGTGTTCACAATGTTGCGCAGCCCTCTGCTCTCTCTAGTTCAAATTTTTTTCACGGCTCCATTAAACAGCCTGTACCCACTAAGTAATTACTTCCCATTCCCCCCACCACCCCCATCTCCTGGGACATGCCACTCTATTTTCTATCTCTGTGGCTTTGCGATTCTGGATATAGCACAGTGAAGGAATGATACAAAATGTGGCCTTTTGCCCTGATTTCTTTCACTTGGCATGTTTTCGAGGTTTGTCCACATTGTAGCAATTATCAGCACCCAATTTTTCTTAAGGCTGAGTAATAGTCTATTGTGTGGTTGTATGGATATACCACAATTTGTTTATCTGCTCATCCGTTGACAGACATTTGGGTCCTTCCTACCTTTATGCTGTTAGCAATGATGCTATGAATATGCCTGTATGCGTTTCGGTGTGGATGTATATTTCCATTTCTCTTGGGTAGATACTGAGGAGTAGAAATGCAGGGCCATATGGGAATTCTACATTTAACTTCTTAAGGAGGCACCAAACAGCTTTCCACGGCGGCTGTGCGTTTATTTTTCACTAGTGGGGGCTTGCTGTGAACTGTGGGTGCAGGTAATCATCTCCTGAGTTCTTGACACCAATGACCAATAATTATAATCATGGTTATAAAAATAGCCTGCGGTTGGTTAATTATTCATTTATGTGTACAAATATTTAATGAGCACCTGCCGTGTGCCGGGAGCATATTAGCTCATTGAGTTTTTGTAGGGATGCCACGAGACAGACAGGATTGTTCTATTTCTCCTCGGGCAGATGAAAAAAATGGAGGGTCTGCATGGTTAACATGCCCTCAAGTTTACACACCGAGTTAGTGGTGGAGCTGGGATTCAAACCAAGATCTGGCCCTCCCAGCGGCCAAGCTCTTAAACACAGGGATATGTAGCTTCCTGCTGAGCACTGGGTGGGGCCTTTTCTTATATGACCTCCTCCAGGGTAAACCATCCCCTTTTTACCGAAAGGGACACCAAGGGGAAAGGCAGCCTGGACACAGACTCTCCTGGAATCTAGTGGTCAAAGTTGGAGTGGTGTAGGGATCTGAGGATGGGAGAGCAAAGGTTTAGTCTGGGGTAGGGGCGGGGGATTGGAGAAGACTTCATGGAGGAGGTGTCAATGAAGCTGGGCCTTGAAGGACATGTAGGAGTTTGCCATATGAGAAGACTCAGGTGGAAGGTTCTACCAGGGCAAAGGTGCAGATGTGCGAAAGTGCCAGCGGAATGCAGGTGACTCGGGGGGTCTGGAGTGAAGGTGATGTGTGGGGATGAGTCGGCAATGAGACAGGAGATGGACTCAGAGCACCTGTGCGCAAAGCAAATGAGCCTGTGTTTTAGCTTGGGGGTGTTAGGGAATGGTGCTTGAGCTGGGCAACCGTTGAATGCGTCTGTGTATCGGAAAGACCTCAAGGGGCCTAGGCTGGAGTCCAGATCTCAGAGAGGAAAGATCTCAGTGACTAGATAGACTTCCACCTTCCTCTCCAATGTTACCTCCTCCCGGAAGCCCGGAAGGCTGTCTAGCAGCCCTTTCTCTGTGCCTCCCTTTGCTTCTGGCACACTTTCTACCTCCTCGATATTTGCATGGCGTGCCTCCACTTTCCTCTCTCACCCCACCTGGATCTCGTCCCGGCAGGGTGTGCAGCTGAGCCCTCTCCGATCCCCAGCACTGCCCAGCCTGGGTTGGGTACATGAATGGACAGATGACTGTGTGCACAATTGGCCAGTTCCTGGGTAGTCTGTGTGTAGGTGGATGAGTCACATCTCAGGTAAAAGTGACATCACTTGAGTTTCAGGTACTTCTTTCCTGAGCCCCTGCCCATTCGGTCCCAAATCTGTTCAGCCCATAGAAAGGGAATTCACTCACTCACCCATCCATCCATCCATCCATCCATCCATCCATCCATCCATCCATCCATCCATTTTTGCATTCTTTCATCCTTTGGCTGGTTCATTCCATACAAAAATTTTTTAGCACTGATATATCAGTGTTCAACATGGTCTGTTCCCTCCAGGGACTTGTGTCTGGATGGATCCAATCTGGAGGGATTGGTGGGGGAGGGATGGCATCCAAGCAGAGACTCGAAGGATGAAGGAAGGGTGTTTGAGGCAGAGAGGGCATGTGGGCGAAAGAACAGAGAGAGAATGTGGCTTTTTCAAGGAGATGAGAAAATTCTGTGATGTTCGAACATTGAGTATGTAGGGAATGGAGGATAGAGATGTTCTTTTTTTTTTTTTATAATAGTTTTTGCCTTTAAGGAGCTTAAAAAAATTTTTTGGTTAACATTTTTTTATTATTGAGAAACAGAGAGAGACAGAGCATGAGCATGGCAGAGGTAGAGAGCAGGGGTAGACACAGAATCTGAAGCAGGCTCCAAGCTCTGAGCTGTCAGCACAGAGGCCAATGCGGGGCTTGAACCCACGAGTGGTGAGATCACAACCTAAGCCAAAGTCGGACACTCAACTGACTGAGCCACCCAGGCACCCTGAGGATAACAGAGATGTTTTGAGGGAAGTCTGGGCTGGGGTAGATCATGCAGGGCTTTGAAAATGGGCCAAACGGCTGGTGCTTGTGGCTAATGGGTGTGAGCAGGAAGGGACATGGTCAGATCTAGCGACTGATAGGACTTCCTGGGACCGGAGTGCAGGGAGGAGACTGCCCTGGAGCCTGAGAGCACAGGAGGTGGAATTCAGATGGCCTGAAAAGAGGGGGTGATTAGGGTGAAGCGGGTCATTCTGGATGGGGAGCACAGCCCAGACAAAGTAGGAACTACGGCCAATATGCGAGGCTATTTTTGTGTATGTTGAAGGGTGAGATAGGAGAGGCACACAGAGACAAGACGGGTGGGGCCTTCAGTGCGAACCTGAGCTTGAACTTGTTTTGCCAGGGTGATAGGGAGCCATGGGAGGTATCTGAGCAGGGGAGGCACATGTTCAGATCACCATCTTATAAGGGTCTTTCTGGGGCAGGTGTGGAGAACAGACTGGACAGGTAAGGGGGAGACCAGACCTCAGAGAGGAGGCCCAAGGAGGTTATAAGCAGAAGTCAAGGGTCAGAACTCTCTTCTGAGTTATCATCACCTCTTCTCTCTCCACAGCTGCCATAGCCCCCAAGGATGACCTTTTCTATGGTTTCCTGAAACCATGGCTGGGTGAGTGTGGGGCTGCATGAGCTGGGGCTGGGGCTTCAGGGAAGAGGGGGAGGGGTGTGGGGTTCCTTGTAGTGATTCAGACTAATAGGAGAGGTTCCTAATGTCAGTCTCCTGGGCCCAGGAGATGGGCTGCTGCTCAGCAAAGGTGACAAGTGGAGCCGGCATCGCCGCCTGCTGACACCCGCCTTTCACTTCGACATCCTGAAGCCCTACATGAAGGTCTTCAACCAGTGCACTGACATCATGCACGTGAGTCGCAAAGTCTCTTGGGAAGAGGGTGTCCTGAAGCCAGGTGATGTCAGGAAGCTTCACCTCCTTTACCCATAAAATGGGCTTGCGACGAGCAGGCAGCTGGGGCGTCATTGTCAGCCTGGCTCGAAGCCGGCCGTCTCTGCATCAATCTGCCACCTATCTCTCTTCCAGGCTAAATGGCGGTGCCTGGCGGAGGGACCAGTGGTCTCCCTTGACATGTTTGAGCATGTCAGCCTCATGACCCTGGACAGCCTTCAGAAATGTGTCTTCAGCTACAACAGCAACTGCCAGGAGTGAGTGTGGCCTTCCTGGGGCGGGGGAGTGATAGAGCCAGCTGCCCCAGGGCAGGGTGGGGGGAGAAGAAAGGAAGTTCTCAGGTGTGCTCGACATCCCTGGGCTGTTGCTACTCTGCCACTGACAGGCTATGTGTTTCTGAAAACTGCACTTCTCTGGGTCTTATCCAAAAAACGGAATTCCAGTTCCTTCCCCATAGTCGCCTTGTGAGTATTAAGTGAGGTAATGTCAGGTGGTGGTTTGGTGTAGAGTAGGTGCTTAGTAAATACTAGTTTCCCTCATTCCTCCACGAGGAATAGTTTGGCCTTTTGGAAACTGTCTCCTCAGGCTATAAGCCTCAGTTTCCTTTTTTGTAAAAGAAGGATGACAATTCTCGACCCTCTGAGACACGCTTTAAGAATAGAATGATGTGGGCGCCTGGATGGTTCAGTCAGTTAAGCATCTGACTTTGGCTCAGGTTATGATCTCGTGGTTCACGGGCTTGAGTCCCTTGTCAGGCTCTGCTGACAGCTCAGAGCCTGGAGCCTGCTTGGGATTCTCTCTCTGCCCCTCCCCCACTCATGCTCTGTCGCTCTGTCTGTCTCTCNTGTTCAGTAAATATTTGTTCAATGAATGAATGAAATAACCATTGTCCTGGTTCATCCATCTATCCGTCCATCCATCCATCCATCCATCCATTCATTCATTCATCAGATATTTGTTGTGAACCTACTATGGGCCTGATACTATGCTAGCTCCTGAGAATATGGTAGTGAGCAATAGACTAAGTCCCAGTTCCTTGGAATTTATAGTCTAAGTGGGGATATAAGGAATAAGATACATCATAACTGGTAAGTTTGTAGCACATAGTAGGTTCTCAATGATAAGCTGCTGACTTTGTTACTCTGGGCTTTGTAGGATTATATTTCAGTTGGGTAAGGTGACAATGGCTTTAGTGATTAATTAGTTAATGAATTAAGTAATCAGTCCAGAAATATTTATTACAGGCCTACTATGTGCCACTCCTGGACTAAGCACTGTGAATATAATGGTCAACAAAATAGACGAAGTCTTGCTCCTCTGGAATTTACCTGTTGGTGGGAAGAAAAGCAGTAACCATGACCAAATAAGTAAACAAGAAAATGACAGACTGTGACATGGGTGTGGAAACAACAAGCATACTTAAGGACCAAGGACAGCCCCTTGCACACCTGTCCCAGTGATTTCATTTTGTTCTTTTGTTAAAAATTTTTAATCTTTATTTTTGAAAGAGAGAGAGCGAAAGAGAGAGAGAAATCATGAGTAAGGGAGAGGCAGAGAGAGGGACACACAGAACTGGAAGCAGGCTCCAGGCTTTGAGCTGTCACATAGAGCCTGACATGGGGCTTGAACTCACGAACTGTGAGATCATAACCTGAGCTGCAGTCGGACACTTAACCAACTGAGCCACCCAAGTGCCCCTCATTTTTTTTCCCATTTTTTAAAATGTTTATTTATTTATTCTGAGAGAGAGAGAGCATGAGTGTGAGTGGGGGAGGGGCAGAGAGAGAGAGAGACAGAGGATCCCAAGCAGGCTCCATGCTGTTAACACAGAGCCCAATGTGGGGCTTGGTCCCATGAACTGTGAGATCATGACCTGAGCTATAATCGAGAGTCGGATGCTCAACCAACTGAGCCACCCAGGCACCCCCCCTCTTTAAAAATTTTTTTAGGGGCGCCTGGGTGGCTTAGTCGGTTAAGCGTCCGACTTTCGCTTAGGTCATGATCTCACGGTTCATGGGTTCGAGCCCCGCGTCGGGCTCTGTGCTGACTGCCAGCTCAGAGCCTGGAGCCTGTTTCAGAGTCTGTGACTCCCTCTCTCTCTGACCCTCCCCTGCTCACGCTGTCTCTCTCTCTCTCCTAGAAATAAATAAAAAAAAAATTTTTTTTTAAGTTTATTTATTTTGAGAGAGAGAGAAGGGCATACAGCATTTTATATTCCTACCAGTAGTATGTGAGGGCTTCAGTTTCTCCACACCCTTACCAACACTTATTATTATCTGTCTTTTTGATTATAGCCATTCCTAGTTGTGGTGAAACAGTATCTCCCTGTGATTTCGATTTGCATTTCCATAGTGGCTCATGCTGTTGAGCATCTTTTCATGTGTTTCTTGGCCATTTGTATATTTTCTTTGGAGAAATGCCTATGCATATGTTTTGCCCATTTTTAAATTGGATTATTTGTCTACCAGTGCATTTTAAGAGTTCTTTATATTATTTATTTTATTTTATTTTTTGATAGAGATAGTGAGCCGGGGAGGAGCAGAGGGAGAAGAAGAGAGAGAATCTTAAGCAGGCTACATCCTCAGTGCAAAACCTGACGTGGGGCTCCATCCCATGATCCTGGGATCATGACCTGAGCCAAAATCAAGACTCAGACTCTCAACTGACTGAGCCATCCAGGTGCCCCAGGAGTTCTTTATATATTTTAGATGCAAATTTGTGATCAGATATATGAGTTCTCTTACTCTAAAGCCATTTAGTCTTTGGGAAGTCCTCATCCCCCTCTGGGCCGGTGTTAAAGTGTACCTGGGTTTTGGTTTTATTCAGATACGATGAGGCCAACAGGTCAAGAGATGACCGTTCTTACAGTTCCCAAGCGGAGGGGACGCGCTACACCACTCAGGTCCACACGCCAAGGCCACAGTGTCAGTCAGGAGAGAGGATGGCCAAAGTCTTTTTTTGTGGTTTCCTTGGGAAGGAGCAGGATGGCAGTTCTGCAGACCTAGCACTGACTCGTTTGAATAACTACAGGGGGCTCTGGAGGGCAGGGGCTGTCCCTAGTTGTCCAGTGATTAAGGCCTGGAGATAGTGGCCCAGCCTGGTAAGTTTCAGCGTGCGGGCTCTGGACTGTCTGGTGGGCACATGAAAGGTGTACTGTTGGGTGAGTTGTTGGCACTCGCTAGGAACTGGCTAGCTCTGGGAGGGGCCAGGGTCACCTCCCCGCGGGGAGAACACTCTGGTGCTCACGGCCCTTCCTCTCCCCGGCAGGAAGATGAGCGATTACATCTCGGCCATCATCGAGCTGAGCGCCCTCGTGGTCCGGCGCCAGTACCGCCTGCACCACCACATCAATTTCATCTACTACCTCACGGCAGACGGGCGGCGCTTCCGGCAGGCCTGTGACACCGTGCACCGCTTTACCATGGAGGTCATCCAGGAGCGGCGGCGGGCACTACGCCAGCAGGGGGCTGAGGCCTGGCTTAAGGGCAAACAGGGCAAGACCTTGGACTTCATCGATGTGCTGCTCCTGGCCAAGGTGAGGCTGGGCCCAGGAGGGTGGAGCCCTGCCTAGGACCGGGCCCCGCGTGAGTTGCACCGACTCTGTAAAATGATAAATGTCCCAAATAACACAGATCTAGGAGGCAGGCAGGTGCAGCACATGTAAGACTTACTGCGGCAGTTTTGCTGGGGCTGCTGCGACAAAGTGCTGTAGGCTGGGTGGGCTAAACCTCGGGAATTCATCTTCTCACAGTTCTGGAGGCTAGAGGTCTGAGATCAAGGCACTGACAGGGGTTGGTTTCTTCGAAGGTCTCTCTCCCTGGCTTGTAGATGGCCGCCTTCTTGTGCGCTCACACTGTCTTCCCTCGGCCTGTGTCTTTCTGTAAATGTCTCTTCTTCAAAGGACACCAGTCATATGGGGCTAGGGCCCACCATAATGACCTCATTATCATTTAATTACCTCTCGAAAGGCCCTGTCTCCCAATGGAGTCACATTCTGAGGTCCTGGGTGGTGAGCACTTCACCATATGAATTCTAGAGGGTTGGTGTTGGGGGCCGGGGGGGGAGGCAAGGGACATGATTTTGTCCACCACACTTAAAAAAAAATGAAATCCAAGTCTTTGAAAAAATATGACACTTGCAGAGATTGCTTCTGTTAAATTTTCTTTCTTTCTTTCTTTCTTTCTTTCTTTCTTTCTTTCTTTCTTTCTTTCTTTCTTTCTTTATTCTTTCTTTCTTTCTTTCTTTGAGAGAGAGAAAGGGTGCAAGTGAGTGAGAGGGAGAGAGAAAGAGCAGAGAGAGGAGCAGAGAGAGAGAGAGAGAAAGAAGCCAGGCTCACTGGAAGAGGGGCTCATGTTCACCCAAAGTGGGGCTTGAGCTCCCCCCGATGTGAGACATGAACTCACAAACTGCAAGGTCATGACCTGAACCAAAGCCAGATGCTCAGGGCGCCTGGGTGGCTCCGTCAGTTAAGCGTCTGACTTCGGCTCCGGTCATGATCTCACAGGTTTGTGGGTTGAAGCCCCGCGTCGGGCTCTGTGCTGACAAGCTCAGAGCTTGGATCCTGCTTCGGATTCCGTGTCTCCCTCTCTCTCTCTCTGACCCTCCCCTGCTCACGCTGTCTCTCTCTCTCTCAGAAATAACTAAAACATTAAAAAAAAAAGTAATAGCCCGATGCTTCACGACTGAGCCCAGGAACCCCCTCCACGGTCCCTGAGAGGCACTTAGTTTCTGGACCCGGGTGTCCTGGGTTCCTGCTCTGGTCCTGCTGCCCAGCGGACCCTCCACCTTGGTCACCTGACTCTACCCTCTGAGCCTCAGTTTCCTCATTTACGACACGAGCATCACGAGACCCGATCACAGGTCCGGGTTGGGTGTCCAGCAGGATGCCTGCTGCTCCTGGCTGCTCGAGGAATACAAACTCCCTTCTTGCCTTCACCTCTGGCTCTCCCTCTCACTTTCCATCTTAGACAAGTCATGTGCCTCTATCTGCCTGGAATCCTCCCCCCACCCCCCCACAGCTTGGCTTGAGAGAGGGGGGAGTATCTTGGCCTTAGCCCTGGGACGCGGAGGGGGGATGAAGTGGGCTGAGCATCCTCTCCCGCTCATTCCAGGATGAAGACGGGAAGGAGCTGTCTGATGAAGACATCCGAGCCGAGGCGGACACCTTTATGTTTGAAGGTGAGGATGTTGGGGGGGTGCTGGGGGAGGCGGGGAGGGGCCCTGTTGTCAGAAAATCGCATCTCCGCCGTCCTCAGGCAGCCTCCACGTGAGCTCCTCCTCTGCCTACAGGTCATGACACAACATCCAGTGGGCTGTCATGGGTGCTGTTCAACTTGGCCAAGTATCCAGAGTACCAGGAGAAGTGCCGGGAAGAGATCCAGGAGGTCATGCAAGGCCGGGAGCTGGAGGAGCTGGAGTGGTCAGTTTGGGGGGGGTCGGGGTTGGACTGAGTCTAGAGCTTGCGTATGGGTTTCTTGCTCTGGTCTGCGCCCATTTCTTGCTCTTGCCTGTATATTATTCTTGCTGCTGCAGGGTGCTGTTCAGTTGAGCGGGGTGGCTTCCGAACGGAGGTGTGCGTTAGGTCTGTTCCACACGTCCCCCCTCATTCTCCTTGAACCAACAGCTACCCGGGGCGTGTTCTTCTCAAGGCAGATTCTGGAAGTGCAAAGAGCTACACTTTAAAACCTCTGCTTGCACTGTTAACATTCCATTTTGCTAAAGCAAGTCACAGAGCCAAGCCCAATGTGAATGTGGCAGGACATATATTCCACCCACCTGAGCAGAAGGCACCGCAGAATCACATGCAAAGGGCATGGGGTATAGAATTCAGATGTGTGCCATGTAGAGCTGATTTTTGGGTGACTTAAAGAAAACACAGCATTAAATAGCATCCAATAGAGAGAAAGCTCTTTTCAGTTCAGCGTCAGCCTTTTCTTTATTCATTTTTAAAAGTTTATTTATTTATTTTGGGTGGGGGGAGCCCAAGAGAGGGAGGGGCAGAGAGAAAGAGGAGAGAGAATCCCAAGCAGGCTCCGTGCTGACAGTGCAGGGCTCCAACTCACAAACTGAACTGTGAGATCATGACCTGAGCTGCGGTCAGATGCTTAGGCCGATTGAGCCACCCAGGCCCCCAGAGTCAACCTTTTAGATATTAATGCCAGGGAGATACTCTCTGTTGGGTGCCGTGGTATTCTTCAACTCCTTGCTAACCTACCTTTTTAATGAAGGGAAAAGATGGCCCAGGCTCCGAGGACTGGGCAGAAGATGATGTCTAGCCAGAATTTAATAACTCATCTGTTTTCCCAGTGGTGTTTATGTTATGGGTACTTTTTAAAACTTTTTTTAAAATGTTTTATCCACTTCTGAGAGAGAGAGGCAGCGTGAGCAAGGGAGGGTCGAAGAGAGAGGGAGACACAGAATCCAAAGCAGGCTCCGGGCTCTGAGCCAGCTGTCAGCACAGAGCCCGACGCGGGGCTCAACCCCACGAACCATGAGATCATGACTTAGCCGAAGTTTGGATGCCCAACCGACTGAGACACCCAGGCACCCCTATGTTATGGGTACTTTTATGCCGGGCATGCCGTTTGCCCTTTNGGGGCTCCAACTCACAAACTGAATTGTGAGATCATGACCTGAGCTGCAGTCAGATGCTTAGGCCGATTGAGCCACCCAGGCCCCCAGAGTCAACCTTTTAGATATTAATGTCAGGGAGATACTCTCTGTTGGGTGCCGTGGTATTCTTCAACTCCTTGCTAACCTACCTTTTTAATGAAGGGAAAAGATGGCCCAGGCTCCGAGGACTGGGCAGAAGATGATGTCTAGCCAGAATTTAATAACTCATCTGTTTTCCCAGTGGTGTTTATGTTATGGGTACTTTTTAAAACTTTTTTTAAAATGTTTTATCCACTTCTGAGAGAGAGAGGCAGCGTGAGCAAGGGAGGGTCGAAGAGAGAGGGAGACACAGAATCCAAAGCAGGCTCCGGGCTCTGAGCCAGCTGTCAGCACAGAGCCCGACGCGGGGCTCAACCCCACGAACCATGAGATCATGACTTAGCCGAAGTTTGGATGCCCAACCGACTGAGACACCCAGGCACCCCTATGTTATGGGTACTTTTATGCCGGGCATGCCGTTTGCCCTTTACAGTAGCAATGCAAAGTTTCTTTGAAAGAGAAAGAAAATGATCTAGGTCACAAGGGTTATAATTAATCCAGTTTTGGGCCCTGGAGTCCAATGGAAAGAAGTTAGTAATAACATAAGGAGAGAATGTACAGGTTTTTAAATACTGAAATTGATCCACACAGGCTGGTAAATTGCTGCTGCCGGGGGGGCGGGGGGTGGGGCCCACTGCCTGTTCTGTCACCTCTCCTGGCAATCCTCTGACTGCCACATAATCTATCAGTTTAAGGGTTAATGCTGGGCATGCAGAAGCCTGCTGGTGCTGCTTGGATTGGTTGGGGGTCAGATATTTAGCATGCTGAGGATTAGTGATGTGTGCATGGCATGAGTGCAAACACTGGAAGCTGGGGCAAGTCTGAGATCCTGGACTGGTTTCCTGCATGGTTGCTTCTGAGCGTGTGGTGTGTGTGTGTGTGTGTGTGTGTGTGTGTGTGTGTGTGTGTTTTCTCTCT
>NW_027531305.1:810500-838111 GCF_008692635.1 Crocuta crocuta
ATGTTGCTCTAGCCTGGCTCCAAGTCACCCGCCATTCCACGTTCCATGTTCCCCAGGGATGACCTGACCCAGCTGCCCTTCACCACTATGTGCATCAAGGAGAGCCTACGCCAGTTCCCACCCGTGACCCTGGTCTCCCGCCGCTGCACGGAGGACATCAAGCTTCCAGACGGACGCATCATCCCCAAAGGTGCCCACATTGTGCTTCTGGCTGCCAGGCTGCTCTGGTGCCCGTGGGGGCGTGGTCATACCTGCCCCAGGTGCACCCTCCCTGTAGACGGGGCATCTCCCTGTGTGGCTGTTGCTTCTGGGGTGAGGGAGGAGACCCAACGTGTAGGGGCTAGAGAGAGGTGGGTGGGTCCAGGTGGAAAGGCAAGAGTGGGTGTGGTGTGGTGGGCCCCGTGAGGGTGCAGGTGAGGAAGGAGTGGTTTCATTCAGTTGCCAGATATCCCTTGGAGACAAAGCTTTGCTCTAGACCTTGAGTACCACACAGTCTGGGGAAGACACAGCAGGGCACAGATGTTCCCCATCACACGGGGTCAGGGAGGGGCTAAAGGAAGGAACCGGGGCTGAAAGAGTCCAAAATAAGGAGCGGTGACTTCATCTGGGGTGAAATTCAGGGTGGGGGTCTGCTTGGAAGAGGCAGCATGAGAGGTGAGCCTTGAAGGTTGAAAGTGAAAGAGAGAGCATATTTATGAAGCAGAGTCTCAGGGTGCCGGTAGTGAAAGACCTTGAATGCTAGGGTGAGGCACTTGAACTTGATCTTCAGGACAGTAAGGAGCCATGGGAGGTTTTTGAGGTGAGGAGGAACAATGTCAGATCTGTGAGTGAGAAAGATCCCTGTGTGGCCAGCATAGCAGCTAGAAAGGAGGTGGTCGGGACCTCTCAGGGAGCACAGGGGGAGTGGAATTTTTCAGAGAAGGATGGGTAGGGAAGGGTGGTAGAATGGCTCATGGGAACAGCATGACTTCAGGAAGAGCAGGGGAGGAGGAGACCTCCAGAGATCCCGGTCCCCTCAGCCCCAGTGGCCCCACTGACGCCACCCTCCCCGCAGGAATCATCTGTCTGGTCAGTATCTACGGAACCCACCACAACCCCACAGTGTGGCCTGACTCCAAGGTGAGCGCCCTCCTCAATCCTCTCTTGCCTCAGCTTCTTCTTCCTCAGACGGGGTGGTCCTGGGGCAGTAAGGCCTCCCCCCCCTCTTCCCCAGGGACCCAGATGGCCTGGCTGAGTGCAGAGCTTGAATGCCCCTCCCCCATGTATTTGCTCACTGTTGATTCATTAGGTCCTCAAGTATTTATTGAACACTTACTGTTTGCCAGCCTCTGTGCTGGGCATGGAGGATGGAGAAAGATACTGTTTTTTGCCTTCATGGAGCTCATTGTGAAGTTCAGGGGAAGAAAATAAGCGAAAACTATGGTTGTGATACATGCACAAAGGAAATAAAGACTGGAGGGCGTGGGGGGGGCACTTCAGCTCACATGGTGAAGAAAGGCCTTGGGGAGGAAGAGGTGTTGGAGCTGAGACCTGAAAAGTGTGAAGAGCAGGGAGAAGCCTGTTCCAGGCAGTTGAGACAGGAAGTGCAAAGGCCCTGTGGTTGGAATGAGCCTGGCATGCTTGAACAACAGAAAGAGGAAGGTGTGGCTGGACTGTAGTGAGGTTCTCTCCGTCCAGTGGAAGGATCAGGGCCAACCTGGGATGGATGGGCCAAGCCCCCAGGCTCACCTCCTGGCTGCTCCTGCCTAGGTGTACAACCCCTATCGCTTTGACCCGGACAACCCCCAGCAGCGCTCCCCACTGGCCTACGTGCCCTTCTCCGCCGGACCCAGGTAACTCTTCTATTTCCCCCAGTCCAAGCCAAGCGTAGGAGAAGCGCCGTGGGCAGTGGAAGGTCAGGGATGTGCAGATCAGGAGCAGAGACTGCCTCCCACCCAGATGTGATTTCTGCCAACCCAGCACTCTTCATGCCTCCAGTGTACTGGGAAGCCCCTAAATCAGACTCTGCAACAGCATCCCTGGTATTGAGCACCTACTGTGTGGCAGGCCCGGAGTTCTGGGTTCATATGCTCCCAACGACTCTATGCCATTGCGCCCGTTTTACAGATGAGGGAACTGAGGCCCAGAGCGGGAAGTCGGTCATTTACCCAGGGACTCCCCCTTCCCGGGGCACACGGCGGCTGCACCTGAGCCCTCCCCACCCCTCGTCCCCCTTCCTCTAGAAACTGCATCGGACAGAGCTTTGCCATGGCCGAGTTGCGCGTGGCCGTCGCGCTGACGCTGCTGCGCTTCCGCCTGAGCGTGGACCGAACGCGCAAGGTGCGGCGGAAGCCGGAGCTCATCCTGCGCGCGGAGAACGGCCTCTGGCTCAACGTGGAGCCACTGCCTCCGCGGGCCTGATCGCCGGCGCCTCCCCGCGGATCCCGGGGGCCCAAGCCCCGCCCAAAGAGGCCCAGGCCCCGCCCCCGAGGGAACCAGACCCCGCCCCCAGGACCCTGAGGGCAGAGACCACGCCCCTCGGAGGCCTGGTTCGGAGGACCAGGCTCCTCCACGGAGCCGCATGATGAAGGTACAGGCCACGCCCCTCACGGCAAGGCTCCGCCTCCTGACGGTCTGGTCCCGCCGCTTGAGGTCCAGGTCAGGTCCTGCTTTCCTGCTTGAGGGACCAGGCTCTGCCGCGTCCCTTCGGGCCCAGACCCACTCCCAGGATCCAGAGCACTCGGGCCTTCAGGCCCCACCCACCCAGCCATCTGAGGACCTATGACCCGACACCTAAGGCCTCTGGGATTCAGGACCTGTCCCCCGTGGATCCCGGCTGGCTTTTAAGTTGAGAGCTGGAGCCCAAAGTAAGAGCCCTGGACCCGGACGTCACCTGCGTGGGATCCCCAGCTCACATGGGCGAACTCCTTGGCATCAGGCTGCACCCCAGGGCTCAGGATGTGTGCTTCTGTTGTTGTTTTGTAAATCTAGACCCTCCCTGGAAAGCCTCTTCCTTCCTCCCTTGCCAAAAGGCCCTTTGCTGAGTGTTCTGATTTTTGTAGAATAAAAGCAAGGGATGCAGACATCCCCCACCGGCCAGCCCCTAGCTCAGCCAGACACTTCCCTTGGGCTCCAGGAAGGCAATGAAGGTGCCCGGACAGTTGGGAGGCCACCAAGGGAAGCTATGGGCTAAGAGGCTGGGAGGCCATTTGTCCTCGGACATAAACCCAGGCTTTTGGGGACAGTTTGTGCATTCGTTTATCTCATCAACAGACCACATATTAATTAAGCGTTTATTGGCACTGGGCCCGGAGCACAGCCGGGCCCAATTCCTGCCGTCGGGAGAGCAGGGGACAGATGTTGAACAAATACTTCCACACGTAAATTTATTCACAATCCATGACAAGTGCGCCAAAAGGCAGGCCCTTGTTGAGAACACAACGTGGGGGGAGGGGGGGTCAGGGAGAGCTTCTCTGATGCTGAAGTGAGGGTACAAGTTGAGTGGCAACAGGGAGAGAAGAGCCTGTCAGGTGGGAGGAACAGCATCTGCAAACGTCCCCAGGTGAGGGAGAGAGTCGGGTGCTCGAGGAACACCACCAGGGAGGCTGGATCTGGAGGCGGGGCGCAGACTGGAGGGAGGTCAGGCAGGGGCCAACTGCCCAGAAACTGCAGGCCCATCTCAGTTCAGGTCTTATGCTGAAGGCAATAGGGAGCTATAGAAAGTGTGTGAGCAGGGGCAGCACAGGATCTGGTCAGATATGAGCTGGCAGGCAGGTGGCTTGGAAGGGGGGGAAACTGGGGACTGGAAACCTGGGGAGGAGGGAGACTGAGGTCCGGGTGGGACAGGAGGGGGTACTACCTAGCCACAGGAGCTGAGGTGAGGGAGGAGTTAAGGGTGGTTCCCCAGTCTTTGGCTGGGGGAACAGGTGATGGTGTAGTCCCTGATATGATGATATAGAAGATGGGGCAGTGACGAGGTCTACAATAACTGTATTAATTCATCAAATATTTATGGAGCATCTGCTGTGAGCCAGGTGGTATTTGAGCCCTTCCATAGTTGACCTTTGTTGGGGGTGGGGAGAGGTTAATAGATGACGAACAATAAAGGAGCAAATAAGTAAGTAAATTCACACAGGGCCTTGGAGGATTTTTACTTTGCTGTGACAGACGTGGGGAGCCATGGGAGGGTTCTGAGCAGAGCGACAGATTTGTCATTTGGTCTTTCTAGTATTCCTTTGGCTGCTCTGTGGGAAAGCAAGGGTGAGGCTAGGGAGACCAGCTGGGGTGACTACATTCGCCCATGTGGGAGAGAAGTGGTAAGTGCACTGGAAAAATTGGATATGTGTGTGTATATGTGTGGGTGTTCAGTAATTCGGGGTGGAGGGAAGGAGGTTCTAAGGTGGGGAGCAAAGCCCTCACTGAGAAGGGGTCATTTCAACAAAGACTTTAGGTGGGGGAGAGCAGGAGCCATGTGGATATTTTAGGGAAAGAGTGTTTGAGGCAGAGAGAACACAGCGCATAAAAATCCTGAGGTAGGAACAAGCTTGGGGTGTTTAGGGGACATTGAGGAGAACAGTGTGGCTAGAGGGGGGACATGGAAGGGAATGAAGTCAGGGAGGGGATAGGAGCAGGTCACACAGGGCCTTGGGGTCCACTGACTGTGACTGTGACAGAAATAAGGAGCCATGGAGGGTTCTGGGCAGAGGAGGGACAAGATTTGTCATATAATCTTTGTCTGCTATGTAGTGTGAGGCGAGGATGGGACTAGGGAGATAGGACGGGGTGACCAGATGTGTCCAGGTGAGTGATGACAGTGGCTCCAAGCAAGCTGTGGGCTGTGAGTGAAGGCAGGTGCTTGGATTCTGATGAGGGCTGATTGCTTTATGAAGGTGGTGCTGGCAGATTTGCTAATGCCTTGAACGAAGGATTCAGGAGAAAGGGAGGACCCCAGATGTGGGTCTGAACATCTGGAAAGATAAAAGTGCCACCTCGAGATGGAGAATGCTTAATAGAGGAGGGTTTTTCTGCAGGGGTGGGTGAGGGCTGAGATCAGCATGTCAGCTGGGGCCAGGTGGATTTGGAGAATGTCAAGGGGGCAGCTGCAAAGGCAGGTCTTGAATTCGGGAGCGAGTTCTGGGCTGGTATACATTTGGGAAACCTCAGCACTTAGCTGGTGTTTCAAAAGCCCCAAGCCTGGCGAGATCCCCCTGTGTGTGTGTGTGTGTGTGTGTGTGTGTGTGTGTAAGATGGAGTGGTTTAAGGACCAATCCCCTGGGGGGGCTCCAAAGTTGATATAACAATAATGAGATTGAAAGTTGAGTGCTTCCTGTGTGTCCTTCCCAAATACTGGCACTTAATTCTCACGAGTACTGTTATTATCTCGTTTAATGGAAGTGGAAACTGATTTCCCCAGAGTGAGATGGTCCACCCAAGGTCCGATGACGATGTTCTCATATTGTGGCCTCGACGGGGTGGCTTACCCCCGAGGCTTTAGTGCGGNAGAAGTCAAAGCTGGGAGGTGGGATGCGGGCGACGACTGCGGCGTGTGTCCTGGGGTGCCCCCAGGTGGCGTCTGCTGGGATTGTCGGCCAGAATCCCCAGTTCGAGGCCACTCATCCTCCAGCAAAAAAACTTGGTCTTGGGAGACGACATGTCGTGGGTTTAAAACCCGGCGCTGCCCCTTCCTCGAGGTGGCCTTGGGCACGTGACTGCCCCTTTCTGCACCTCGGATCTCCTTTGCCGTGTGGGTTTTTCATCCATCATGCTTCTCATGCACATTGACTTTCCGCTAAGGTCGGTGGTGGTGACTGAATGAGGGAGGAAGGAGGGGAGGCATGGGGCTCGTGGGTCTCCGGGACCCGCTGAATCTGCGTGTCCGATTCTCCAAACACGCCCAGGCCCGGGCCAGTAGCCGGTGGTGTGTCTCCTTCTCCTGAGTGTGTCGGAGGCTCCCTCTGCTGGACGGTTCGGGGACAACAAGCTCTACGGCGTCTCGTCGCCTCCATTAGTTCAAAGTGTGTACGAGTGTGTGTGCACGCGTGCTTGTGCGTGTGACCGTGTCTGTGCATGCGTGTAAGTAGGTGTGTGGGTGTGTGCACGTGAGCGTGTGACCATGTGTGCTCGTGAGTGTGTGTACGTGCACAAGTGTGGGTGCATTGTGGGATTGTATGTGTGAGAATGTGTGCTTGCACACAGGTGTGCGTTTGTGAGTACACATGTGCGTGTGAGTGCGTGTGTGTGAGAGAGTGTGTGTGGGTGTCCCGGGAGGAGAGGAGGGAGAGCCCCACTCAGCAAACAACTGTAAGTGTCCACATCAGGCCACTGTCCAAACTCCACCCGGTCTCAGCTGTTGGAGCAAGTAGGACATTCTGGAGAAATAATGCCCTTGGCAGTGGCCCAGAGTAATGCCTGGTGGGTGCCTGTTCTCTGCTCCCTCCCCGAGGTCCCCAGAGGGACTGAATCCCAGGTGCCCCAGTGGGAACTTCCTTGATAAACCCCCTTTCCCAGCTGCCTTCCCTTCATCTCACTCCTCCTCACTGCCCTCTGGCAGTTAAATTCTTGTCTCAGAATACAGTTTTTGTACTTGAATCCTTGCTTTAGAGTCTACTTCCAGGGAAACCAAATCAAGACACCCAAGTTGCTCCTCCAATCCCCACAAGGCTATTATTATGCCATTCTTACCAAGAAGTAGCCTGAGGCTCAGAGAGGGCAAGTCACTTGCCTGAGGTCACACAGCTGGAGAATGGCAACAGTGGGCTTTGACCATGGGCCACCTGACCTTGGCACTTGCTCTCCCCGAGAGCTTCCTACTATATGAGGATTAAGGGAATTAAGGAGGGGGGAGGGATTCACAACCAGTAAGATCCTGAGATGTGTCTAAGAGATACCCAAGCCTCCTGGCTGGTGCTCATGTCCTTGATCTGTCACAGAATAAGAGACATAATGGCAGACACATACTTGGTACTGACTGTGAGTCAGGCAGTGTTATAAGTACTTTATTCATTTATCTCCTCTCTCTCCAAGTATTACATTGGCTTGAGGTAAGAAAAAAAATTGCAGTTGTAGAAACTTAATTACGCTTTTGTTTATGCAACTGTAGAAATTTAAAAGGAAAATTCTTCCACTGCAGCTTCCACTCCCTACTCCCAGCCTAGCAGTTTGGTGTGATTTTTTTTTTCAGCTTGAAAAAAATTGCAAATGTGAACATTTTCTAATGTACATACAAACATTTTTGTACACATAACCATTTTAAAAATATCTTTTTAAAAAATGTCTATTTATTGAGAGAAAGAGGGAGAACAAGCAGAGGAGGGGCAGAGAGAGCGGGAGAGAGAGAGAATCCCAACCACTCTCTGCACCATCAATCAACAACCCAATGTGGGGCTCAAACTCACAAACCTTGAGACCATGACCTGAGTCAAAATCAAGAGTCGGTTGCTTAACAGGCTGAGCCACTCAGGAGCCCCAAATCCACCATTTTATTTTCTGTATTTATTAAAAATTTTTAACTGTTTATTTTTGAGAGGGACAAAGTGTGAAGAGGGGACGGGCAGAGAGAGGGAGACACAGAATCCGAAGCAGGCTCCAGGCTCTGAGCTGTCAGCGCAGAGCCCAATGTGGGGCTCGAACCCACAAACCATGAGATCTTGACCTGAGCCGAAGTCGATGCTTAACTGAATGAGCCGCCAAGGCACCCCTTGGGCTCCCTCTTAACATGGCAGCTGAATCCAGGAAGGTGTAACCCCAGGCAGCTGGAAGTCTTCTCACAATCTAGACTCGCAAGTCCCCAGTGTCACTGAGGACAGCCTAGGCTCAAGGAGAAGGGAATTCTGCTTCATCTCTGTGTCAGTCAGTGTTCTCCAGAGAAACAGAATAGCATCAATCTATTTGTTTATTGAGAGAAATTTATCCTAAGGCGCTGGCTCAGGAGCCTAGGGGGCCGGAAAGCCTGAAGTCTGTAAGGCGGCAGGCTGCCAGGCTGAAAACTCAGGCAGGGGTCGGCTGTAGTCTCAAGCAGAGTTTCTTAGGTTTTGCTCCTCAGGCCTTTCCACTGCACGAAGCCCATTTGCACTGGAGTGGTGTAATTGACTCCTTTACTTAAAGTCAACTGATCGTAGGTGTTAATTCTGTCTACAAAACACCTTTGCAGGGACACCTAATAAATGTTTAGGTAAATAGCTGGGTACTGGGGCCTAGTCTAGCAGATATAATTATCACAATCTCTCAAGGGAAGGGGGTAGTAAAGACCTCACTGCTACCTGTAATCTACCACGTGGGGAGGAGAGGGGGCAAAGCGTCTCTCTCTCTCTCTCTCTCTCTGTCTGAGAGAGGGCATAAGTGAGTGAGGGGCAGAGAGAGAGAAAGAAAGGGAGAGAGAGGGAGAGAGAGAGAAGCGGGGCTCAGCCGAAGCGAGGCTTGTGCTTACCTGATGTGGGGCTCGAACTCATGAAGCATGAAATCTGACCTGCGCCGAAGACCCTTAACAACTGAGCCACCCAGGCGCCCAACAAATGGTCTCTTTTTATGACATTACACTGTCCGAGGGTCCCTTCTCCAAGTCTCTCTTCTGTGGCTTGGGGTGTTGGTGGTGGCTAGGCTAGTTTTTGTGAGCAATCATCACCCAATAATCAGAGAGGGAGACAGAGAGAGAAGGAAGTGAGGAGAGGATGAGGGGGAGGAGGGAGAGGAGAGAGGGGAGGGGAGGGAGAAGAGAGGGGGTAGGGAGGAGGAGGAGGGAAGGGTATCAAGGAGTACAATGTCCATGGGGCGCCTGGGTGGCTCAGTCGGTTAAGCGTCTGACTTTGGCTCAGGTCATGATCTCGCGGTTCGTGGGTTCGAGCCCTGNAAAATATTTAAAAAAAAAAAATAAAGGAGTGCAATGCCCATGACAGCACCCTCTGATTGTTCCCAGCTGTGTGCACCCTCTGGGATTTTCCTGTATTTTCCTCTGGGCTTCGTGCCCGTCCTCGCTGGGCTTCAGAAGCCTGTTTCTTTTTTTTTTNAACCTCAGCCCCAGGTTGTGGGCTGAGCTCTGGCTGCATTTCCCCCACCATCCTGGGGGCTCCAGCTTCGCTGCTCCTCGCTGCCTCCACCACCAGATCGCAGGCCCCGGCCCTGATCGTCTCCGCAAGAATGAGCCTGTGTAAGAAAGACAGACCTGAGGGCCTCACCCTGTGCTGGGCCTTCACAGTTCTGGCACGGCTTCAGGGAGTGGTTCTCCGGCACGCACTGCTCCTCCCCATCCTTCAGGTTTCTGCTCAAAGGTCACCTCCACAGGGCAGCCCTCCCTGATTGCCCCATCTGAATAGCCCCCTTGGTCACTTGCTAGAATGTCTCACTCTGCTAATTTCCCTCATTACCACCACCATCTGACATGGTCTTGTTTCCTGTTGGGAAACGAGCACCATGATCCAGAGACCTCATCTGTCTCATTCAGCCCAGGTCCTGGGTCCCAGCACTGTGCCTGGTACCGAGTAAATGCCCAAGTACACTTTGTTGTTAAAGAATGAACTGCCTGGGAGGTATAGGTCCACCTCTCCATTTCAGCGAGGAGGGCATGAGGCTCAGAGAAGGCAAGTGACTTGCCCAAGGTCACACAGCCAGTGAGGAGCAGGGCTGGGATCTGAACTCTGTTGGGCCGAATCCAGAACCTGTTCCTTCCCGAAGGCTGAGGAGGGGAGAAGAGACACTCCAGCCACCAGGCAGCCTCCATGCTTGCTCTAGAGGGATCCCAGGCTGACTCCTGGGAGGTGTGTCTTCATGGCGACACAAAAGAAAAACTGCTCATCTGTTCTGTGCACCAACTATGTGCTCCCGCTGTGCCAAGTCCTTTTAGTATCTTGGTGATAAAAGTTACAGCAGCTCAGTGAGGGAGAAAGTATTTGAGACAAGCAGCAAGTCAGAAGGGTAAAGACTCCACTTCTCCTTTCTCCAGTTCCACTGTGATGTGTGGAATCTTCTGGAATTTCTTCACCACATGGGAAACATACGCACGTGCGCACACACGCGCGCAATGCTCTGTGAGGTTTTATCAAGCCCATTTTACAGACGTGAAGACTGAGGCTCAGAGGGCTGACTCACAGAGTGACTGCCAGCTCTGGCCAGACACACACTTGTCCACTGCCTGACTCTGGGTGCGGGTGGAAGGTCCCCCGGAGAAGGACCAGCCTCTGCCTTTCTGTGTGTGGCTCCCCTCCCACCAGTGCTGGCTGGGGGCCAATCCCTAAGCCAGCCTTGTGTCATCTGGCAGCTGAGACATTCCTTGTTGGATGAGAAACCCCGGGGGACGCTCCACCCGCCTGTGCCTCAGAGCAGAAAGTCCCCACCTGAGGCTTCCTGCCTCCCACACTGGGTCTCTTGCTTCCTTTCTGCCTCCTGTCACCCGACCCGGGATGTGAGGGGTCCCGGATGCATGGGTCTTGTCCTTCCACAGCCACAGAGGCTTGTTGGCCTTTGAGTTCTTGGATGTAGTGGAGGGATCTTCAGTAACTACTTCTGGATTGAATATTGAAACAAGTTTTGCCCCCTTGGCTGGCTCCTTGAAGGACACGTAGATTGCACCCACAGTGCGGGTGTCGATGGAAGAAGGACATACTCGCTGCTGGGTGTATTACCCCATGACTGTGGGGACCTTTCAACAACACTTCCCACTCCCCCTCTTCATTCAGTATCTGCTCAAAGGTCACCTCCTCCTGGAAGCCCTCATGTCACAATGACTGTCTGATACATTCTTGATCACTTGTTCAATCGAACAAGATATCAACTGTCTCCCCACTAGATATGGACCCCTTCACGGCAGGGACGAGGTCTGCTGTGCTCACTGCTGCATCCCTAGCATCTAGAATAGTGCCCAGCACGCAGTAGGTGTTCAATAAACACACAGCTACCTGGCAATGATAGATTTTTTTCCTTGTCTGACAAATGAAAAAAGCAAGGACAGACTGGATACATTTCCTAGGAGGTGCGTTGCTGAGCCTGTGGCTTGGGCCTCTTGAAAGAGTACTTCTCAAGCTTTGAGGTGCACACGAATTTCTGGAGATCTGGTGAAACCACGAATTCTGATTCAGCTGGCCTCCCAATGATCTACTGCTGTATAACAAACAGCCCCCCAAACTCGGTAGCTTAAAGCAAAGGACCACTTTATTTTCTCTTGTGACGCTGAAACGTGCAAACGGCCCCTTCGCGTGGCTGGCAGTTGTTGCCAGCGGCTTGCTGGGAAATCGGCTGGGGCTGTTGATCGGAGATACGTAAGAGTGAGGTCCTTCCAAGCAGCTTCGACTTCCTTACACGGCAGCCTTGTTCTGAGGGGGTGTGTTCTTTTTTTTTTTTAATTTTTTAAAATGTTTTATTTATTTCTAAGAGAGAGAGAGAGGCAGCGTGAGCAGGGGAGGGTCAGAGAGAGAGGGAGTCACAGACTGAAACAGGCTCCAGGCTCTGAGCTGGCAGTCAGCACAGAGCCTGATGTGGGGCTCGAACCCACGAACCGTGAGATCATGACTTGAGCCGAAGTCGGACGCTTAACCGACTGAGCCAGCCAGGCGCCCCTGAGGGGGTGTGTTCTAAGAGGGCACGTGGCGAGGGCTGTCGGCCCTGTTTCTGCCCCATAACTGTCAGGGCCCAGCCTCTACCACACGCTACTGGTTAAGTAGTTCCAGGCCGGGGGAGATTCAAGGAGACGGGACATAAATTCCTCCCCTGGCTGGGGACAATAGCAAAACAATTACAGCCAAGACCTCTGTGGGTCTAGGTTCGGGACTGAGATGCTGCAGATGCAAGATGCTGCCGGTAATGTAATGCTGATGTCTGAGGACCACGTTTCGAGCGGTCAGTTCGTAGAGCTCATGGCTACAAAAGTCCCTATATCTTCCCTGAGTAGATAACGAGCACCCGCTATGTGCCAGGATTCGCCTTCCCCTGTGCTGTCCTACTGAATGGCTTTGCTGTGTGGCTCGCGGGGATTTCGCCGCACATTTCTTTCCTTCTCTTTCCTCCTGCTTCTCCTCAGGCCCATCTGGCCCTGGCCCTGACCCTCCACTGGATGGACTGTCAGCAGGTGGGTCCACTGCGGCAGAAGAGAAGGGGGATCTAGAACAGCCACCGGCAGCTGGATCTGGTCGGGCTGGAAGGAATGTGTGGGTCAGGGACAGGGAACGGACTTCCCGTCGTGGCAGGAGGAATCCGTTCGAATCCTCTTGCTCAGCAGGTCCATCCTTCAGACTCCCCCTCACCTCGGAGTCTGACATGGAGACACCTGGCTGGCGGGAGAATTCCTCACTCGGGAATTCAGGACAGGATCCGAACAAGAGAAGTCCTCTCTCAGGCCCTCATCTGACATCCCATTTCCCAGATGGCAAGACTGAGCCCAGACAGGGCCAGGAGGGGGCAGAACTGCGCATGCAGGGTCTCCCAGCTCTGTCTGCCCACCCCCTGCAGCCCCCTGTCTGCCCACCTTACCCCCTCACCTCCAGGCGCCTTCTTCCCACTGGGCCCTTCACCCCCTGAGTCTGAGCAAGTAGCCACCAGTCAGAGCGGCTTCTTTGTTCCTGCTCTCGGCCATCTTTCTGGTCACAGCCCAGACCCTGGGCTGCTTGCAGGCAGGACTTGAACTCCTGCCAGGCTGTGCAGCCCGGAGGCCCGAGGCTTCCTGATTCTGCACTTGGAAAGCCGCGTGCCACCCGCCAGCCTCGCATGTGGAGAGGAGCCCAGAGATGTTTTGGGAGTAGGCTTGGCCAGACGTGCTCCCGTGGCACCTGCTCGCTCAAGTTCAAGCTCCTTGGTGCTGCACTCTGCTGGCCTTGAAAGGAAAGGGCTGGCTGTTAGCTTGCCCTTCTCTCCAACTCACCCCTCACCCCACGTGGGCGGTGCTCATTTCTGAGAATCCAGCGCCCGTCCCACGTGACCCTGGGCTTGCTCCTCTCCGTGTCCAGCTGGCTGGGTCTTCAGGTCTTGGGTGGCTGCCAGGTGGGTAGAAGACAGACTGGCGTCACAGCGTTGGCTGATCCAGCCGAGCCCAGCCTCCTCCGGCTCGGGGTCAGGGACCAGGAAGAAAGACAGGGCAGGGAGAAGGGAGAGGAGCTTGGGTGGAATAAGTCCGTCCAGCCCAAGGTGACAGGCTGGGGCTGGCAAAGCTGAGCGTTCTGGTCTGGGGTCCCGTCTGGGGCGGGAGGCGCCCTGCCCCAGGCGGAAGTGGGATCCAGCTGCTGGGGGTTGGTGACTTCCTTGTAACCGGAGCTCCTGGCAACCTGCCGCTAGTTCTGTGTGGGTATTTCTTCACCAGTGTCTCTCTCTCTCTATTCCGTGTCCCTCCTCCAACCCACTCTCTCCCCCTCACTCTGCTTCTTCCTCTGGAATCCCCTAGATCCTCCTCCCCCGTCTGAGCCACCGTGTGCCCGGTCCTCACACCCATCATCCGTGCCCCTCCCGACCTGGACCCTCTCCCTCTGCGTGTGAGCTCTCCTTCTGCCCATTTCCTCCCCCCAGGACACTCTGCCCCCAGGATGCCACAGCTGAGCCTGTCCTGGCTGGGACTCGGGCAGGCGGCAGTCTCCCCGGGGCTGCTCCTGCTGCTGGTGGGCGCCTCCTGGCTCCTGGCCCGCGTCCTGGCCTGGAGCTACAGCTTCTATGAGACCTGCTGCCGCCTCCGGTGTTTCCCGCAGCCCCCAAAGCGGAACTGGTTTTGGGGTCACCTGGGTCTGGTGAGTGTGGGTGGCAGGATGGGTCTGGGGTCTGGGGTGGATGCACTTCCCCAGGGGTGGGGCTGGGATCTGGGACAGCAGAGAAGGGCTGCCAACAGCCAGGTCCCCTACTGTCCCCACCGTCCTGTAAGGGCCACCGTCCAGGGTCCAGGGTCCACTCCCTGCCTGGCCCATGTTTGTTGGTCTCAGGCATGCAAGTGCTCCTCTCTGGGCCTTGGCGGCCCCCCAGGAGTCAGCTCTGACCTCTGCTCCCCTCTCCCACCCTGGGGTGCAGCTGGGCTGGAGGAGGGGGTGGGCTGTCTGCCTTCTTCTTCCCCTGCCTGCTTTTTGTGACCTTGCCTTCACTCCCAAGACGCATCGACGGTCCCCATCGCCCAGCCTGGATAGAAGTTGACCACTTCCCCTTTCAGAAGGAATCACTCTGGCCTCGACCTTAATGACCAAACCCGTTTCACTCAGTGCCGGCATCTCAATAGTCCATCTTCACCCTCTCAGCCAGGTTCCCACTCCCCACTCCTGTCATACTTCCAGAACATGACCATGGCCTCATCACCGCCCGCAAGCCATCTGGCCCTGCTCACCACCGCAGCTGCCCAGAACTTGCTTGTCTTCTGGGGTCTAGCACACCACGCTGCCCTGGTCTCCACCCGGCTCTTCCTTCACCCCACCTTTCCATGCGGGGAGCCCTCGGGGTCCTAACCTGCCCTCCCTCTTCTCTGCCTCCCCAGATCCTCGCCTCACCCAGGGGGCTCTGACTCCCAAGGGTGCCGTCAACAACTGCCACAATATGAATTATAAGTTTCCAGCTCTCCAGCCCCAGCCTCCCCTGAGGTCCTTTCTGTCTTTAGCGCTGGAGAGATTTTTCTGAAATGTAGCTTCTGTTAACGCCACTATTCAGCTGAAAACCATTCTGTATGACTGGTCCTCATTCTAGACAGAGAGGCCAAGTGTAGCCTGGCCAGGCCCTGCTGCTCTCCTGGCCCCATGCACTCCCTGGACACTCCAAGCTCCTGCTCTCTCTCCTCCATGAGCCAAACCCTTCCTACCTCAGGCCCTTTGCTTGTGCTGCTCCTTTGCCTGGGAAGGCTTCCCTTCCTGCAGCCAATGAGTGGATTCCTCCTTTTCATCACATTTTCAGCTCAAGTGTATAATTTCTGTGAGCTTCCCTTGACTTCCCCCCCTTGACCTTGACCTTGACCTCTGACGCTTTAACAGTTAGTTGTCCAGTTATTTGTTTATTATCTCTCTGCCACTAGACAGTGGCACTGGCAGACTGATGTGATATCTATAATGCCCAGCTCAGGAGCTGACATAGAGTTGGCACTTACTAAATGTTGGATAATGCCATGGTGGAGGCCTTGTCTGGACGAACTTACCATCACCTCCCTTGGTCATGAAATGCCAAAGGGATGGGGGTCCAGCCCCACCCCTGCCCTCCTGCAGGCCAGCTCATTACAGAAAAGGGTGTCCTAAGCTTGTCCTGAATGTTGCCTCATATTCTGGGTCTTGGAAACTTCTCAGCAATTTATGGAGGTAGCAGGAATGTTATAAAATGACTGCAGTTCCTACACCGTCTACGAGGACTCGGCCATGGAGGCTAGTCTTGGTCATTCTTCTCTCCTCCAGTCCCTCTTGCTGTGTGACCTCAGCTGGGTCACTCTCCCTCTCTGAACCACTCTCATTAAATGCCTCAGGGATCTTAGGGAGCAGAGAGCAGTCACAAAAGAAAATGACTTACGTCCACACATCTGGAGCACCTGGAAGTATTTGTAAGGCTTGGGTGGGGCTTCCTGTGGGACTAGAGGGGATGCCTCATTGGAGCCACGCCCCCCTCCTTCTCCTTTCGGGGATGCGGCCTTGGTTTCTTCATTTGTAAATGTCACGACTGATGGGAGAGTCCATAGGTTCAGGCGAGAGAGATGGAATTGATGATAGATAGATAGATAGATAGATAGATAGATAGATAGATAGATAGACAGACAGATAGACAGGATGCACTATGCACAGCCCGGTGGGCAGAAGAGCACGTAGGTGGGAGCTGCCCTCCGGACAGATGGGCAGAGCTCACACCTNAGATGGAATTGATGATAGATAGATAGATAGATGATAGATAGATAGATAGATAGACAGACAGACAGATAGATAGATAGACAGATAGACAGGATGCACTATGCACAGCCCGGTGGGCAGAAGAGCACGTAGGTGGGAGCTGCCCTCCGGACAGATGGGCAGAGCTCACACCTGTCTCCTGGGGTCTGCAGACCTTCACCATATGAGAAACTGGGGGGCTGTGTGGACTGGCCAGGACATGACCGGATGTGGGAATGAGCCCCTGCACAAGACCTGAGGCCACCCTGCTGCCTCCAATCCTCCCCCGTGAGCACCTCCCTGAGGTTGGAACCACTCCCAGTAGAAGAAAGATCTGACTTGTCAAGCCGAGGTCGGCCTCTCTGTGGGCAGAGAGCATGCCTTCTCCTTGTGTCCTGGGAGGGACCCTGGGGACGTGGAGAGGCCTCCAGGACCCCTCTGCCCCCAAGGGAAGGAGCAGGAAGAAGCAGAGATTCCCCCATCCATGCAGAGTCTGGACACACCATCCACTGCAGAGGCTTCCGGGGGACCTGCCGTGGCTCCTTCTGAGGGGTGACGGCTCCTGTCTTGCTTGTAGGTCAGCCCCACAGAGCAGGGCTTGAGGGTCTTAATTCAGTGGCTCTCATCATTTGTTGCCACCCTGGCACTGGCTGGTCTGTCACCATGCCACAGGTACCCATCTGAAATACGTGGCCGTGGGCCCAGTGGCAGCATCTGAAGGCCACAAGCCCCTCCCTGCCAGGCTTCTGTGAGGCTCCTGTGGATCTTTCTGCTCTTGGGCGCCCCTGATCATTCCTTTCTTTCTGGACACTGCTTCGGGGTGTTTGGGGAGTCTCAGCCCCAGGTGCTTTTCTGAAGGAACCCCAATCTTGGGCACGCAGAACTAGAGACACCTTCAATCCTGTGTGGTCAGAGTGGGTCTGAGGGAGAGCGAGAGGTTAGGGGAACCCAGAGAGGAAGCAAGGCCTCTGCTGTTTGGGCAGGCTGGGAGACTTCTTGGAGAAGGAGTCGTGGAAGGGAGTCTGGACTGATGGGTAGGAATTTTTTTAAGAAAAGAAGAGAAAGGATATGGTGTGGAGAGAAACAGCCCACTCAAAGGCCTGGAGGGGACAGAGCAAGCACCTGTTATTGTTTTTTAAGTTCAGTTATTTATTTTGAGAGAGAGAGAGCGAGAGAGAGAGAGAAAGAGAGAGAGAGAGAGAGAGAGAATGCATGAGTGTGGGGAGAGGCAGAAAGAGAGAGTGGGAGACAGAATCCCAAGCAGCCTCCACACTGTTAGTGCGGCTTGTGAACTCATAAACTGTGAGATCATGACTTGAGCCAAGATTAAGAGTCATATGCTTAACCAGCTGAGCCACCCAGGTGCCCTGCGAGCACCTGGGTTTTGAACAAGTTGACCGCATAAAGAGTGATGCTGGTGAGAGGCAGGGAGAAGGGGGAGGGGACAGCAGAGCCAGCAGGGCTGAGGCCCGTGTCGGGGCTGGGGGTTTATTCTGAGGGCTCTGGGGAGCCATGGTGGGTGTGCAAGTTAGGAGACACAGACACAGAGAATGAGAGAGATGGAGACAGAAATAGGGGTGAAGAAAGGGAGCGATACGCAGAAAAGGTGAGGGAGTCAGAGAGGACATACAGAGACTGTAAAAGAAACATACACAAACACATATCATCTATCATCTACCCATCCAACTCTCAGCTCTTTCCTTTCTCTCTTCATCCATGAAGCCATGCATGCATGCATCCATCCATCTATCCGTCCATCCATCTGTCCGTGTGTCCATGCATGCATGCGTGCATCCATCCATGAAGTCATGCATCCATCCATGCAGTCATGCATCCATCCATGCATCCATCTGTCTGTCCATCCATCCGTCCATGTGTCCATCCATGCATGCTTGCATCCATCATTCCATGCAGCTATCCATGCATGCATGCATGCATCCATCCATCCGTCTGTCCATCCACCGATCCATTCATGTGTCCATCTATCCATGTATCCATGCATGCATCCATCCATCCATGCATCCATGTAAGATGCATGCATGCATGCATCTGTCTGTCCTTCCATCCGTCTGTGCATCCATGCATCCATCTATCCACTGTCTGTCCATCCATCTGTCCATGCGTCCATCCATGCATCTAGCCATCCATCTTCCCATTCATCTGTCATCTATCATCTATCTCATCTATCTATCTATCTATCTATCTATCTATCTATCTATCCTCTAGCTATTATCATCTAGCAATCTATCAACTACCTAAAGAAACAGATGAAGAGAGTGAGAGTGAAGGGAGAGGGAGAGACACATAGATATAGAAAAAAATAAAAAGACAAATGGACCATCAAAGGGAAGCTGACTTAGTGAGATATAGAGGTGTAGACTTACAGTGCAGGCAGAAGGAGGAAGGAGGGATGGGAAGTGGTGGAGGTGGAGTGGGCAGCTGTAAGCTTCTGGGGCCTCCTGCCTGACCTGGCCTCATCCCCCTCCACCCTGCCATTCCTAGGTAAAGAGCAATGAGGAAGGCTTGAGGCTGATGGCGGATCTGGGCCACCACTTCCATGATGTTCACCTCTGGTGGATGGGGCCCTTCTACCCCTTTCTGCGGTTTGTCCACCCTAAGTTCGTCGCTCCTCTGCTCCAGGCCCCAGGTATCTCTCCCAGGAGCACCCAACCCAGCCACTCCCTTGCCCCTGTTCCCAGTTCTTCACACCCCTGGACAGACTAGGTTGAGCAGGGAAATGGGTAGTATTGATGGAGACCTGCCATTAACCTGCTGGGTGGCTCTGGGCAGGTCCCTGGCTCTCTCTGGTTCCCAGTCTTTTTCAGTTTTGAGTGGTGGAAATTCAGCAATGTTGGTCTAAGTAAAGAAAGGGAATCCATTGACTGAAAAGCTGAGGGAAGGTTGTCTTCAGGCATGGTTGCAACCAGGTCTTCAAACAGTGCCATTGGGGATCTGTCTTCATCTTGTAGTTCTGTGTTCCTCGGTGACAGCGTCACTCTCAGGCTGACAAAGATGAGTTTAAGAAGCTCAACCCCCAAGGAAACATGAGCTCTTTCTCTGCAGACCCAGAAATAGTTGCAGGATTCCCTTAAATTGGCCTGGCGTGGGTCGCAAGGACCAGCTCTTCATCTAGTCACTGCAACTTGACTGCCGATGTGTAGGCTCATATGTTCAGCTCTGGAACAGAGGAGGGAGTGGCATGGTCACCCTCCTACCTACTTGGATTGAGGGAAGAAGAGGGATGAGGTGTTGTTTCCAGAAGGCGATGGACGGGCGGATGCCACTGATGTCCATTCACTGGCATCTCTGCTGGGTGGGCATTTCCTGGGTGAGGAAACCGAGGCTCAAGGAGGCATAATAACTTCTCGAGGTCACATAGTATGCAGAAGCTTTTCTCTTACTTCTGTGTGTTCTCAGCGGCCCTGCCTCTGGTGGGAGGGACCCTTAGTTGGAAGGGGATCTGGGGTGGGGAGACGGCCAGAGTATTGTGGGGAGCTGGTCTAGAGGCATAAGGGAGCAATGGCAGCTCTTTGTGGTGGGTGGAGCTCAGCATCTGAGGGTGGCAGCATTGTTTGGTCACTTAAGGACAGAGGAGCCCCTAAGCCTAGGCACTTAATGATAAGTATGGGGTGGAAGAGGATCCCAAGGAAGGCCAGTTCAAACCTGGGCCATGTCTGGGACATTAGTGGGGCCATATTGAGTCCTGTCTGGGACCATCTATGAGACACTGAGGTCGTGTCAGGTTGTCTTTGGGTCCATTCAGAGCACCTGCATCATGTCAGTGTGAGTTATGCGTGTTGTTTCATGTAAGGACGTGTTAACACATGTTGGGGCCATGTCAGAAGTCCCAGGAGATATCAGAGGGCTCTGGGACAGATGCGATGTCCTAGGTCCCTGTAAAGGCATGTTGTGGAGAGCCGATTTGTGCTTGGGTGTTTCGAACCTGTTGGGCTGGCTAGGAGCCATGTCAAGGCATGCTGGGTGTGTTGTGCTACATTAGGGAGCATCTAAATACGTAGGGGTGTGTCCAGGGACTCTGCCTTTGCTCTGCTCTGTGCTGCAGCCTGGTCTGATCTCCCCAACTTCCTCACTGCTCTGCCCTCTAGCATTCCCAGTATGGTGGTTTGAGGGGGTATGCGTTACCTTGGCTGGGATCCTCCACCCCCCCCAACCCAAAGCCCCTCCCTGCCTCTTCTCTATGGCCCCTGATGATCTATCTCTCATGTTAGCCTCCATCATGCCCAAGGATAAGTTTATCTACAGCTTCCTGAAGCCCTGGCTGGGTGAGTAACTGTGAATGAAGGAGGTTGGGGACAACCTTGGGGTCTCAGGGAAAGCACTGCCTTCACCTGTTCCTTGTGGCTGCCTCTACTAGGGGATGGGCTCCTGCTGAGTGCTGGTGACAAGTGGAGCAGCCACCGTCATTTGCTGACACCTGCCTTCCACTTCAAAATCTTGAAACATTATGTGAAGATTTTCAACAAAAGTGCAGACATCATGCATGTGAGTTTAAACCCAGGGTCCCAGCTGGAGCCTTGGGAAAAGGGGAGTGGCCTGGAGTCTTGGCTTTGCTAGATGACTTTAGGGCCATTCCGTTTCCTTTCCAAGGATCAGTTTCCCCATATGTACAATGGGGATAATAAGCACTTCTTAAAGGGTAGTCTAGAAGATGTAATGGAATCTTGATCCTGGCACACTGTAGGTGCTTGGAAGGTTTTAGCTTCTAGTGTGCCTCACCGAAACTTGTAAAATTTGAGACACTAATGATGAACATTGTATAGCTGCTCTTTCTTCATAGTATTCCATCTTAAAACTCCTGAGGTTGAAAAAAATTTGTGTTTTATTGCTCACAAGATGATGATTCAGTAGAATAGTTCTTATTTTGGCTGGAATCACTCATATGTCTCCGGTCGTGGCTGGGTTTGGGAGACTGCTCTGCTTGTCCAGGCTCAGCTCTGTCACACATTTGGGGCTTGGCTCATGGTTGGCTAGTCTCAGATGGCCTTGGTGGGACAGCTAGGCTCCTGCGTTTGTCCCTCATCTTCCAGTGGGGTAGCCTAGGCTTGATTGCATGGTGGAGGCTGGGCTCCAAGAAAACAAGCAGAAACATGCAGTACCTCTTGAAGCCGAGTTTTAGAACAGGCAACTAGGACCTCCACCTTCTTCTGTTGGCTGAAGCAAGTCCCACATGCAATTCCAATTCAACAGCTGGGGAAAGAGATTTTACCTCCTATTAGAAGATTTACCAAACCTCAATGCAAAGGGTGAAGGTGTGGAAGGACAAAGAAATGGGGACATTTTTGCAGTAGTCACCTACCTCTATGATAATGATGAAGATGAGGATGAAGGCTAATAGTAAGCACAGGAACTGCAGATCACAACCTGAGCTGAAGTGGGATACTTAACAGACTGAGCCTCCTCACCGCCCCTCGTGCATTAGTGCTGTTGCATATGTTTCTTGTTTAATTTCCACAACCATAGGAGGTAGAGATGATGATTATTGCCTCATTACAGGTGATGAAACTGAGGTTCAGAGAGGTTAGGGAGCCTGCTCCTGTTCACACAACTAGCAAGTGAGCTAATAAATGGAGTTGGGATTCCAACCAGGTTTGTTTGACACCAGAGCAAGTCATATTAACTGTTACTGAAGCTTTGGCAGGTAGAGTCCAGTGGGCAGCAATGACTTGACCAAGGGCACACAGGGGTGTAGGAAGCAGAGCCAGGATTTGCACTCAGGTGTCCTGACTCCCAGCCATAGGGTCTTAATAGTAAGAGTTTCTACTCCCACCCAAACCTAGTCCTCCCTGAGAATGGGGGCCTGGGGTGGAGGACCAGAAGCCTGGGCATGGTGGGGTCCCCTCTTGGTGGCTGGTGATGGAGAGGAGTTTAGGGGAGGCAGGTCCCAGCCTCAGCTCTACCTCCTTCTCTGCCCAGGCCAAGTGGAAGCGCCTGGTCTCAGAGGGCAGCACCCGTCTGGACATGTTTGAACANCCTGCTGGGGAAGGGGAAAGAGCTTTTTGTTGATTGTGTCATTATTGCTTAGCAAGAATAAGAGCAGAGTCCAGAGGCAGGGGCCTGGTGCCCAGCCTGGGGAGCAGGGGAAATTAGGATCATGCAACAGAAAGCTTGGAGTGTCCACATTTATTACCCTGCTTCCTTGCTATGTGACTTTAAGAAAACCAATTCCCTTTTCTGAATGCCATCTTTCTCTTCTGTAAATGGGGGCAGGGCAGGTCAGGGAGTCTCTCCCCCTCAGGTCTGCTTGGAGAACCGGGACACTGTGTGTAGAACAGATACCATCCAGCATGTGTTCCGTAAATGAACTTCTCCTCTCCCTTGCTTTGCTTTGCATGTTTCCCCCCACAGACTCTGAGTCTTAATTTTTGCTCTTATATCTAATTCCTACCTACTATCTATTCCAGGGATTCACAAGAGGTCTTTGAGGGTAAAAAAGTTACCCATTGCCTTGTTCAGTAAACATATTCACACTGCTGGCCCTTCTAAACTCCATGCCCAGTCCCATCCAAGTCCTACTTGGGCAAGGCTGGATCATAGAGGAAAGAAGGGGATGATGCTGGGTAGCAAAGCAGCAAAGATAAATTCACCACTCTGGGTGTGAATGATAGAGAGTGATCTAGGCCTTGGGGATAGCTTGTGCAAAAAGACCAGGATGGAAGCATGCAGCAGTGGACCTGGTGTGTTTGGGAGGGAGTAACAGTGGCTGGATCCTTGTGAAATTTACAGATTCTTGTGAAGCATCTGAGGGGCTCCCAGTGAGGCTGGAGCTGGTAATTGGTAATGGAAGTCCTTCTTGGTTTGCTTTGGAAACCATGTGGAGATTTTCCAAAGGTGTCAGTTCAAGTCCCCTGGGAAGCCAGTATTGGATAAAAGATAAAAGTGGGCAGGGATACTTCTCTCAGGGAGGGAGTCTCACATTGGGCAGAAATGATCAGGAGGTAGGGGCCCACCGTGCTCTGTCATCAGCTGGGACGTGCCCAAGAAAATGTGGCCTTGGCTTGAATGCTGCTGCAGAGCCCAGAGACCCTATAACTGAAGGCTGTCAGCCGACTGAACTCCTTGGGGCTGGACAGCAAGTTCTTTCTTGAAGGGAGATTCCTCACTAATATAGAAGGGCAAGAGGAAGCCACAGGAGAAGTGTGAGCATAGGAGAGACAAGTCAGGTATTCGAATTAAAAATATCTGCAAACTGGAGGAGATGAGGTGGAGCCTGGGATATTTGGGATATTTGGGGCCAAGGGCTGAAGGATGGAGAAGAGCTATTGGACTCAACACTTGGGAAGTAGTGCCCTCAGCTTCAAGGCTTTGCTTGGTACAGCAGTTCTGTGAAGTGGATAAGTGTTTTTGTGCGTCTGAATTTCAAACACTTAAAGCACTTGGTAAAAATTCAAATGGTGTGAAATACTTTACAATGGATATATTGAGCCTTTGTCTTTTTTTCTGTCTTGGCTCTATTGAGATATAGTTGACATATAATTCTATGTAAATTTAAGGTATACAGGGGCGCCTGGGTGGCTTAGTCGGTTAAGCGCCCGACTTTCGCTTAGGTCATGATCTCGCGGTTGGCGGGTTCGAGCCCCGCGTCGGGCTCTGTGCTGACTGCCAGCTCAGAGCCTGGAGCCTGTTTCAGAGTCTGTGACTCCCTCTCTCTCTGACCCTCCCCTGCTCACGCTGTCTCTCTCTCTCTCCTAGAAATAAATAAAAACATTAAAAAATTAAAAAAAAATTTAAGGTATACAGTGCAAGGGTTTGATATATGTATATATTGCAAAATGAGCACAGGGTTGAATACTTTCTTTACCTCACATAAGCCTCTGTCTTATGCCAGCACCCCAATCCCATCCCCCCCTTTGATGATTTCCTGTGTGCTTCCAAGGATCCATCTCTGCCGACATCTATCTGTCCACAGTGTCTCCCAGTTTGCTCATTCAGTCTTTTCTCACAACAAATGAGAGAATACACAGAGCATTCAGGCATGCACATTGACAATATAACTGAAGATCTTTTCCTCCCCCATCCCTCTGCCCAGATATAAGTTTTGGGAAATTAATTTTGAATTCCAAAACCCATAATGGGAAGAAGTCCCCCTTTTTTCCCTTGCACAAAATGCGACACTGTGGAGGAGATAGTTTCACCTTCGCTGTCACCTTCCCCCCAAGCATAATCAATCCCTTGTCTCCTGAGGGGTCTCCAGGGACGTCATTTTGTTGTATGTCCTTTCAGACTTTTTTTGAAGGTCTTGTAGTTATATATTTATATTATTTTACAGTTTAATAGAAACACACACACATTTGGTCACTTGTTCTTTTCTCTCAATGGTATGTTTTAGACTCCTCCCTAATCGTAAATTGTTTTTTTTTTTAATGTTTTATTTATTTCTGGGAGAGAGAGAGAGAGAGCAGGGGAGGGTCAGAGAGAGAGGGAGAAACAGAATCTGAAACAGGCTCCAGGCTCTGAGCTGGCTGTCAAGAGCAGGGGAGGGTCAGAGAGAGAGGGAGAAACAGAATCTGAAACAGGCTCCAGGCTCTGAGCTGGCAGTCAGCACAGAGCCCGATGCGGGGCTCAAACCCACGAACCATGAGATCATGACCTGAGCCGAAGTTGGACACTTAACCAACTGAACCACCGAGGCGCCCCTCTAATTGTAAATTGTATAATTTATTCAGCCTACTCTTTGTTGGGGACATTTATGTGATGATTTGCAGTTATGACAGATAGTGATGAATTGCCTTTCATCGTCTCTGTACTGATTTACCCTGCAGTGTTTGATAGGACTAGTGATCTGTATTTCCTCGTCTTGATAACTGTATAGTATTCCATCACATGGATGTACCACAATTTATGTAAACATTCTCCATCCCAGGGACATTTGTATAGTAAGGGGCCTTTGGCTATATAAACATGATGTAGCGGGGCGCCTGGGTGGCTTAGTCGGTTAAGCATCTGACTTTCGCTCAGCTCATGATCTCGCGGTTCATGGGTTCGAGCCCCACGTCGGGCTCTGTGCTGACTGCCAGCTCGGAGCCTGGAGCCTGTTTCAGTCTGTGACTCCCTCTCTCTCTGACCCTCCCCTGCTCACGCTGTCTCTCTCTCTCTCTCTCCTAGAAATAAATAAAAATATTAAAAAAAAAACCATGATGTAGAAACATCCATATACACTGATTTACATGTGAGGACGTATCTCCAGAACAAATTTCTGGATGTAGAGTTGCTGAATCAACGACCATCTGAGTTTTCACAGTTTAACAGCTCTTGACAAAGCCAGTCCTACAGACAGATTTTGAGAGTGACTATTTTCTCGCATCCTCACTGACAGTGTGCATAAAGAAATTCTAAAACTCTTGCCAATCTGATAGGTGAATATAATACTTCATTATCCTAAAGAATATCACTTTAAGTATGGGTAAAACTGAGCACGATTTTTATATGTCTATGAACCATGCATATTTCTTTTTCCTTGGAGATTCAATTTGTATAATTTGCCTTTTTTACTTTGAGTTATTCTGTTTTTTTTCTTATTAATTTGTGAGGAGTCTTTAAATATATAGAAAATTAGTTCCTTTTATGTTATGCAAAAAGTCTTTCCTGGATTGTCTTTTGACTTTATTTAGTTTTTGTTCCTTTATTTGGAGTCACATTTGTTAACCTTTTTATAGCTTTTTTTTTTTTTTAAAGCTTGGCATGGCCTTACACATTCTAATGCTAAACTGCAAAACCGGTTTGTTTCCTTCTAATGGGTTTATTTATTAAAAGTATTTTATTTATGGGACACCTGGGTGGCTCAGTTGGTTGAGCATCTGACTCCGTTGATTTTGGCTCCGGTCATGATCTTATGGTTCATGCGTTTGACTCCATGTCGGCTCTGTGCTGACAGCTCAGAGCCAGGAGCCTGCTTCCAATTCTTGTCTCCCTCTCTCTCTGCCCCTCCCCTGCTCCTGCTCTCTCTCTCAAAAATAAATAAATTCTAAAATATTTCATTTATTAGGATTTTTGTTATCTTTTCTTACATTTAATTCTTCTTCCTATGAAACCCACACAGTTGTAAGTACTGAGGTAAAAAATCTATTTTTTACTCCAAATGGCTAATTATCTCAACAGAATTTAATAAAGATTTTGTATTTGTCCTAGGATTAAAAAAATTTTTAGCGTTTATTTATTTTTGAGAAAAAGCATATATTTACATATTTATATGTAAACACCACTTAGTTTTCGTTATCATGTTAAAAATTTTTTTCCATACTTGATAAAGTTGGTCCCATCTCATTACTTGGCATTTATAACTTTTTCCTCGCATTGTTATTTTTTCATTTGAACTCTACGATTGGATTGGGTAGTTTGAAAAATAATCTTGACAATTTTAACTAATTTGGATTTGGACATTGGGTGCTAAGGATGACAAGAACTGTGGCCCTCAATTCATGACTGATTATCATCATTTCTATGCAGCGCTTGTTTATTCCCATTCATTCTAAGTCTCCACCCACCCCTGCTTTCCCGCCCCCACAGCCATGTCTGGGATCTCAGTCCCAGACCCCTGCTCCCACCACCGTATCCCTACCTCAGATGCCCAGACATGGCATCTCCACTTTTAGCCTTCCACCAATATGGTTCTAGAGAGTCCAATTCTTTAATTTGCATAGTTTGTTGTTTTGGGTGGGTGTATTTTAAAACTCACAGATACGTGGGGCATCTGGGAGGCTCATTCAGTTGAGTGTCCTGGTCATGAACTCATGGATGGTGAGTTCGAGCTTCACGTTGGGCTCTGTGCTGACAGCTCAGAGCCTGGAGCCTGCTTCAGATTCTGCGTCTCCCTCTCTCTCTGCCCCTCCCCCACTTGCACTCTGTCTCTCTCTCTCTCAAAAAATAAACAATAATAAAATAGTTTTTAAATAATAAAATAAAATATTTCCTTTTTAAAGAGATTGTATAAATTAAAGCTTTCTAACTTTTAAGGGTGCTGTGTGAATGTTGTACTTTTTCAGAAATAACTTCTTTAAAAAAATTTTTAAAGTACTTATTTATTTTTGAGACACACACAGACACACACACACACAGAGTGTGAACAGTGGAGGGGCAGAAAGAGAGGGAGATAAAGAATCCAAGGCGCGTCTGGAGGTCTGGGGGAGTCTTTGATTCCATCCCTGGCTAATTGTTGGGGGGCTTCCTTAGGGACGACCTGGCCCAGTTGCCCTTCCTGACCATGTGCATCAAGGAGAGTCTGCGGTTGCATCCCCCGGTCACAGTCGTCTCTCGCTGCTGCGCCCAGGACATCACGCTCCCAGATGGCCGGGTCATCCCCAAAGGTGCCCACGACATCAGGAGGAGGAGCCTCCTGGGGAAGAAGAGGGGCCCATCAGACAGGGTGAGACCCTCCCTGACTGGCCCCTCCTCTCCACAGGTGTTATCTGCCTCGTTAGTATTTTCGGGACCCACCACAATCCATCCGTGTGGCCGGACCCTGAGGTGCTGCCTCCGCCCCCCTCCCCTCCACCCGCCCTCGTACCTGGCTGCTTCCCTAGAGGGACCCAGGGGCGGGCGCAGGGTCCTGACCTGGCAAATCACACACCACCTCCCTTCACCAAACGCACACGTCCCTGTCCCTCGGAAGCTGGCTGTCCCGGGACCCCCTCCAACAGCCCCGCCTCTCTCCGCCCGCAGGTATACAATCCTCTCCGCTTTGACCCCGAAAACACCAAGGACAGGTCTTCCCTGGCTTTTATTCCCTTCTCCGCGGGGCCCAGGTGAGCACAGCGGGCGTCTGAGGTGGGCAAGGGGTGGTGGGGCGGGGGTCTGGGACTGAGGCCCCAGACATGGCTGTGGGGGCGGGGAGGC
>NW_027531305.1:838214-865890 GCF_008692635.1 Crocuta crocuta
GGGGGGGGAGGGGAGGCTGGTGTGTGAGCGCAGGAGCCTGAGGGCCTTCCCAGCTGACCACAGGCCCCCATGCCGATTGCGGGTTCCCCCAGAGCCCAATAAGGAATTTTACCCTGTAGGCAATAGGGAGCCATGGGAAGTATTTGAGTAGGAGAGGGACGTGTTAAGGACTGCCTGAGGGGCATGTTTGAAGCTCTGGGTCACAGTGGAAAACCCAGTGTGGCATTACGCTCTGGCCACCCTAGCCTCTGTTGGTATCTAATATATCCAATCTTTTATCTCAGAATCCTTCACTATGTTTCCATGGTTACTACGTTTACTGAAACATAACAAATATAGGTGCTTTATCCTGTGTGTCTGATCATTGCAATCATTGTATCTGTTATGTGCTGTGTTGTTTTTGCTAGTTTTCACCGGTAGGGTCTTGTGTGCCTGTTTATCTTTGCCTGGGTATTGGTTATCATATTTGAATAACATTTGCAGAATTTGAAGAAGGTAGCTTTCTTTAAGGAGGCATTCGTTGAGCCTTGCTGGTCAAGGAGTATAATAAATTAAGTTGAAGGCTTGTGATGCCCAGATCACTAAGGCAGTTTTTAATTCCAGCAAAAGTCACACTTGCAGTCTCCTCTACCTGTGTCCTCACCCTGAGCCGTGTAGCTCTTTGAGGTCTCCAGCTATGTAAGGAGGGTCTTCTTACAATTTCTCTTTCCTATGTCACTCTAGACTTTGATTTTTCTCCCTGACCATGAGGCCATCCAAACAGTTTCACATTTTCCTGACTTGCTCCAGGGGAAAAGTATAATTAGTGTTCATTTTACTCTAGGCTTCTATTTTTATTTGAGTGGCATCTTTGTAATTCTTTACTGTCTTTTCAGGTCATTTATGCATTTAAGGAATTGGAAAAGGGGGCGCCTGGGTGGCTCAGTTGGTTAAGCGTCTGACTCTTGATTTTGGCTCAGGTCATGATCTTACACTTTCGTGGGTTTGAGCCCTGAATGGGGCTCTGTGCTGACAGTGTGGAGCTTGCTTGAGATTCTCTCTCTCTCCTCTCTCTGCCCCTCCCCTACTTGCACTGTCTCCGACTTTCTCAATTAATAACCTTTAAAAATAAAGAAATTGGAAAAATATCCAGCTGTGAGAGTTGGTTTTTTTTTAAATCGAAAGTTTAATCCCAATAAGCTAGGTTGCCATTAATGGGAACAGGAAGTCTCCTTTGGAATTTTATTTATTTTATTTTAGTTTTTTCAGAGAGTACCAGTGGGGGTAGGGGCAGAAGAAGATGGAAAGAGAGAATCTTAAGCAGGCTTCACACCCAGCTCATGGCTCAATGTGGGGCTAAAACTCATGACTGTGAGATCATGACCTGAGTCGAAATCTAGGGCAGGATGTTTAACCAGTTGAGCCACCCAGGCACCCCTCAGTTGGAATTTTAAATGGTGATGATCCAGTCATTACTTCACTCTTGAACGTATTCAGGGTGATCATTGCTTTTAAGTGTCTAGGTTTGTGGACCACAAAAGCTCACATCAAGGAGAAGACAGCACATCACCTAGAGATCCTGGAATTTGGGCTAAATGGAGGGAGCAGGTGGCCTTCGAGGTTGACTCCCCCAGGGATGTTGTATAGTGAGAGTGGTACACATTGGATTATTGTCAACAGGATGGATTGTGTTGGAGACTGCTAACTGTGTATCCTCACATTCATTTTTGCCTTCTTATAATCCTTAGTTTTTAGTTTAGGTGCATGGCCCGCTGAAATAGATTATATTTGAAAGCTTTTCTTGAAACTGGATTGGCTAAATGACTATACCCTGTTCCATAGGAAAAGTCAAAGAGTACACGGTAATTCTAGAAGCCCTGCTTAAGAGAAAGGTAGACATTCTCTCTGTCCAGTTTTCCCCTCTTTCTTTGTTGCTTCTTGAGGTGATGTGGGGACCTGGAGCTTCACCTTGGCTCAAGAGCATAAGACTACTCTATAAGGAAGGAGGGGGGGCAGATAACTAAATGCAATTAGGGTCAGATGACCCTGGATCCACTGCACCTTGGAATTTTTCTACCAAGGTCACAATTTCAGTCTGCTATTTACTAGCTGTTTGGGTTGGGGGAAATTGTTGGTCNGATAAGACTACTCTATAAGGAAGGGGGGGCAGATAACTAAATGCAATTAGGGTCAGATGACCCTGGATCCACTGCACCTTGGAATTTTTCTACCAAGGTCACAATTTCAGTCTGCTATTTACTAGCTGTTTGGGTTGGGGGAAATTGTTGGTCTCTCTGAGCCTGAGTTCTGTTACCATGCAGTAACAGCCACCTTATTACACTGATGGAGAGACTGAATAAGCAAACATGTGCAACATCACTGAGTCAATAACTGCTAAGTACTTTCTTCTTTTTGCATCGTGTTCGAAGATTTAAAAGGCTGTAGTCACAAAAGTTAAATTTAAGTATTGGGAAATGTGGCAATATTCTGAGAAGAAAATTATCATTAGAAGCTCCAGTTAGTTCTGAATATCCGTAGTTACCTCTGAGAAACTCCAAGGGCCTTCGATGCCAAGTTGGCCTTGAAACTAGGAACTGAAAAAAATTTTTTTCTCCCCCTCTGAAGAGGCATGATCTGGACTTCATTGTCGCTTCATGTTTCAAGAGGTGAAGGTCACGCGGGTCCAAGTAGAGAAAAGAAGATGGGGGTGGAATGGCCCCCTTCAGCACCCGGGACAGCGGCCGCTCCTCGACTCCTTCCTCTCAGGCTGTAGGCGGACCTGCCCTGGGCTAAACAGCCTGGGCTGAAACCTTTCTGGGGCCCACAGATTGGAGGCCCCGGAGTCTTAGTGACTGCAAGATAGGAAAGGAACACTGCACCATGAAATGAATAAATATTTAATATATTCTAATCTGAAAATCACATATGTTTTTCTCTGCCCAATTCTTTTTAAAAAAATGTTTAATGTTTTATTTATTTCTGAGAGAGAGACAGCATGAGCAGGGGAGGGTCAGAGAGAGAGGGACACACAGAATCTGAAACAGGCTCCAGGCTCTGAGCTGGCAGTCAGCACAGAGCCCGACGCGGGGCTTGAACCCACGAACCGCGAGATCATGACCTGAGCCGAAGTCGGACGCTCAACCGACTGAGCCACCCAGGTGCCCCTCTATATAGATTTTTGTATGTTGGTCATGTATCCTGAACTCTATTGGATAATTCCCATTGGAACACAGATAATGCTGTTATTTCCTCAGTCTTAAAAAGTCCTTTTCCTTGACCCACTTTCCCAGTAACTAATGTACCACGTCTTTCCTCCACCATGCAGCTAACCCCTTCAAAGACTGATCTATATTTGTGTTAAATGTCTCCTCTTCCACTATAAATAGGCTTTGAGTTTCTACTGAGGATCGTGTTGGTGAATGAATGCGAGAGGGGGGATGAGCGGCATGAAGCCCATGCGTCCTCAGGACCCTGCTGCGCCTGCCTGTATTAATTCCAAAGGACCCCAGCCTGCTGTCGCTAACTGCTGTGGGTCTCCTTCCTTTCTCGAGTGTGTGGGTGGCGCCCTCTGCTGGACAGTTTGGGACAGCCGGCTCTAAGGCATCTGGTCTCCATGAATTCAGTATGGTGTTGGTGTGACTGCATGTGTGTCTGTGTACAAGCGGGTGTGTGACTGTGTGTGCGTTCATGCTGCTGTCTGTATACATGTGTGAGGGTGTGTGTGAGTGTATCCACGTCACTGGGCACATGCATGGGAGCATGTGTGTAAATATGTGTGCATGTGTGTGCGCACTGTGAGTGTGTTTAAGTGTGTAACTGTGTGCATGTGTGGATGCATACGTGTTTGTATGTGATTCTATGTGTGTTATGTGTGCGTGTGTGTGTGTGAGTAAGGGTGTGACTGTATCTTGAAGTCACTCAACCCTGTAATAGGCAGGGATCTTAAATGGTTAAATAAGAGTGAGTGTAAGACGGAGCCCTTTACAAAGGTATGGAAACGGCCAAGGGAAACCATCAAAACTACTGCGGCATCCTGGTGTTACCATCAGCTGAGAGCCGCCACACTCCCATGTTGATGGGACCAAGGAGTAGCTATTTCTGGAACCCGTGAATAGTGGAGGTAGCCTTTGGCAGAGCATGGAGGCCATTTTTCTAATCTCTGATTGCCTGCAGGTGCCCCCTGCTGACCCAACACTATTTTCTTATTTGACCCCAGGAGTCTGCAGGTAGATGGCCAAAGACTTCTGTTGTAGCCCATTGTCTTGTCCTGGGTTCGTGTCCATTCCACATGTCCCCGCAGGTGGGGGTTCCCTCAGCTCCTCTGCACCAGGGTGGCCCCCTTGCCTGCTGGCTAAGCAGACATGAGAATGAAGGGGGAAATCCTGCCTATTCCCTTGCAAGCTCTTCTGCTTTTTCTGTGATGTCCTTGGGGTCCCCCTCCATTGGCTTTTGCATGAGAAATAGCCTTTTAGCCTCCAGGGATGATATCTATTGATAGGGACCCCCACTGCTGGAGTGGTCAGAGCTGGCATCACCTAAAAAATCCTGTGCAAGGGAAGTTGACGTCAACTACTGTGCGGCCTCAGGACCTTCCTAAAGTTTCCCTTCAGCCTTATATTTCCAGAGCCAGCTTCTTGGCTCTCCTGGTCCTTCTGCCCAGAAGGTGGAAGCTCCAGTTATGGGTCTGGCCCTTGCCGTGCGTTAGGGGCTGGTTGGGTATCTTCATCTTTATTACGGTAATTGAAATGGAGCAACCGTTTCCAGCCTGAGTGTTGAGCCAGATTTCAACACCGTGGGTCTCCCTGCGGGGCTGGTTCCTGCCTCCCTCACAGATGGATGCTGAGTGAAATTGCCTCTCTGGTCTTTGTTTATCTCAGTGTGTCTGAGGAAGGAAGGAAGAATGACACAGTTTTCAGGCCATTTGATTGCCCCACTCTGTGTTGGGTATTTATGGTCCTGGTGTGGCTTTAGAGGTAAGGAGTGATCTTCCTTCACTGTTCATTCTTCTATGTCATTCAGGTTTCAGCTTAAAGGTCATCTCCACAGGGAAGCCCTCCCTGATTGCCCCTTGGTCACTTGCTGGCTCTTCTCACTCTGTTAATTTCCTTCCACCTGACTTGGTCTTGTTTCCCATTGATTTCTCTCATCAGACACGAGCAGACATGAAGCTCCACAGAGACTTCATCTTTCTTGTTCATCTTGGGTCTTGGGTCTGAGCTCCGTGTCCGGTACAGAGTAGGTGCTCAGGTACAGTTTGCTGTTGAAGCAGGTATAAGTCCACCTCTCCATTTTACTGAGGTGGACACGAAGCTCAGAGAGGGCAAGTGACTTGCCCAAGATTACACAGCCAGTGAGGAGCAGGGCTGGGCTCTGAACTTGTTCCTTCCCAAAGGCTGAGGTGGGGGAAAAGAGAGACTCCAGCCACCAGACAGCTTCCATCCTTGCTCTAGAGGGATCCCAGCCTGACTCCTGGGAGATGCGTCTTCATGGCGACACAAAAGAAAAACTGCTCATCTGTTCTGTGCACCAACTATGTGCCCCTTCTCCCACCGTGGCAAATCCTTATTTCTTTTAAAGTTTGTGTCGCAGTGATAAAAATTACAGTAGCACAGCGTGGGAGAGAAAGCATGAGACAAGTAGCAAGTGAGAAGGGAAAGACTCCACTCCTACTTTGTCCAATTCCACTATGATGTGTGGATTCTGCTGGAATTTTTTCAGTGCATATGAAATATGCACACACACAGATCCATGCACATATTCAGAAGTTTTACATGTAGACAAGACCATTACTCATGCGTCATATTTTAAAATTGAGATACAATTGGCGTATAACATTATATTAGTCTTGGGTGCAAAACATAATGATTCCATACAAGTATATATTGCAAAATGATTACAACAAATCTAGTGAAAATGCATCTCCACACATAGTTACAGAATGTTTTTCTCGTGATGAGAACTTTTAAGATCTACCCTCCTAGCAACTTTCAAATATACAATACAGTGTTATTAACTACAGTCACCAAGCTCTGCACTGCATCCCTAGGACTGATTTATTTCATAACTGGAAATCTGTACCTTTTGACCTCCTCCACCCATTTCACCCATCCCATACACCCTGCTCTGGCCACCATCGATGGGTTCTCTATTTGTATGAGTTTGTTTTTTTAAGATTACATATAAGTGAGATCATATAGTACTTGTTTTTCTCTGTTTGGTTTATTTCACTTAGCATAGTGCTCTCAAGGTCTGCCTGTCCACCTGTGTAGTCACAAACGGAAAAACTTCCTTCACACATCACTTTGAAAGGTACTTTCCCCTACTCTGTCTGACCATGTCTGATAGAATGCTTACAATGCCCTGTGAGGTTTTGCCAAGCCCACTTTACAGATATGAAGACTGAAGCTCAGAGGGGTGATAGGTGACTTTGCGCCCAATGCTGGTGACTCACAGAGTGACTGCCACCTCTGCTGACACACACTTGTCCCCTTCCCAGCTCTGGGTGGTGATGGAAGGGTCTACCTCTGCCTGTCTGTCTGTGGCTCCCCTCCCTCCCACACTGGGTGGGGGACATTCTGTAAGCCAGGCTTGTGTGATTTGGCGGCTGAGACATTCCTTGTTGGATGAGAAGCCACTGGGGACGCTCCAGCCTTCTCTGTCTCAGAGCAGAAAAACTACGCATGAGGCTTCCAGCCTCCGGAGTCAGGGGGAGCCTTGGTCCAATAGACTCTGCCTTCTTGATGGCTGCAGAGGCCCTCTGGGGTTTTAGTCCTTGGTATGGCCGATACAAGTTCAACACCTACGTATAGCTTCAATATGGTGCAGGATTTTGCTGCCTGCCTTGGTCGTGGTCAATTGTGTGATCTTGCATGTTTGTGCTCTTAGCCCAGGTGTCAAAAGAACAACAAGCCACCTTCCTGTTTATGCAGCACGGGTATCCTGCCCCATGCTTGCCCCTGGTCACCCTGCCTCTTCCTCCAGGCCTCTGCTCACCCTAATGGCTGGCTGACGGTGGGGCCCTCCCCTGGAACATTCTTTATCAAAGTCTGTTATGTTCTCGATCATTTAGTTGATCACCGCCCATCTCCCCACCAGATGTGAGCCCCTTGACAACAGAGACTGTGTGTGCTGTGTTCATTGCTGCATCCCCAGTGCCTAAACTTGTGTGCCCAACACACAAGAGATGGTGAGTAAACATATGGGTGTGTGAACAACCCCTAGGGATTTAGATTTTTCTCCTTATGTTATAACTGAAACAAAACAAAATAAAACTGGGAGCCAGAGAAGTGAAGCCTTTCCCCTCCCACCTTCCCTGCAGAGCCTGGACTCAGAGGTCTTAAAACAACATTTCTTAAAGCTTGAATGTGTGTCTGGTTTTCCTGAGGATCTACTTCAATGCAATTTGGAGTCAATATTTCTGGGCAGGGGTGTGAGATTCTGAATCTCCTGAAACTCTCAGGTGATGCCTATGGTGGAGGTCTGAGGACCACACTGAGTAGATGATACTTAGAGCTCAAGGCTGCAAACCTTTCTTTCATCCCCTGATATTTAATGAGCATCTACCATGTGCTAGGCTCTGCTGTCATCTGTGCTGTCATATTTACCTAATTAGCTGTGGGGTTGTAGCAAGTTGCTTCACCTGTCTGAGTCTCTGGTTCCTCTTTTGTAAAAACAGGCTCATGAGTGTGATCCTGTGGGGCTGTTGGGTAATTGCACTACAACAACAGCAGCAAAAACAGTGACTGGCATTTATTAAGCCCACCCTTTCCTCTGTCCTATGTGTTTTTACGTGCATTGTCTTTTAAAATTATCTTGCTATCCTAGGAGGTGGTGCTAATGAAATGCCCATCTGCAGACGGGAAGGAGCATGGCTTAGTGAGTCAGGGCACCCGGTGGGAGGTGGGGGCTGCCTGGTGCACAGCCTGTCTCCACCAGCTCTGTGAATTTAGACAAGTCACTCCCATAGCTTTCAGCCTCAGTTTCCTCATCTGTAAAATGGGAAAGAAGAGCGGTTAATATATCTACAGGGCTTAAAACAGGACCATGGCTTATGTGGACAAATGCCATTCCTGCTGTGGCTGCCTGCTCATTCCTGGAACTCAGCAGGTCCACAGGGAGCTGAGCTGCTCTGGGCACTGGGCTCTTTCTCTTGTGTGTGCAGAGTTCTGCCTGGGTCATTGTACTCTGGCCTTGCCCTCTGACCCTGATGTGGAGGGACCTGCCAGCAGGTGAAGCCTGCCTCCACAGAAGGGGAGGAAATCTGGGGCTGGGGTGGGGAGAGAGCAAAACCCACCCCACTGAGGGCTTTGGGACCATCCACCTGAACCCCCTGACTAAGGGGAGAGGGAGGTTTGGGGTCTTCCCAACACTCTACCAGTGTCAGGACGACTCTTCCCATCCCCTGCTCAGTAGCTTTTCCAGAAGGCCTGTCCTTCAAGGCTGTCCCACCTAAGACCACCCCACAGACAATTCTGGACAAGATCAAGGGAGGATCCTGAGGGGAACACTGGATCCATTGGGTGGTGCATCCTGGATGTGAGAGGACAATCCAGTCGGCAATCTGAGGGCCTCAACATATCTCCCTCTGGGTCACTACATGGCCTGAGGTTCCACCATTATAAATGTTCTCGGATTAGTAGAGCATTGTCCCTTATGAACAGAGATGGAGCAGCATGGCAGATGGGAAAGGCTTGGGCTTGGGAATATGGCAGACCTGGGCTCCTTCCAGCTCTGCAACTTGGGCTAGAGGCTTGCTTTCTCTGAGCCTCAGTTTGCTCTTCTGTTAAATAGGTATCTTCCCTCCTGTGGATGTGATTGCCTGGATCTCTCCCTCTGATTCTGGGGCACTGGACCAGAGAGTTGGAGGGCAGGTGTTGCATTATCACATTGGCAGAACATCTGGAACATAATGGGTTTACTTTAAAGACAGCACCCGACACACAGAAGGAGCATTTTATGCACAGTGGCCATGCCTTATGTAGAGCACAGAGCACATAGTAGGCATCTTTTAGGTAGTATGTGTGGTAGTCAATTAGGTATGCTTTATGTAGATCACTGGCCATACAGTAGTCAGGGTTTATGCAGAACATACAGCAAACAGTAGGCACATTTTATGTAGAGTACCTGGCACACAGTAGGCATGTTTTATGTAAAGTACTTTGCACAGAGTAGACATATTTTGTTTAAAACACCTGCCACACAGCAGGTGTGCTTTAAGAGGGCACTGAGCACACAGTAGGTATATTTGACATAGAACACCCAACACACAGTAGGTGTGCTTTATGTAGAGCACTTAGCACTTAGCAGTCATGCCTTATAGAGGGTACTCAGTATATGGTAGGTAAATACATGGTTTAGGTAAACACCTGGCACATAGTAGACAAGATTTGTATAGAGTATGTGGCACACAGAAGGTGCACACAGTGGGTGTGCTTTGTATAATGTACCTGGCTCATGGTAGGCACACTTCATGTAGAGTTCCCAATATGCTGTAGGCATACTTTTTGCAGGATCCAGCACATAGTAGGAACACTTTATATGCAGTCTTCTGCAAACAGGAGATTACTTTATGTGGAGCGCTGGCACACAGCAGCGCATGTACTAGTCATCAGATCTTTCTCGGCACTCTATCTCTTTGGGGCTCCTGACCCCTTTCTACCTTCCTGTGGAACTGTCTTCTGTCCTTCTCGCAGGCTCTCATCTGACATCCCATTTCCCAGATGGCAAGACTGAGCCTAGAGGGGGTTGGCACAGCCCGTGGTCACAGCCAGGAGGGGGCAGAACTGTGCACAGGAGCTCCCAGCTCTGTCTGGCCCCCATCTCCCCAGGCCCCCTGCAGCCTTAACTCCTCACCTCCAGGTGCCTTCTTCCCACTGGGCCCTCTACCCCTTGAGTCTGATGCAAGTAACTCCCAGCCAGAAAGATTTCTGTATTCCTTGTCTCAGCCCAGACCCTGGGCTGCTTGGATTCAGGACTTGAACTCCAACCAGGCTGTGCAGCCGGGAGGCCTGGCTTCCTGATTCTCTGCTGGGAAAAGGTGCATGTCACCCATCTGCCTCACATGTGGAGAGGAGTTCCTGAGATATTTTGGAACTAGGCTTGGCCGGACCTTGCTCCCGTGGCACCTGAACTCTCAAGTTCAAGCTTTTACCTGCTGCACTCTGCCGGCCTTGGAAGGGCAGGGGCGTCTGTAAGCTTGGAGGCCCGAGTCACCTTTGCCCATCCCTCCACTTATCCCTCAACCAATGTGGGAGTCGCCGAGTTCTGAGGATCCAGTGCCCATTCTCTCTGGATAACACTGAAGTCCCCCTCCCCCACCTACTATTTGGGCCACTGCCAATTGGGGAGGAGGTTAGCAGGCAGACTGGGATTGGCTGGTTTAGCCTGGCCACTGCCAGTGACCCTGCAAGTCAGGCACCAGGGGCAAAGACTTCCCAAGAGGAGGGGAGAGGAGGTTGTGTGGACAAGCTACTGTGGACTGAAGGTACCTGGGTGGGCGTCTTGGCTCCAGGTGGGATGAACGCTGCCCAAGGTTGGGTGGGTCCAGAGAGCACCTGGGAGCGAGTGGCTACCAGTGGGTGGTCAACTGTCTCTCAATCTCTGTCTCTGTCTTTCTTTTTCTCCCGCTCACTCACTTGCCTTTTCCTCTGGAATTCTCTAGATCCACCTCTCCTCTCTCTGAGCCACTGTTGGCTCAGTGCCTAGCACTCACCATCCCCACCCCTCTCTGTCCCTGTTCCTCCCATCCTCTGTGTGTGAGCAGTCCTGTGAGCTCTCCTTCTGCCCATTTCCTCCCCCCAGGACACTCTGCCCCCAGGATGCCACAGCTGAGCCTGTCCTGGCTGGGACTCGGGCAGGCGGCAGTCTCCCCGGGGCTGCTCCTGCTGCTGGTGGGCGCCTCCTGGCTCCTGGCCCGCGTCCTGGCCTGGAGCTACAGCTTCTATGAGACCTGCTGCCGCCTCCGGTGTTTCCCGCAGCCCCCAAAGCGGAACTGGTTTTGGGGTCACCTGGGTCTGGTGAGTGTGGGTGGCAGGATGGGTCTGGGGTCTGGGGTGGATGCACTTCCCCAGGGGTGGGGCTGGGATCTGGGGGCTGGGGCAGCAGAGAAGGAGGAAGGCTAGGGAGCCCCTCTTTACACACTCATTAATTCCAGACCATTTACACATCTTCGTCTTCGCATCCCTAGCCTGTTTGGGATCTATTTCCTGCCTCTATTTCCCACATCAGTGTCCCTCTGAAGGGCTCGCAGGGCAGGCTGCACAGAGCAGGGTCCTCTGGGATTCCCAGTGTCCATAGCTACCCCAGAGGCCTTCTCAGGGGCACTGTCCAGGGTCTGTTCCCTACCTGGCCCATTCCTTTGTGTCTGCTCACTTGCCTACAGGAATTAGGTATGACCTCCCCACCCCGACTCACAGGGGTCTAGCTCTCCACCCACCCCCACCCCCAGGACAGCTTCCTCTCAGTCTACCCTTCCCTGCTAAGATGTCCCAATGGGCCCATTGCCCAACCTGAATAAAGTAAACCACTCACTTCCCCTTACAGAAGCTTTCTTTGACTCCCCACCTGCATCCCAGACATGGACCTTTGACTTGGGTCTGCTCATGCTTAATTAAAGAAATAATTGTCTGATTACTTATCTTCCACCTCTCCAGCTAGATACTTCCGCTAGGGAGCAGATATGACATGGCCCAGCCCAGGGGCTGACATACAGTAGGCACTCAAAGTAAGTGTTTGATGACATAGGTGGTGAACTTGCATCACCTGTCATGGTCAAGGTCAAAGGGGTGAGCAGCTAGCCCTTCCCATCCCCAGACAGGCTGAGGGAGGAGCACAGCTCTCCTTAAATGCCCAGCATGAGGACCACAGCTGGAGGAAGGACTTCCTGCTATTTTACTGCTCATTACAGTTTGGGATGGAGGCATTCCAAGATCATTGTGAAGTTTGCCTGAGACTCTGGGTCTGGGAATATTTTTGACAAACCCTGGGGTCAGCTGGAATGTTATAAACTCCCCCTTCCAGGGGGAAATGTTACTGTTTCCACTCCCCCTTCCAGGGCTTGGCCATGGAGGCTGTTCTGGGTCAGGTCACTCTTGTCTTCTCTGGTCCCTCTTGCTATGTGACCTCAGCTGAGTCACTCTCCCTCTCTGAGCCACTCTCATTAAATGCCTCAGGGTTCTTAGGGAGCAGAGAGCAGTCACAAAAGAAAATGACTTATGTCCACCCATCTGGAGTAACTGGAAGTACTTGTCAGGCTCGGGTGGGGCTTCCTGTGGGACTGAGGATGCCTTACTCCATCTCCTTTTGGGGGATACGGCCTTGATTTCTTCATTTATAAATGTCACGACTGATGGGAGGGTCCATAGGTTCAGGGGAGATAGATGGAATTGATGATAGATAGATAGATAGATGATAGATAGATAGATAGACAGACAGACAGACAGATAGATAGATAGACAGATAGACAGGATGCACTATGCAATCTTAGGTGGGCAGAAGAGCACGTAGGTGGGAGCTGCCCTCCGGACAGATGGGCAGAGCTCACACCTGTCTCCTGGGGTCTGCAGACCTTCACCATATGAGAAACTGGGGGGCTGTGTGGACTGGCCAGGACATGACCGGATGTGGGAACGAGCCCCAGCACAAGACCTGAGGCCACCCTGCTGCCCCCAATCCTCCCCCGTGAGCACCTCCCTGAGGTTGGACCCACTCCCAGGAGAAGAAAGATCTGAATTCTCAAGCCGAGGTCGGCCTCTCTGTGGGCAGAGAGCATGCCTTCTCCTTGTGTCCTGGGAGGGACCCTGGCGATGTGGAGAGGCCTCCAGGAGCCCAAGGGAAGGAGCAGGAAGAAGCAGAGATTCCCCCATCCATGCAGAGTCTGGAGACACCGTCCACTGCAGAGGCTGCTGGGGGACCTGCCATGGCTCCTTCTGGGGCGGTGACGGCTCCTATCTTGCTTGTAGGTCAGCCCCACGGAGCAGGGCTTGAGGGTCTTAAATCAGATGGTGGCCAGCTACCCCCGGATGTTTGTGGTGTGGCTGGGCCCCACCTTCCCTCTTATCACTTTGTGCCACCCTGACATGATCCGGATGATCACCAATGCCTCAGGTACTCATGCAGAGCTTGTGGCGGTGGGCTGTGAAACAACCCAGGGCTGCCCGCCCCTCCACCGCCAAGCTTCCCGCAGCTCCAGCAGGTCCTTGGCCCCACCTCCCCTCTTCTCTCTCAGCCATCTTCTTCCCTTCTTGTATTCGCCCACCCCCATCGCACTGCCTCCTCCCTCCTCTCCCACCCTGGTGTCCTGGGCACCACTGGGACCCCCCCCATCTTGAGGAGATGGATCTAGACGGAGAGGTCCCTGACCCGGTGGAGTAAGGAATTGGCCAGAGGAACATGGGTGTGGGAGCTCAGAAGAGAATCAAGGCCTCTTCTGGGGCAGGCTGGAAGACTTCCTAGAGGAGGAATGATTGGAACTGGGCCTGGAATGACAAGCAGAATTTTTTTTAAAGCAGAGGGCAGAGTGATGCGATGAGCATCGATTGCATCCGAGGTCCCCTGCCGGGCCTGGCCTCAGTCCCACGAACCCCAGGGCAATGAGGGTTGGCAGCTGATGGAGTACCTGGGCTGCTCTTTCTGTGACCCCCACCTCTGGTGGGTTGCTTCCTTCCACCCTGTCCTATAGCTTGTCTTCTCCAAGTTCATTGCCCTCCTGCTCCAGGCCCCCGGCATCTCCCTGAGGGGACCCCACCCCAGCCTGGCTCCCTTCCCTTCTTCTGCTTCTTCCACTTCTAGACAGACCAGGCTGAGCAGGGGCAGAAGCAGCGGCCTACACAGACCTTACCATTAACACCCAAATTCCGCGTGGCTCTGGGAAGGCACCCGGCTCTCTCGCTGCCAAGGTCTTTTTTCACCAAGCTGTGAGTGGTGAAAACTCAACCCTAGATGGTCTAATCAAAGAAAGGAAATCTATTTACAGTGAAGTCCAGGGAGCATTGTCTTCATGCATGGCTGGATCCAGGTCTCAAATAACATCATCAAGAATCTATCTTCATTGTTTTGGTTTTGTTTTCCTCTGTGATGGCTTGACTTTCATTCTGGAAAAGAAGCTCAACACCCGTGGGAAAGCGAGCCTATTCCCAACAGTTCCAGGGGAAAAGTTGCAAAACTCTCTTTACTTTTCTTGGCCTTCATCCCAGGGTCAGTTTCTCATTTAATCACTGTGGCTCTGATTGCCTGGCTCTGATTGCCCAGTCTTGACAAGTGCAGGTTCTCAGAGCTGTTGTTTTGGGGCTCAAGGCAGTTCGATGGCTAAGAACTCAGGCCCTGGAATTCCAACGGACCTGGGCTCAGATCTCAGCCGTGCCACTTACTATCTGGGAGAGTGTGGGCAAATGACTTTGTCATTCAGAGCCTCAGTTTTCTTGTATGGAAAATGGGTTCAGAAGAGAAGTCAGGTGAATGTGGTCTTTGGGATCCAAATGGGAGAAGGACCCTTTTTGTTCCTGTAACCAAGGAGCTTCAATTGTTGTATCAAAGGTCTGCGGAGAGATCTCCTCAGGAGGAGGCTGAGCTGCTGGAGAGGACGCATGGGGCTCAGGTCTGGGTCTTTGCTCTGCTGGTCCTTCTATCTTGCCATCTAGAAAGACCGTCAGTCGGGCCCTCTTTGTTTCTCTTCAGATTCGGAGCTCAGAGGAAGGTCTTCTGTACACACAAAACCTGGCAAGCACCTATGGGGATGTGTGCTGCTGGTGGGTGGGTCCCTGGCACGCCGTCATCCGCATCTTCCACCCCACCTGCATCAAGCCTGTGCTCTTTGCTCCAGGTAGACACCCCATGGCCATGGCTTGCTCACTGCTGAAGTGTCTGTGCTGCCTGCAGCTTGATGGGTGACCCAGGTGCAGCTGTGGAGATGCCACGGCCTCTGTCTCACCTGGACCCCACCTGCCAGATCTCTGGTCACATCTGCTCACTCCTAGACTGTGATTGTGCGATGTCTGCTATATGGCCCGGTCTGGTCACGTTTATGTTTCCATCTGTGTTCTGCTTACAGTTGGATATACTTTATATCTTGTTCTGGTTACACCTGGGATCAAATGAAGATGGCCTTAGTCATGTGTGGAGCTCAGCTGTGGCCTAGGGTGTTTGAGGCATGTGGGGAGCCTGTCTGCTTTTGGTCAGGGATGCCATTTGTCTGGTTCTCCTGTTCATGTCTGGACCACATTTGGGGTGTCTGAGGTCTGTAACCCTGAGTCCTTCTGAGAAATGCTGAGGCCTTATGTAAGTCTTGTCCAGGGCAGGTTTTAGAATATGGCTGGGTCATGCCTGATTCATGTCTGGGACATTAGTGGGGCCATGTTGAGTCCTGTCTGGGACCATCTATAAGACACACTGAAGTCGTGTCAGATTGTCTTTGGGTCCATTCAGAGCATCTGCATCATGTCAGTGTGAGTTATGCATGTTGTTTCATGACAGGACATGTTAACACATGTTGGGGCCATGTCAGAAGTCCCAGGAGATATCAGAGGGCTCTGGGACAGATGCGATGTCCTAGGTCCCTGTAAAGGCATGTTGTGGAGAGCCGATTTGTGCTTGGGTGTTTCCAACCCGTTGGACATGCTAGGAGCCATGTCAAGGCATGCTGGGTGTGTTGTGCTACATTAGGGAGCATCTAAGTACATAGTTGTGTGTCCCTAGGCTCTGCCTTGCTGTGCTCTGTATTGCAGCCTGGTCTGGTGCCCCCTCACCTCCTCACTCAATGTTTCCTCTGCCCTTATCCCCATCCTGCTAAACTGGTTTTGGAGGAGGTATGCATTCCCTGGCTGGGATCCTCCACCCCCAACCCAAAGCCCCTCCCCTCCCCTTCTCCATGACCCCTGATACTCCTCATTCTTCATTCGTGTCAGCTGCCATTGCACTCAAGGACATGGTCTTCTACAGATTCCTGAAGCCCTGGCTGGGTGAGTAACTTGGGTGAAGGGGGCTAGGGACCACCTTGGGGACCCAGGGGGAGACACTGCCCTTGCCCTCTGCTTGTGTCTGTTTTTCTAGGGGATGGGCTCCTGCTGAGTGCTGGTGACAAATGGAACAGCCACCGCCGCATGCTGACACCCGCCTTCCACTTCAACATCCTGAAGCCCTATGTGAAGATTTTCAACGACAGCGCAAATGTCATGCATGTGAGTCTTTTAAACCCAGGGTCCCAGCTGAAGCCTTGGAGGGTGTTGGGGGCTCTGAGACATCTTGTCTGGAATTCTGGCTCTCCTAGATAGCTTTGGGGCCACTGCTCTTCCTCTCCGAGCCTCAATAATGGGAATATTTATCCCCACTCTGCAAGGTAGTCAAGATAATAGAATGTATTCATGTCCCTGGCACAGAGTAGATGCTCAAAAGGTGTTAATTTTGATGTTTCCCTTACAAAGAAGTGAGCTGAACTTTCTTTAATGTGATTTTTTTCCATCCAGAAGGCATCTCAGACTTGTTCACATGGCTGAGGCAGGGCTCAAGGAGACTGAGAGGAAGCTTCAATGTCTCTTGAGATCTAGGTTTAAGATAATCATCTCATCATTTTCACTATGGTCGATTGGCCAAAACAAGTCAAAAGGCCATTATAGAATCAAAAGGTGGTGAAAGAGCCTCCATCTATTAATGGGAGTGGCTGAAAAATCACATTGCAAAGGGTGTTGATATAGGGAAGTGAAGAATTAGAGGTGGGGGTTTGGAGAAGGGCCTGGGATTGTTTTGATACTTGCGAGCTAAGGAGTGAGATTGTTTTCTGGATTGTGCCGAAAGTCACATTGCTCTGTGTCAGAGACAAAGAACAGTTTATTATACATGGCACAGCAAGCACACATACTTCTTGGTTTGCATTCTTTCTCTAAGCCACCAAATCCCACGAGGGTAACACAGGTGGGCTTCAATGCTTATGCAGTATGTTGCATTACAGGGGAGGGCTACCAGATTTAGGGACTCAATGACTTTTGGCAATTAAAAGCAAGCCTGACATTTGTCTGGGGGAAATATCACCTTATCGTTCAAGGGTGTTTGCTGCAGACACAACTCTGAGAAATACCTCAGGTAAAGAACATCAGAGCCTTGTCTTTTTTGGGCATACCCAACAAGAAGGTGCAGGGGTGCTCAGGGCCCATGGATTACCTCTTTCAACGTAGAGGACTTTTTCTTAATTTATAACAATTAAGACGATGAAACCTTACATTTCTCAAGCACTTACTATATGCCAGAATCTATGTGGACATTCCATGACATATATTATATAATTGACTTCCACAACCATATGAGGTAGACATGATTATTATTACCTCATTAAAGATGGTGAAAATTGGTTCAGCATAGTTAGGGAGCTTGCCCACATTCACACAGCTAGCACGTGAGCTAATAAGTGGAGCTGGGATTCCAACCTGGCTTGTCTGACACCAGAGCAAGTCATCTTACCTGTTAACTGTAGCTTTGGCAGATAGAGTCCTAGGCAGCAGTGACTTGACCAAGGGCACACAGGGGTGTAGGATGCAGAGCCGGGATTTGAACTCAGGCCTTCTGACCCTCAGCCATGGGGTCTTAATAGTAAGAGTTTCTACTTCCCCTCAAGCCTGGTCCTCCCTGGGGATGGGTGCCTGGTGTGAGGAGCCTAGGCATGGTGGGCTCCTTCTTGGTGGTTGGTGTTGCACAGGGATTCAAGGGAGGCAGGTTCCAGCCTCAGCTCTACCTCCTTCTCTGCCCAGGCCAAGTGGAAGCACCTGGTCTCAGAGGGCAGGACCCATCTGGACATGTTTGAACACATCAGCCTCATGACCCTGGACAGTCTGCAGAAATGTGTCTTCAGTTTTGACAGCAATTGCCAGGAGTGAGTATCTACCTGGGGCCTGAGAACATGGGCCATAGACCCAAGGGAGTAGATGGGGAGAGGAAGGCTGACCAAGGCAATCAGAAGGGACTTCCTGGGGGAGATGGATCAGAGTGGGACAAAGAAGGGCGAGAGAAAGAGCGATCCTTTCAGGTAAGCAGAAATATTTGATAAAGGCCAAAAGGAAAAGGATGAGCAAACCATGCGCCACAGTGAGGAGTCACCTTGGAATGAGGTTGGAAGAGTTGACAGGAGCTATATTTTAAGGACATTCAAAACCAAGCAAAGGGTTTTGCTGAGGTTTTGCTAGAGGCATGGAAGGTGTTTGAGCAGATGAGCATCTTGGGCAAAGCAGTTCTTGGACATCTGACTCTAGAGAAGATCAAATGATGTGTAGACAATGTATGGTGCTGAAATTGGATGCAAGACTAGAGAGAGGACTGGTTCCTTAGCCTGGGTTCATGGAGGCAGCTCACAGAAATGGGAATCAGGAAGAGAAGAAAGTCTGGAGAGTCACATGTCCTGGATCAGCCCCACCATGTATCTGTGGGATCGTCTGTTCCTGGATACTCAGTTTTCTGATGGGTGGTAGCTCCCAGCTGCTGGTTGCATGCATTTTCTCAGCCCTGAAGGCTGAGAGTCATGTCTTCTTCCTGCAGGAAGCCTAGTGAATATATTGCTGCCATCTTAGAGCTCAGTGCCCTTGTGGCAAAACGGCACCAGCAGATCTTCTTGCACATGGACTTCCTGTACTACCTCACTCCAGATGGACAACGCTTCCGCAGAGCCTGCCGCCTGGTGCACAACTTCACAGATGCTGTCATCCAGGAAAGGCGCCGCACTCTCCCTCTTCAGGGTGTTGATGATTTCCTTGAGGCCAAGGCTAAGTCCAAGACTTTGGACTTCATTGATATTCTCCTGCTGACCAAGGTGGGTTTCTCTGGGATCTGGATTGAAGAGACGGAAAGGACCTTGATTACAAATTTCAGATTGGAGACTTAGACTTGATCCAGAGGGCACTGGGGAGGCATGGAAGGTGTTTGAGGAAAGGAGGGATGGGTTAGGGATATGTTTTAGAGATGACTTTATGGAATGTAACCTGCAGGGGATGCTAAGTCTGAAACTGAAGAGCCTGAGATTTTACTCTTCTTCATAAGGTAGTCAGTCATGTGTGTGTGTGTGTGTGTGTGTGTGTGTGTGTGTGTGTGTGTTTATTTGTATACTAGAATATACTAGAATCCTAGGCCAGGGAAGCCCAGTTATTACTCATGGAAATAAGAGAGGCCAGAGTAGAAATGTAGCCATGGTTCCTCATTCTGAAATTCTCCTGTGAGTTTCATGGTGCTTTTATCTGTACATGCAACCATGCTTTCATCACAGGAGCGGTAACTCTTCATTATGAATCTTGGAACTTATATAGGACTGCTGATACATCTGCCCCTTCTTCTCATTCTTCTCCTCCTCCCCTCTGCTTCCTTTTTCTCCTTCCTTTTCCCCAGCCTCCTCTTTGCCCTCCTCACTCTTCTTCTTTTCCTCCTTCTCCTTCCCTTCCTTCTCCTTCTTCTCCTCTCTTTCTCCTTCTCCTTTTGTGTGTATGTGTGTGAGAGAGAGAGAAACAGTGAAAAGTTTTCTGGAGTATAAACAAATCCTCTTCACTGAGAAGACAAAGTCTACAGGTTCTGGTGGCTTATCACCAGGGGAGATGAGGAATCTCTGGATTTACTATCCTAGAATGAGAGCAAATGGCTTTGGAGCAATGTTCATCTCTAACTTCCAAGGGAAGTTGTCATTCAGCCTCCTGTAATCCAGATGGCCAATAAGTTCTTTCCAGTAAGTCCTCCTCATGTAGAAACATGAAAATATTCATGGATCACTGATCCCTCTCACCAGGAACAAAACAGGAGGCAAAGAGGCTAAGGAGGAGAAGGCCTGTGGGGTGAGGCCTCTGGCAATAGTTTCTGGATGGATTATGGAGCTTCAGAGATTGTCTCAAGTGAGGCTTATGAGCTCTCAAGCTGATATGATTTTCTGTGTATGTGGNCATGTCCTGTTCTTGAACCCCTCTCCTTGGCTCTGCTCCTCTGTTGGGGAAGGAGAAAGAACTTTTTGTTGATTGCGTCATTATTGCTTAGCAAATAGGGCTTAGTAATAGGGCTTAGCAGAGTCCAGAGGCAGGGGTCTGGTGCACAGCCTGGGGAGCAGGGGAGAGTGACAGATAGATCTGGGCTGCTGAGAGAATTGTTGACAATGTATGAAGACAGATGATACCACTTAGCACATATTCAGTAAGTGAACTTCCACTCCACTCCCTTACTTGTCTCTCCTAAATCACATGTCTCCCCAAACATCTTCACTCCCTGAATGTTTGCTTGTCCCTTACTCCTAATTCCTTCCATACTGTTCAATTCAGGATTCACAGGGGACACGTAGGAATTGAAATCATTCAATTCTTGTCCAAGAACACCTTCATCCATCCAGTCCCCATTCAGAGAACATGGCCACACTGCCTTTCCATCCCAACTGTGTGCCATCTCCAATTCTTACCTGCTCGTTCTGTATCCTGGAGCTCCAGGCTGGTGGGGGAATAGACTCAGGTCAGGTCGCCCCTGGTCCACCCCCTGGACAGGGTTAAGATGGAGAGTAATAGAGGCGAATATAAGAGTAGAGAGAGTATCTCAGCTGAGACCCTCATGATGATCGGTAGGTATTTGGGTACAGGTGGGGTGCAGTTAATTCAATAAGACAGGGTGGACAAAAGGGAAAAGGAGGGGTCAAAGGGAAGAGGGAGAGGGAGAAGAGAGAGGGAACAAGGGAGACAGAGACAGAGAGAGAGAACAAACAGGATAAAGGGGCAGAGGGAGAGAGAGAGAGAGAGAGAGAGAGAGAGAGAATCTTAAGCAGGCTCCATGCTTACTGCAGAGCCTGACATAGGACTCCATCATTCAAACCGTGAGATCATGACCTGAGCCAAAATCAAAAGCTGAACACTCAACCAACTCAACCAGGCATCCCCCACCCCCAGGAAGACCTTTCTAGGGCTAGTGTGGGGAACATACCGGAGAGGACAAGCTGTTGCATGGACACAAGGGAGAGGATTCTGAGGCCTGGCCAGGTCAGAGTCTGGGGGATGTTGAAGAGGCATTGGACTGGACAGGCATTTTGTAGGCCATATTTTCCACTCCAAGTCTTCACTCAGCACAGCAGTTCTGTGTGGTAGAGAAATATTTTATATTCTTTTTCGACCAAGACTTCAAACAAATTATACACTTGGTAAAAACAAAAACAAAAAACAACGATATAAAAGAGAGCTTATAGTAGAAAAGAACATTTCAAAAAATCCTCACCCTAGGAGTAACTCCTCTCAGTGATTTCCTGTGTATCCTCCAAAAGACATCTATCCTTATACCCATGTTCATATGAAAATGATCTCCTCTCCCCTTCCAAGTGGGAATTAAGGCTACACATTAACAACATATCTTTAAGATCTTTTCTTTTTCTCAGAATATGAGTTTTGGAAAAATAGTTTTGAACTACAAAAGCAATGATGAGAACAAGTTCCTCTTGCTCTGAGATGTTACAAAGGAGACTATGGTCCGGATTGACACCCTCCCCTTCCAACTTAATCCCCTTCTGGTTTCCTGAGGGGTTTCTAGACTCACTGATTTGCTAATGGTCTTTCCATAGTTATCTTCCTTCCTTCCTTCCTTCCTTCCTTCCTTCCTTCCTTCCTTCCTTCCTTCCTTCCTTTCTTTCTTTCTTTCTTTCTTTCTTTCTTTCTGTCCATTAACACATTCTGCATTTCCATATACATACTGTTTGTAACTTGTTCTATTCACTCAAAACTGTGTCTTATAGTTCCTTCTCTCTGTGTGCTGCATAACTTTCGATAGTTTACTTGAGTCCCCCCTTTGTTAAGGAGACTTATGTTAGTATTCTCAATTACAATAGACATGAGTGAATTGCTTTCCAGAGTCTTTGTTCTGATTTACCTTTCATCCTACAATGTGTGATAGGACTTGTGAACCACATTCCTCCTATTCATTCATTCATTCATTCATTCATTCATTCATTCAGAGATAGAGAGGGAGAGAGAATGCCAAGCAGTCTCTGCACCGTCTGTGCAGAGCCCGATGTGGTGCTCAAATCCACCTATCATTAGATCATGCCCTCAGTTGAGACCAAGAGTCAGATGCTTAACCAGCTGAGTCACTCATGTGCCCTCTATATTCCTCCTTTAAAAGCTTAAGGGGCACCTGGGTGGCTCAGCTGGTTAAGCATCTGACTTTAGCTCAGGTCATGATCTCGCTGTTTGTGGGTTTGAGTCCCGCGTAGGGCTCTGTGCTGACAGCTCAGAGCCTGGAGCCTGCTTCAGATTCTGTGTCTCCCTCTCTCTCTGACCCTCCCCTGTTCATGCTGTCTGTCTCTCTCTCTCTCAGAAATAAATAAAAACATTAAAAAAATTTTAAAAGCTTAAAAAATTTTTCTGAGAGAGAGAGAGCACGCGAGTGGGAAAGAGAGGTATAGCAAGAGAGAGAGAGAGAGAGAAAGAATGTCAAGCAGGCTCCACACTCAGGACAGAGCCCTGTGCAGGACTCGATTCCACAATCCTGGTATCATGACCTGAGCTGAAATCAAGAGATGGATACTCAACCAGCTGAGCCACCTACATGCCTCCCTACTTCCTCCTTTTTTGATTGCTGTGTGATATTCTACCATCTGGCTGTGCCATAATTTATCTAAATTATCTCCCATTGATGGATATTTGGATTGTTTCTACCTTTTTGCTAAAATAAACAATAAGCCCACATCTGTGAACACTGAGCCATGTTTACACATGTAAAGGTCTCTCCGCTGCAAATTTCCAGAAGGACAATTGCTGAATCAAAGACAGTTTCAGTTTTTGTCATTTTGAGAGCTATGGCAAATCTGTTCCTATCAGCTGAATTTGGAGTTACAACTTTCCATACCTTTACCTATAGAGTTATTGTATTGAATTTTAAATCTTTGCCAAGTTTTCATATTTCCTCTTTTCATGAACATCTCTTTAAATAAGAGGTTAAACATCTTTTGCACATTTTGGGGGGCTACTCTCAATACTTTTAAATACTGAGGTATAATTGATATACATTATACTAGTTTCAGGTGTACAATAAAGGAGATAATATTTGAACATATTGCAAAATGATCACCACAATTAATTTGCTAACATTTGTCACCGTATATAATTATAGAATTTTTCTTCTTGTGATGAGAACTTTTAAGATCCACTCTCTTAGCGACTTCCAAATATGCAGTATAGTATTATTAACCACGGTATTATTAACTAGTCAACACAGTATTATTAACTAAAATACAGTAACTATGTAATGCTGTACATTACATCCCTATGACTTAATTATTTTATAACTGAAAGTTATTACCTTTTGACTCCTTCACCCATTTGGCCACCTCCCACCCCCTGCCCCACCTCTGGCAACAACCAATCTATTTTCTGTATCTATGAGCTTGTTTTTGTTGTTTGCTCATTTCTTCAGATTCTACATATAAGTTAGTTCATACAGTACTTGTCTTCCCCTTTCTGACTTATTTCACTCAGCACAATGCCCTTAAGATCCCTCCATGTTGTCTCAAATGGCAAGATTTCTTTTTTATGGCTGAGTAATATTCCACTGCACATATAGATCACATTTTCTTTATCCATTCACCTGTTCTTGGACGCAGGTGGTTTTCATAACCTTGGCTATTATAAATAATGCTGCAATGAACATAAGGTTACATATATCTTTCTGAGTTAGTGTTTTCATCTTCTTTGGATAACTACCTAGAAGTGAGATTCCTGGATAGCATGATAGTTCTATTTTTAAATTTTTTTAAGGAAGCTTCATACTATTTTCCACAGTAGTTGCATGAGTTTAAAACCCCACCAACAGTGCACAGGTTCCTTTTTCTCCACATCCTCATCAGCATTTGTTCTTTCTTGTCTTTTTGGTAACAGCCATGCTAACAGCTGTGAGGTGATATTTCCTTGTGTTTTTAATTTTTTTAAGGTTTATTCATTTTTGAGAGATGGAGAGAAACAGAGTATGAGTCGGGGAGAGGCAGAGAGCAAGGGAGACACAGAATCCGAAGCAGGCTCAGGCTCTGTGCTGACAGCTCAGTCAGCTCCGGTCTCCAACCCACGAACCATGAGATCACGACTTGAGCTGAAGTTGGACACTAAACCAACTGAGCCACCTGAGTGCCCCTCCTTATGGTTTTTGTTTGGTTTTCCCTGATAATTGGTGTTTTTGAGCACCTTTTTATGTACCTATTGATTACTTGTATGTCTTCTTTAAAAAATTGTCTGCTCAGGGGCCGCTGGGTGACTCAGTCACTTGAACGCCTGACTCTTGATTTCAGCTTGGGTCATGTTCCTGGCCAGGGTCAAGGGACTAAGACCCTCACTGGACACTGTCGTGACTATGGAGCCTGCTTGATATTCTCTCTCCCTCTCTCTCTCTCTCTTTTTCTCTCTGTCTCTCTCCCTTTGCCCCTCTACCCCGTTGTCCCCTGCCTCCCCTCCAAAAAACTAAAGAAATAAAAATAAAACATTTATTCTGACGCTTTTTCTGCATACATTGATAAGCCATTTTATTTCTCATTATGTGATTAGTATTCATCTTTTTTTTCCTCTTTGAGTTTTTCTCTTTTTTTCATATTTACTGATAACAACTCATTTAAAAAAGTAATCCTTTTTCTGTTTTGTGTTGCAAAAGATTGCCTTTTGACTTTTGAGGGGCACTTCTACTTAATTTTTACAGACACAGATTTGTCCAAGTTTTCTTTTAGAGTCATACTGTCTATCCTTATCCTAGGGTTTTGTGTGCTTTTCTTACCAGATGTTAAGACTTCACTTATGTGTCTCTTCTGTTCCGTTGGTCTATTTTCCTATTCTTGCAGCAGGGCCACACTGTTTTTTGTTTGTTTGTGTGTTTGCTGGTTTTATCACTGCATCTTTGTGATAAGTCTTAATATCTGGTAGAGTGAGTTCCTCTTCTTAATATTTCATTAAATTTTGTTCTTTAATGTTTATTTATTTTTGAGACAGAGAGAGACAGTGAGAGCAGGGAATGGACAGAGAGGGAGACACAAAATCTGAAGCAGGCTCCAGGCTCTGAGCTGTCAGCACAGAGCCTGACATGGGGCTCAAACTCACAAACTCTGAGATCATGACGTGAGCTGAAGTTGGATGCTCAACTGACTGAGCCACCCAGGTGCCCCTGGAGGGAATAAAATTTAAAAAAAATTTTAAAGTTCTACATAAAACTGTGGGAAATTATTTTATAGCTCCAGAATAAGGAAGCCCTTATTTTTGACAAGGGTCTCAGGAAATATACAAGAAGAGATTGCTATACTGCTACCTGAAAAAGATAAAGAACAGTGTGTATAGTATATAGTATGCTACTGTATAATTGTTTTTAATGCAAAAAAGTAGCACTGAAAGACTACATTAAAAAAAAAAGAACCTAGGCAAATGGTGAGGATGGGAAATGAGTGGTGTTGAGTCACAAGAGTGGCGTTTTATAATTTTCCAGTTTTGAGCCAGTTAACTATATCATTCAAATTTACATCACCAACAAATTGAAGGGGATTAAAGAAAAAGAATCCACTCTTCCCCCTTAGGATCTTCAATGTTTATAAAAGTTTTCTGGTGTATTCTCTTGTGCTTTCTAAGCATAGAATCACTATCTGCCCAGAATGACATGTTTACCCCCACATATCAGATTGCATTACTCTGCTTTTTTCTTGTCTAATTGCATTAGCTAGGATCTCTAGTACCATGAGAAATAAAACATTGGATCTGTTTCTTTTGTTTCTTATTCATTTGCCTTTCGATTTTGCTCTCTTTCAATAAACAGTATTTAATTTTTAATGCAAATTTGTAAACCTTTTTGTGGTCAGATTATGGGCGTTGTGGTTTGCTCAGAAAATCTTCTGAAAATACCCAGCTAAATTTCCTCTCCTACTTCTGTGATACTGCTCTTCTCTTTTAAATACCACTTTATTGAGGTGTGATTGACATATTAAAAAGCTGTACATACCTAATGCACACAACTTAATGAGGTTGGAGATATTTGATCCATCTGGAATTTATTTTGTTACAAGGAGAGAGGATCTCAAGGGGCAGTAGAGGACGGGGGTGGGGGTGGGGGTGGTGAAGGGTCTCTGTTTTTGTTCACTGGCTAATTGTTGGGGGGCTTCCTTAGGGACGACCTGGCCCAGTTGCCCTTCCTGACCATGTGCATCAAGGAGAGTCTGCGGTTGCACCCCCCGGTCACAGTCGTCTCCCGCTGCTGCACCCAGGACATCACGCTCCCAGATGGCCGGGTCATCCCCAAAGGTGCCCACGACATCAGGAGGAGGAGCCTCCTGGGGANGCTTCCCAGCTGACCACAGGCCCCCATGCCGATTGCGGGTTCTTTCAAAATTAAACCTATGGTTACGCCACATCTCCAATGAACAGATAAAAAAGAAAACAAAGATCATTTTAAGAGTTGAAAAAAAAAATAAATAAAAGAAAGAAAAGCATACTAAAATTGAGACTTTTCCAAATACCGTCTACATTCAGCAGCTGGGAGGGGGTCTCCAGACAGCGTGCCAGCCCTCCATCCATGTACCCCCTGCTCCGTACACACACACAGCCTTGCCCAGGGTCATGTGTCACAGCAGAGTGCTACATTTGTTCCATACGGTGGGCCTTCGCTGACACATTATCATTATCCAAAGGGCATAGTTTACAATAGTGTTCACTCTTGGTGTTCTGCATTCTTTGGATTTTGACAAATGGATAATGAGATGTGTCCATTATTATAGTATCATACAGAGTAGATTACTGCCTTAAAACCCCCTGTGCTCTGCCTCCTCATCTCTTCCTCCACTCAGCCCCTGGCAACCACTGGTATTTTTACTTTTTCTGTAGTTCCGCCTTTTCCAGAACATCATGTAGTTGGAATTATATTATATGTTGGCTTTTCATACTGGCTTCTTGCACTTAGTAATATGCATTTAAACTTCCTTCACGTCTTTTCTTGGCTAGATAGCTGACTTGTTTTTAGTGCGGAATAATATTCCGTTGTAGGATGTATTATTTATTCATTCACCCACTCTGATTTATTTTTACTCAGGTTCATGTATTACTAAACCAAAATAGATATTTAAATGTAATACAATATCAAAGACAAAAATATGGAAAAGAAGGACACCAAATAAAAACAAAACTCTCAGAGCACCAAGAAAGCCAGTACATCTGGATTATTTCCCAATGAAACAAAATTTTGTTTCATTTTATTTTTAAGGTTTGTTTATTTTGAGAGAGGGAGCATGTGTGCACCCAAGTGGGGGAGGGGCAGAAAGAGAGAGAGAAAGAGAGAGAGAGAGAGAGAGAGAGAGAATCCCAAGCAGGCTCTGCACTGTCAGCACAGAGCCTGATTCAGGCTTCGAACTTATGAACCATGAGATCATGACCTGAACTGAAGTTGGCCGCTTAGTTAAGTGAAACTAACAGACTGTAGTAAAAGGATGTTTGCCGTTTCCAGTGTTTTGGGGGACAGAAAACAGAGACATTGGTTAATTCAATAAAAGCTGGTAAATAGATGGTAACTCAGTGATCATTCGTGTTTGGAAGTTGTGAGCTGTCTCAGACTCACTGCATCTAAACCAAATGCTTCATTTTCACCCCAGACCTGCTCCTTTGCTGATCTGAAAAGTGGTTTCATTGACTTAGTCGGCAGACAGGTGCCTTTTTAAAGCTGTTTTTTTTTTTTTTTTTTTTTTTTTTGTTTTTATTTTTTGGCTATTTATGCT